>NC_046665.1:81837511-81861605 GCF_010883055.1 Belonocnema kinseyi | reverse complement strand
AGCATCGCTCTTCATCTATTGGATGCCTGCCCGCGGTTGGTCTTAGTGTCGCCTCTCTTTCTTTGTTGCCGGCTTGTTATAGCTGTGGTAGAGTAGGCGTTCTGCTTACATAGCAACCTTTTACGGAGTAGTTCAGCATGGTTTCATAGACGTTGCTGCGAAAAGTGCGACAACTCCGGGTGTTTCTCGCACTACAGAGTATGCAGCCGGGCCATGTAACCCCGTTCACTGGCCACACTCGCATCGTAGCAGTCTAGCAAGTCTTGATTCAGTTGCTCCTTCCATCCAAAGGTCACGAGATCCCGCCGATCCATCGCATTGAATTCATTTTCATTAGCTCCCCCAGCTCTAGATTGGTCGGCATTGTTGGCCGACACATTGTCGGGAGCCCTGCGCGTTCTGTTGTTTTGAACCACACTTACTACAACTATGTTTGGTGTTGTCATTGTTGTTCCCACGAGAAGCTAGGGAAAGGGGTTCGTCCATCCTTGTAGAGCCCCTTTCATAATGGCGTACTTTCATAATGGCATACATTCTTTAAAGATTATCTTGTTACTCACTTTGTCCATCAGTGGTTTCCCGCAGATTATGTGCAGAAATTTCATTTCAATCGCGTTAATTTTACTTTTATCCTTTTCTGGATAGGTCCATATCTCGCTACCGTATAGCACGGTCGGTACAAACATAGAATTATGTAATGCCATTTTAGCTTTATTTTATATATTTTTATTTTTGATAATGGGCCCTACTCTATTGATAACCTTGTTACTCTTGTTTATGCACCCATCTAACTCCTCATCTAGCTTTCCACCACTAGTGCATAGGCTATCAAGAAATACGTACTTATCAACTTATTCTCTTCTCTAATCATTTAGGACAATGTTGCATATTGTTTTCTCACTCTTTCCTTCGAACACCATAATTGTTGCTTTATTTTCATTCATTTTAAGGTCCATGCTCTTCATGCTTGTGTTCAGCTTTCTCAGCATTATTTGCAAGTCTTCTATTTATTCTGCCATAACAACCTTATCATTTGCGAACGCTAACCCACGCACCCCTACTGTGTAGAGATCCACACCCTCTTTGTCGAAGAGGGCCATTCTTTGGAGAATTGTCCATGAAGATAATAAATAGCGACGAGGACATACCGCACCCTTGTCTAACATCTTGCATAATATCAAAACAGTCACTCAGTTTTCCATTATCGCTTACACTAGATTTGCTACCAATATATATTGCTGTTACTACTAATGGTAGAAGCTATCCATTGACTTCGTACTCTTCCTACACAGAGTGTAAAGCAGAAGGAAACCAAGATTCACAGATATGCACAGGTTCTTAAAATGGGCAGAGAAATATGTGACGCGATCCAAGAGAAGGGACCAACCAGGCAAAAAATCTATTTTCGGATTATAATGAATTCTATAAGTTCTTTAACTGATCTTTCTAGGCGTGCGATCAGAAATCTTGTATTTGCATTATATCAAAAGATATAAATGTTTGAAAAAAATTCTTTTGCCGCGTTCAGAGCGGCAGCTTGATGCGTACTTTCTTCTTCTTCTTCCACCACTTATCCCACTACTCGCCGCGTCCCCTGCGTGGAGCTCTACCTTCGATGATTGCGAAAACCAAAAGGAAAGATTCAGTTACTCCCTGACTGAAGTTTGCCAAAAATAAAAGATTATTGTTTCCCTTTCTTCTACTTCGCGTCAATGTTATAATTTTATAATAAAAATGCATGCTGGATTCACTTATTAAATATAATAACAATATACATTTTATTTATATTAGTTTAATTTTGAAAGATTTAATCTCGTAATTTGGGTTTCAGTGTGTCACTTTTAATTACTTTTTTACTTTTTTACTTTCCTCCAGAAAACTCAAAGATTTTATTTGTAAGGTTTTATTTGCGTGAAATTTATATTTTAAATTCAAAGGAACACGTATGTTTTTGCAGAGTGTTATTTTCTATGTTAAATTTTTTACAGGAATTTCATAATTTTACCCAGAAATACTTCAAAAGCTGTATGTTCACAGTTTTATTAAATCAATTTTTTTAATTTATCTAAATCTATGTTCGAACTATTATTTTCATATTGCAATGTTTTCAAAGTGTTTTTACATTCTCATAACTCACGATTGAGAAAGTACTAAAATTGTCTCTTAAGATGAAAATAATGTTTTTGCGATTTTGTGTGTCTGTCTGTTCGTTATTCCGTCTGGAAACACGATAATTCTCAAAAAAATGAACGGGTTAAGTCAAGCTTTGGCACACTGTTTTAGGTTATAAAAAAAAAGAACGAGCTCGTTTATCAACTATTTTGGATAGAAATTCCAAAAATTAGAGCTTTTCAAAAAGTTTTTTACCTATTTTTTTAAGATTCAAAAATTTTATGTAGGGCAATTCGTAGGACTGAGAAATCCGAATAATTTATGTCCATGGCTTTTTTCTTTAAAAAAATATAGGATTTATAGCATTTACAAAATTTTAAAAATAAATCGAAAATGTTAAGCCATACAAAGGCCAATATGAAAAGAAGGCAAGGGACGTAAAAGGTTACTTTTTAAAAGCCCTACACGATTATCGTTAAAAGTTTCTTGCAACTATGTAAGATACGAATACAGATGAATAAATAAAAATTGTGTTACTAAAAATAATAGGGTCCGTAGTTTTTTTATTTGTAAAAAATACAAAAAAAAATTTTGGACAAGCGACACAAACTACTAAATTTGTTTAACTAAGAAAGAGGTACACATTCTTCTTAACTCGTTTTTTGATAGGATGCGTATTTTTGTTTTAATCGTGAAAAATAACATTTAAATTTAAAAGATTAAATTTTTTAAAAACGGCATAGTATAAGAAAAAAAAGAGTAAACAAAAATTGTGCACCGGAAACACATCTACAAATTTTTTAGAAATCACTTTTTAATCAGAAACTTAATTCTCGTTTTAATCGTAAAAAATGACATAAAAAGTAACAATTAGATAAATGTAAAAAAAGACAAAAGGCACGAAAAAAATTATAAACAAAAGTTTTTCACAAAAAGAGAGGTACACATTTTGCATAATTTATTACTTTCTTTTGGGACACCTTCCGTCCATCCGTAAACACGAAAATTCTAAAAAAATTACGGATCAAATTGAGCTTTGGCACACTTTTTTAGGTCCTAAAACATAGAAAAAGTTTTTTAACCTACAATCTTTGAATAACAGTTATGGTTTTATCCATCAAAATGTTATTAAAAAATCGAAGTGTATACACTATCGATACCGGTAAAAAAATTGTCGGTACCGGTAAAAAAAAAATATTACTGGTACTGACAGTTTTTTACTGGTTTTTTTTTAGAAATCATATTTCTAGCAAGGTATCGGCAGGGCGCACATATTCATGGAATTCGTGAAATTCAAGGAATTCCTGCAATTCAATGAATTCATGGAATTCGAGGAATGTATGCAATTCAAAGAATTCATGCAATTCAATGACCGTAGTGGCTATCCTGCCGGGGCCGGCAACATTGTTAGTTGCCGGCGCCGTCAATATTGCATGCTTCCGGCTTTTTTCCATTTTTTTAAATCTTGTACTGATGCATGTTGATGCGCTGATTACAAAGTTGGACATGAAAACACCTGCAAATATAATTTTCAGTGTTAAAACTTTATAAAAATTGCGTTTTTTATTTACGAAGTTTATATACACTATCTGTACCGGCAAAAAGAATATTTCAAGCATACGAAAGGGACTTTTACGCATTTTATAAGGCCATGTAATTGAGGATTTATTTTGATAGTTTTTGGCTTTTGACGCGTTTAACGAAACGTTCTATGTATAAATCAGAGTTTGTCGTCGATTTTCGACTCAAGAATTACTATTGACGTCTCATGGGGGCGAAAATGCACCCCAGTGACTGATCAAAGAAATAATTTAATATCGCACCCCTACCCCTTTTCCAACGCCACGTGGGGGCGGGAAGGCACCCTGGTGACTGGTCACAGAAATAATGTAAGGTCGCACATCTCCCCTTTCTAACGTCTCGTGGGGAGCATTCCTGTGACTGGTCACAGAAATAATGTAAGGCCGCATCCCTACCCCTTTTCCAACGCCACGTATGTGGAAAGGCAACCCTTATGACTGTTCAAGGAAATAATTTAAGATCGAACCCCTACCCCTTTTCCAACGCCAAGTGGGGGCAGAAAAACACCCTAATGACTAGTCAAAAAATAATTTACGGTCGCATATAGACTCCACCTTTAAGGAATTCATGTCATTTAAGGAATTCATGGAGTTCACAGAAATAACATTTTTCCAAGGGTTTTTAGTGTGGAAAACAAACTAGCAACATAACCGATATTGAGGATCGAACAGTAGCAGTAAACACATAATAGAAAAAAATAATTTTTTAATTTCTTCTTCCAGCAGTCTAGACACTATCCTTAAAATATGCTCTTTTACCGGTACCGATAATTTTTTTACCGATACCGGCTTTGTATACACAACCTCAAAAATAGAATATTTCTGTTTATGCTAAACGAAGACAAATGCATGGAAACAGAATCAAATTAGAAATTATGCCTTTCAAAATATGTACAATTTTCGTGCTTTAACTATTTTTTAATAGCATACAATTTTTTAGGTTTTATGCTTCGAAACTTGTAATTTTTAGACAAACGACGTCAAATAACTGAAGGTTTTGAAAAAATATTCAATCAGTATATTAATCAAGTATAATATTAAATAAGACTTGATATTTTGATTTTATTTTTCAAAAATACTATGGAAAAATCAAAAATTAAAATTTCAAGATAAACAACATGAGACACGGAAAAAATTCAAAAAGGAGCTGCAGCTTTCAAAAGTTCCTACAAAATTTATTTCACCATTTTTTCTCAGACTTTTTATTTTGGTTTTATTTATCGAAAATATTATTTAAAAAATCGAGAATTTAAATTTTGAGCCAAACGACGCGAAATACGATTTAAAAAATTTGAAGGAATTTCCGCTTCTAAAATTCCTACATCAATTGTTTAAACCACTTTTTAGAAGAACTCCTTGATCTTAATTTATTTTTTGAAATTGATATAAAAAATTTTTTAATTTCTGTACTATATATCTATACTATAACAAAGCGAGGTAGAAAAAAATGTCTGAAGAAAGGATTATAGTTTTTTATTGTAAAGTATTTCAGAAAATAAATATACAGAGTTTTTTTGATCAAATTTCATTCAAGCATTCTAAATGAAAAGAACAAGTAACCGAGTACGAAGCGCAATATTGTGCAAGCGCGCGCCGGAGGTGCGTTCCAATTTGCGTGATCGTGTCACATATGGTCCGTGACCAAACATTCTCATTCACATCCTCTGTTTAGAATTTTTATTTTGCATAAATATCTAAAACTGAAGAGGTAGAATAGATTTTTTGCAGGTAAAGCTTATCAAAGGATAATGATTCAATAATGTTTCAAGCCCTGTTTCAGACGTTTATGAATTGTGATTTAGGAGAACACTCGTTGGGTATAATTTTTTCATGAAAAGGCTTAATTAACATTCTGCTAAAGCAAACAGTTTGACCATTAAAAATTAAACATAAGCGCATCTATATTAAAATTTAAAAACTTAACTCTCTGTGCATTAAAGTTTTAACAGTTTCAAGTTGAAGGTATTCAAGTTTATCTGGTTTTAGACAGTACTCGTTAAAATCTCAATCTGTTGAAATTAGATAAATTGATGTTTTTATACTTTCAGTAAAAAAATTTAAAGTTTGAATGCTTTGATGTTCCGATACTTTTTTTGTTTGACTCGTTGAAGTTTGGGCTTTTCAAGTTGAATACTTTAAACTTCGTAAGTCCTTTGTTTTAAAAGTGTTTAAATTCGATTTTACTGTATCTAAAAACAGTCAACTCGAATGATTCAATATTGAAAGCACCAAAGTTCTAAAGCTTTTTTAATACTAAACATTAAAGTACAAAAGATTTTATATTTAAAACATCAAATTCATTATCTAATTAAACAGCAAAATTAAGTGAGAGAATCACTTATACTGTTCATACCTGTTCGCGAATAATAACAATTCGTATTACATAAGTGCAAAGTCGGATAAAAAAGAACTCGACGTATCACATACTACAAGTAAACAAGGTTGTACATTGCATCGTGACTAGCTTCAAGCTTCAAAAGTACAAAGCTGAACAAAAAATTGCCACCAGCGCAGCGAAATGTTTAATTATCAATTAGCCTAACAACCTTCTCTTTTTCCTAATTCTTCCATTTTTCAAGCCCCTCCATAAAAAAACAAGAACGCTCAACATCCCTCACCTGCCAGTTTTTGACCACGAAACAGGTACGAAGATAGTGGAAATTACTGCTGGACGTGTTAGGTTTTCTTTTTAGTGAAGCTGTCTGTAAAAATCTGGTTTTAATCTAAGCTGTGATGGTTTTTGTAATGGATTGCTTACACGAACTCATGAGTTTCCGAAATCGAGGGAAAGAAAAATTTTCTTTTGAAAATACAGTGAAACCCTGATACTGTGCAAGTTTCTGGGGCTGGTAGTGGAGGGAAACAAACCCGATTGAGTTGCGATCCGCAGGTAAACGCTTTTGTTTGTTCATGCCTGAGTGAAAACCGCCTAATCCCCGCAGCGCCTCTTACCTACCTTTTTCCTACCTGCGGTACGGCTTCAATTGTTGGTTTCCTAACTGCGGCGCGGTGTCAAATGTCGGAAGAACTATATCAGACAGCCCTATTTCGGAGTTTCACGTAGCTACACACTTTAATCTTAAAATTTAAAGGCACCCATAGAATAAAACTCTCAAATTTAAAGCCTTTAATTAACTTTCAATTACAAAAACTTAGCGGAACACAAACTTCAGTTCTTACAACTATAAATTATAAATTTCCTACGCTTTAATTTCTAAACCCTAAATTTCAGAAATATTTAATTTTTAATCATTGCAAAATCATTTTTTGATCTTTTCATTTCACACCTTATATTCCAGAGACTAGGTGTTTTATACCCTTTTTTTCCTCTTGTGCAAAAATCTGTTTGGATTAAATAACATGACCCACGCACAATGGGATTTGTACTCTCATATTTCTTGTAAAACACTCTTTCTTGAGTATTCTTTATCAGACTCAAGGGAGTTAGAAAGTGTGTGCTCATTGTTATTTTTTCTACTTCTATTGAGCGGTAGGGTTCTTCGTGGCTAAGCTCATAAACGGAGAAAAGAGTATTGACAAAACAATTATTATCGTAAATGTATGAGTTAGTTGTGCTTTAACTACCGGTTCAAAAGCTCGTACACGTAATGATTTGTTTTCAGACGTCCTCGGCAGCGCAGTCCGAAAGAGTCCTCAACGGTAACGATTTTTTTCACCTCGGGGTCAATCCATTAATAACTTTTGTAATTCTAATAAGAAAAAAGAAAATCTCGAATAATTGCTTGGTTTTAATTATTTCGTGCCTTTAGTAAGGGGCCGTCTATAAACTACTTTTACCAATTTTTTGCTATTTCTGGAATTTCAAGTCAAAATATATTGCATTAACAACCAAATAGTTAAAATTTCAATCAACGAAGACGAATTTTTAATAAATCATTTGAATTTTTAGCCAAATAATTAAATGCTCAACCAAGAACGATGACCTTTCTACCATTAAAAATAAATTATCATTCTAAAAGGACGAATGTTTAACAAAACAGTTAAATTTTCAGCCAAAAAGACAATGCTGAAGAAATAGTTAATACTCCAACAAAACATTTAGTTGAAGTTTCAACTATATAGTTAAATTTTGTAGCCAAAAAGTTTAATATTTTAAGGACAGGTGAATTTTCAATACGAAAAGTTAAATTTTCAACAAAAGAGTTGCCGTTTTAACCAAATAGATGAATTTCTAGTCTACAAAGACAATTTTTCTACCAAGAAAGTTAATTTTGTAGCAAAGGAGAAATTTTCAACTAAAATAGATCAATGGTCCATTTCAAAATATAAATTTTTAAACAAAAATGAACTAGTTAAATTATTGGTTAAAAAAATTAATTCTCAATAGATAAATAATGAATTTTCAACCAGTTGAATTCAACTAAAAAAGATAAATTTGAAACAAAATAGTCAAGTTTTTAAGATAAAAAGTCGAATATTTTTGAGAACACATGAATTTTAAACTGGAAAGGTGAATATCAACACGAAAGTTATTTATCAATGAAAAAATTAATTTTCAAAAAACCAAATTATTTTCTATTCGAAAAAAACGAATTTTGAAATACATATGCGAATCTTAAGAAAAATAATTCTTTAACAAAGTAATTCAGCTCCCAACCAAGTAGTAGATTCTGGAACTAAAAAAGATTATTTTTAATGAAATAGTTAAATTTTCAACACAAAATATAAATTTTCCAACAAAATGTTACTGTTCCGTCAAAAAAGATAATTTTCTACAAAATACAAGAAATGCTAACATTTTTTTTATTCCTGAAGCCAAAAATATCTGGATTTTCCTATTGGGTTCTATCAATTCAGTTTGAATTTATGCGAGAAAACGAGAGAGGGTAGAAAATGGTAAGGTTAATGAAAAAGGGGAAAAAGAAGAAAAATTGTATTGAAGAGGTGAAAGAGGAAAAAAGAGAAAGGAGTGTGAAGTCTCTAGTATGAAAGTGATTAAAAAATTATTAAGTTATTATTAAACTGTTGTGTTTCAGGGCAACTTATCTTTCGCACAATTCGGAATATTTGTGAAAAATTTTCTTCAGGAACCGTAGTAAACGTTATCTGAGTTATAAATATAAATTAAAATATATAAATTTAATATAAATTAAATTATGATATTGGTGAAAATGCATTCAGTGATATATCCTACGGTTATATTAAATAGACGTTAGAGCCTGTTAATGTGGAAATATAGCTCTTCATCTCTTGCTCTTATGTGGATTAGAAAACGAAACGATGGTTCATTTCAGTAGTAACGACCTGTCTGACTCGAACGGCTAGCTGGCTAGGACTGTTGAGCAGCCCGTACAGTTTACACCTGCATTCTTTCCTTGAGGGTCGTTTTTTCATGAACTGTGCGGATAACTTCCCTCTCCAGAAAAACTATTCAATATTTTAGAAAAAAACGAGAAGAAGTATTTTTGTGCTGTTGGTGCGAATACATGAAGGCATTGAAGTTTAAATTGAAGCCGTTCAAAAATATAGTGACGCAGCTACAGATGAGCAGTTGTTGTGACGATTCACAATGTAAAAGGGCGAGAGATTAGTAAAGAATGTGACATCACAAGTCGAAAACATAAATATAAACAATAATAACTGAAAATGCTTTAAAAAAATTTTGTCATATCTGAAAAACACCCAAAAATAGCAAAGATAGCCCTTTTTGTTCATAAAAAATGTAATCCGACCACATTTTTTCAGGTTTTGCGGATCGCTGGATTTGAGTATAATATTGATTAATACCTGTTCAGAACCTTTCTGCTTCTGACCTCAAAACCCTCAAAACTAACCTTAAAACTACCTCCAATTAAACAGAATAAACGATCACCACCGAATTCGAATTCAGTGTCCTCAAAAACGTAAGATGAACATGGTCTGGCCAAAAGTGCAGACAACTTTTTCTTGTGCCTGTGTAGTCCTTTATTGAAAATTCTATACTATTATATTTTTGGTTCACAATTCACTTTTTTTGTTAGAAATTTTACTTTTGGATTTAAGAATGAATTATTTGGTTGAAAATTCCTTATTTTCTTTATTTTATAATTAATTTTCCGAACCAAAAATTTAACTACTAAATTTTTGTCTGCAAATTTGTCTTTTTGGATAGAAAATTCATCCTCTGAATTCAAAATTCGTATTTTTGGTAAAAAATTCTGTGTTAAAATTCATATTTCTTGGTTGAAAATTCAACTTTTTCGTCAAAAATGCATCTCTTCTGATAGAAAATCAATAGCTTTTGTTTGAAAATTCAGTTATTTTGTTGAAAGGGCAACGTATTTTGACTTGGAATCCTAAGCGTTTCCTTTTGAATTCAACATGTTACCAACACATTAATTTTATTTCAAAACATAATGAATTATGTTGGGATAGTTTTGCTTTAAAGGCAATGTAGTTTCAATGCTTTTTAGTTGAAAGCATTGAGCACTTTAATTTGTGAAGGTTGGAAGGGAATCACTTAAGGTTAGAACTTTTCAAGTGAAAATAATTGGATCTTATACATAAGTGCAGGTTCCAGTTACAGATATTTAATTTTAAACGCTTTTCAGAAGCCCCCCCCCCCCCAGCCTCCATATGTTTCACGTGTCAAAACGTCTGAATTAAATATTATATTATTCACTTAGGGGTAGCACAGGACATTTTTTTATAATAAATTTCTATATAATAAAAGGATGATTTCAGACATTTCTCGAAATGCAGTCATGATTTTAGACCATATTAGATTTCAAATGAGGGAAGTATGATTTACAGTAATTTGTAGGAAACTGTCATAAATTGCCCAAAGTTTAATATAAAAATTTCTATAAATTTGCGAAAAATTATGGAAATTTTCAGTCTATTAGGTTAATTTTACACTTGAATATGGTAACTAACCAAAAATAATTCAAAATCCAATCAAACAAATTTTCATGAATTTTCGGAAATTTATTTTAAAGATTGGTAATTTATGGTAATATTACAGGTGATTTATGGTAACTTAAGATAAACAACCTAAACTGAAATTCAGAAATGTCTATACAATTGCTGAATTTTTTTCTGGAATTTTTGGTAATTTGTGCAAATTTTACAGGAAAACATGGTAACTTACCATAAACTATCCAAAAATCAAATTGAAAATTTTTCATAGTTTTACGTAAATTCCTAAAGATTTTTGGTAATTTATGGTAATATTACAGGTAATTTATGATAACTTAAGATAAATTAGCCAAAATTCTATTTTAAGCATTTGATAAATTTCCCGAAATTTATTAAATTTTTTTGTCATTTATAGTAATATTAGAGGTAATATGGTAGCTTAAAATAGATAACCTACAAATCAATTTTAAAATTTCTATAAATTTTAAGAGATTTTGGTTAATTTACGATAATTTCATCAGGTGTATATGGTAAATTTCTATAAATTATCTCAAAATTCTATTATGAGTAACCAAAATTTACTTACAAGTTTTACGGTGAGTGTACTGATTAGCGTAAAATGCGAGCTCATAGATGTATAATATTCATTATTCACATCTCGCATCACTTTTCACTCTCTAGGGAGTAAAAAGTAGAGCTTTAGCCACGCTTAATAAGCGTCGAAAAGGGCTGAATTCATGCATGTGTCATAAAAAAATATTTTCTTAATCCCTACCGCAACGCCACATTCGCCTCAATACAGATAAAACCCTCATTAGTGATGATCGATATACGTTTGGTAGTGCCTGTCATTTGTAATCATTTAGGGTTACACTGAACCTCAAAACTTTAAGTGCGAAATACGCACTACTGCGTAATCGCACAAGGCATGCGACGCAGTTTTATAATCAGGCATACGAAGAAGTTATTTCACAGAGAACCCCTTACTCTTGCAAATGTTAGATTAACTGTCCACGAAAACACAGTTTTCACTATTCTAACTTGACAGTTGGAGGTTGGGACTTCGATGTGTGAAGTCGATCGGACCACTCTTTCCACCAAGTGAGATAGACAGGAACAATCCGATTGTGTTCCAATTATAGGTATTTTCGTTTCCAAATAAGCATACTTTCACTATTCTATACTTCTTCTTCTTCTTCATTGCTTTCTTTGTCGAATCGTAAAGTCTATTGGCTCCAATAACTTCGATATACTACTTTTGCGATATATATTCGTTCGTCAGATGGGACTGTTGTCAAAGTCAAATATAGGCTGATTCAATCGCACGTCTTATTCCGATTATTCTTATAACTTAAGTGGGCATCTGATACCCACTGCTGCTCGTCGTTAACTCACAATTTTGTTTATTCCCGTGTTCTTGCCTATTAGAGGTAACTCAGTTCTCGGAAACATTAAATGGAGGGTCACTAAATCCAGGTTTGTCTGTATTATGCATATGAAAGTATAATAATATCTTTGGCGTAATCACTTCCGGAGAGGAAGAGGCCGGTTGGCATATATGACAAGGCGTATCAAATAAACAGTTACTGTCGATGACACTAAACATTTATTCGCAGGATCTAAATATTAATCATAACTTAAATGTATAACCGCAAGGAGCAGAAATTGACAGACAGTCGCAAACAGATAACGATCATCACTGATATGGGTTTTGCCTGTTCTGAGGCGAATGTGGCACCGCGATAGGAATTGAGAAGGTACTTTTAATTTAAAAACTTTGACACGTGACATGCATTTAGACTTGGGGGCCTGCTTTTAAGATGACAGAATTCAATTCTAAAAAAATCTAATCGAAGGCACTGCAATTTTTAAGCATTAAAGCTGAGTGCGTTCGAGGCTGGACATCATCAAGTTGAGAGTAATTAAGTTTGAATGTTTTTAGGTTGAATTTATGAAATTTTGGAGACTTTTCCGTTAAAATGACTAACCAGAAGGTGCAAAATTTTTTGTTTGATATGAAACAATGAAAAATTAATATAACTTAATATATCTTGTTTCCATATCTTCATCACATATACAAAATAAGGAGAAACATTCTTGGCGTTCGCATCTTTTGATTGAAGTGATTTCAACGAAACTGTGGGGATCCTTTTAATTTAAAAAAATTACATTTTATGTTTCATCGAAAAATGGATAATTTAAAGTTAAAGTCAATTAAGTTACTTTTTATGAATAAAGAATGCTTTTTAAGTGTATTGCAAAAAGAACTAATTAAAGTTTGTAAGGTTATAACTGATTCAAGTTTGGATATTTTCATCCTAAAGTCAATAAAGTGTTTTTTTTTGGAGCTGAGAATGTATTTACTCATGGTGTATTTCTGTATATAATTGAAGTTTTGATCGTTTCAAAATTCAAGTCAAAGAAAAGGCATTGAACTTTTAAAGCTTTCAAGTGAATTGCATTGAAGTTTATAAGTTGAAGAAAAATAATCTTATGTTAAAATTTGATTTTCTGTGATATTATAAATATAATACGTAGCATTGTGTGTGTGTGTGTGTGTGTGTGTGTGTGTGTAATTATTTTCCACTACCTTCAATATGTATTGTCATTTTCTAAATATTTCATTTCCAAATTTTTATTTTCTGAATTCACTTCTATTTTTTTTCAAATCAAATCCGTGATTCTGTCTAGAAACTAGCTCAAATCTAAATGAATCAAAATCATAACGAAATTCTACATAGCGCGAAGACTGGCACTAGACAGTAGCAACGTTAGAATCAAACACGTAACAAAACTAGACAGCTCCAGTATAACGACAGTCTAGTATTGCGTGGCTAGACAAGCTTGAGAAAAACTGTGCTGGCTGTATCATAATTCAAGACTGACAAGACATTTTTCCACCCGGGAATTTGAATTCATTGAGTTTGTATAGTTCAAAGTTTAAATTTATATGTTTGAATGCATTCAAGTAAGGATAGCTTGAAGTTTAAAAAAATTAAGTTTGAATGCTTTCTGTTGAAAAGAATTTAGTTAAAATGGCTTCAAGTTGAACTCATTGAAGTTTGGATGCTTTCACATTCAAGGAATTAATTCCTTACAATGTGAAAGTTGAATACATTGTTTGGATGCTTTTAACTTGCATGTACGCTCAAGTCCCATTAAAGGAACCCCCAGTTTATGAATTCTTAGATCTGCTGGCCTCTTTGCAGTTTCGCAGTGAGAGCGGAGCCTGGAGGGGCCCTCCAGGTCGAGAGAATTCTTATTTCGGTATTGAAATTTAAAATTTCAAGTAATTACTTTTTAAAATGCTTTTAAAATGAAGAGCTTTAAAGCTGGACTGTTTTTAAATTTAATATATTAAATCCTAAACGCTTTTGCACAAAAAACGTTATACATTTGATACACTTTAAGTTATCAACAAATTTTTTCTTAGGAACTTTAAAAATTTATACATAGCAATCTGAAAGTTTTCAAGTTCAAATTATTGAATTTTTAAAGCTTTCAAGTTTAGAAGGTTCGAATGATCTTGAATTTATGACCTTAGATTTAATACGCTTTCAGGCCTAAGACGTTTAAATTCGGATGCTCTCAAGTTGGCAGTATTGAACTTTTAATGCTTTAAAATAGATTAAAATCGTGATTTTAGTGTTTTTAAGTTGAGTGTACAGAATTAAGCATTCTTTTATCTTAAAAGCTTTGAAAATTTCCAGTTTTAGATCTCAATCAAATATGAAACATCTTAGCTCGTTGTACTTCGTTTGGTACGCTTTCAAGACAAACATGAAGTGGAAAATTCAAATCAGGATAAAAATTGGATTGTCTCAAATGATATTGGACATTGGTTTCCAAACAGAATGGGAGGCATAAGTCTACAAGTCTACATATGTATGTTAGGTTTAGTGGTATGTTACACTCAGTGCGTGCGTTGGTTCTATCGATTTTAGAATCAAGTCGAAAGCGTTGAACTGTGGCTTCGATGTGGGCAAGCCCCTATTTCACCTAACGATGTGGGCTCACCCCTGCCATTAAAGTAAAGGTCATTCTTATTTGTTTCACATACGTATGTATAAGGACCGCTCTGCTGACACATCGAATACAAATTTTTTTACCACAGGTCATTCCACTCCCACTGCCTTTAAATCGATTCACAATTCGCCTCTCTTCTACAATTCCATGTATACTTCTTTTTTTAATCAGAGACTTGATTTATTATTTTTATTACCCTCTCCTTGGTATTAAAATTAGAATTACTCTTTGGGTGTGCCTCTTTTTGCTAAGCTTTATCCACTAGATAAATCAATACCTTGCGACGAGTTACTGAGCGTGTAAAATTTTTCCATGAGAGGGAATATTAAACTTTTCCACCTTTCGGTAAATGTTGCCTGTCTCGTAAATTCGATTTACGTTCCAGGGAAAAGAAATTCCTAATTCCAAAGAAGATGTTCCTACTTTTAGAATTTTTATAGGATTAAAAAATCACACGGAATAAATAAATACATTTATTACAAGGCTCAAGACAATCCTCAAAATAATGAAAAGAGTTCGTGAATTACTCTATGACTCTCGGTTATCTTTTCACTATTTTAGGAGACATGGGGTAATTCGCGGAGTCATTTCATTGTTTCGAGGCTTATACTAAACACTATGATAAACGTTATGAGAATTTTTTTAAAAATAGATGACCTATCCTGATGTCTTAGATATCAGTGATGGGTGAACTATTTTTCAAAAGAAATTGTCTAACAAATTTAGATGCCTCTATTTTTGTACAGATTATAGTGAAAATCTCAGCGGAAAAAATGCTGTAATAATCGAGTCACAGAAAAAACAAAAGTTAATATTTGTTGCAGGTAAGACTTGCAATTACGTCGCGTTACGACTTGCTGTTGTGCAATTACGACTTGCCGTTACGTCACGCAAAAAGTAACGAGTTATCGTTATCGCTACCGTTTCAAAATGTACCCATGCCTATTCTGGAGCTGTTCAATGCGATTCCTGTCTTATTAAAGAATCTCTCGCACGATACCTGCACACGAGAAAATATTAGGAAGGCAAAAATTTAATCGTACATTGATTTTTTTCAAAAAAATATTGAGCAGTCAAATTTAGTCCGATCTTCAATCTAAAAACGTTAAAGAGTATTTAACTGTGACAAACCTCCAGCTCCTAAACTCTTTCGAAATATATAGAAATATCTTGAAGCCTTTAAGACAGTTACAAACCCGTAGAACTTATTTTTAATTCCTTGAAAATAAATTAAATTTATGCCCCGAAGTTCTTTAGAAATCCTTTCAAATTTGTTGGAATTTCGAAAATTTCCTAAAATCTTATAGATACTCAAATGTTTAATAAATTCCTTAAATTGTTTTGAAAATCCTTGAAATTTGATTAATTTCTTGAAATTCTACGGAATATTTTTAAATGACTTAAGATCTTTAAAATCATTTGAAATTTTTGTAATTCATTGATATTTTTTGCAATTATTGAAATCCGTAGAAAAACTCTATGAATAAAGTTTAATTTATACCTTAAATATCTCTATAAATTAGAATAAAAAAACCTTAAATCCTTTAAATTCCCTTGAAATCTTTGGAAATCATAAAAATCTATTCCAGTAAGAAGAAATAAGTAAAAATGTTTTGAATTCCCTGGAAATATTTGTAATTGTTAGAAATTCCTTAAAATTTTATTTTCTAGAAATTACTTATCTAGTCATCCCTTAAGTCTTGAGCAATTCTTTTAAATCCGTAAAAATCTTAAGAATTCTTTAAATTTTTATTCTTTATAATTTGTTTTTTTAGAAATCCTTTCAATTTTTTAGAAATCCTAAGAAAATTTATGAACTCTCTTGAATTTTTTTTAATCTTTTCAAATTCTTTGAAATTGTTTTAATTTGTTCTTATCTCATGATATTGTGGAAATTCCTTGAAATTACATTTAATGTAGTTCCTAAAGTTCTCTAGAAATCCCTTAAAATATTTGTAAATTATAAAAATCCATTAAAATAAGTGGAAATAATTTGAAATCCTTTATAATATAAATTAAATTTGAGCTCTTCATTAAATTTCTCCAAAAAAAAATACCATTTAAATCACTGAAAAATTTTAATTATTGAAATCAATTTATTTATTTTCAATCCTTTAAGGCTTTTAGAATCCTGTTATTTTCCTTGAAATTCGTGGAAACGTGTGAAATTTCTCGAATTGATTTGAAATACTGCGTTAAATAAAAAAAATATATAAATTGTACGTTTTCAGTAAGGGATGAACTACATTTTAAAAGTGATAAAAAAATTAATGCTCTTCATAGTTACTATTACAAAAAAAATGGAACTAGTTTCCAATTCGTTACTTATTTGCAAAAGAAACTTCTGTACTAACATCATCACTGTTAGGTAGTAAACCAAAGTTTTGAAAACTTTTTTTTCGTACAGTTACACATTATAAGGAATTAAACAATTTTTTGATTATAAATTAATTTTCTAAAAAATAACTTTTCGAATTAAATTGGATAAGAAGGAAAGTTTGAAAGTAATTGAAATTAATTCTTAACTAATTTGCAGAGCAGAATGGATAACATTACGAACGAGCTGGATTTTTAATGACGACATTCAACCCTTGTTAAAATTGATTATTAAGTAATGGGAGTCGAATTAAAAGTAGGATTTAACAACAGCCATTAAGAGAATTTATTGCAGTGGCCGATAAAATCGAACAGATTCATCGATTCCCCAGACGCTGGCATTATGCGAATCTGTAACTGGCATCGCGACACCAGTAATCCAACATCAGCTTCGTATGTTATACATGCACCTGTAGAGCAACTGAGCATGTACTAATCGATTAACTACCCGCTGTGATGCGGTAAATTGTATTTGTGCGTCGTATGGGACTAATGCTGGGACATATTGTACAACCTCACAGCTTCGCCTGAGGTACCATTTCCTGCCATCCTTGACCGCTTCTTTCACCCTCCCAGATAACCCACGCAAACAATAGCAAGGGACGCCCTTTATTTGTTTTTGCCGGATAGTACAATCAGCATATTTGTATAAATTGAAAGAAGAATTTCGTGAGGCAAAATTACAACAAAAAAGCTTACAACCTGAATAATTGGACTTGATTCTACAAGGAAACTTGGAAGCAATCTTTTCAAAAACTTGAAAGAATCCAAATTCAAGTTTGAAAATGCTCTTATTTTTACATAGTCAAATTTACACACTAATTTGAAACTATCAATACTTCAATGAATTAAACGTTTAATTTTTCAAAACCTCTAGACCTCCGGGGTTTCGGGAATTAGCTGGGGGTTCCTGGGGTTGGGAAACACGATGGTGATAGTTATTTTTTTTATCGACCGCCGCCAATCCGCCAACTGGCCAAAAACCATAATGACTCTCTACGTCTACGTCGTTGGCTCTGGGTAATGCTGAAGGAGGGTCTAATGAGCCATAAACAATTTCTTATAAGACTTATATGGATAAGTACCGGGAATCTGCTTATGCAAAGAGTTGAATTGACTCAAATTATTAGGTTCGGGCAATGGTTTTTCGCAAATAAATCATTTTGAAGACTTTTGTTAACTTACACAAACAACAACAAATTCTAACTAACTCTAGCAAAAATGTAAATTTGATAGTGTTTAGCATCCTCGAAAACGAGGGTTAACTTGATTTCAGCTCAATTTGAGGTTACTTATACGCATTGCTGTCGACAGTCTTATATAAGAGATTTTCCGGCGCTCTAGAGGTTAAAATCTAAAAGTCTTTAATTGGGGAGAGATTCAAGGCTGCAGTTTACTCAACTTAAAGAAATCTAAACTTCAATGGCTTTGACTCGAAAGAATATCTGAAATCATACAAAATATCAACACCTTCAACGCAAGATATATAAGACTACAATTCTTTAAACTTGAAAAGCATGCAATCTTAATTTCCTTTAACTTGAAACTATCCAACCTACAATGATACATAAAATTCAAGGAGCCGAACCTCTATGAATTCAACTCAAAATCATCTTAACCTAATTGATTTAAAGTTGAAGTTATCAAAACTTAAACGTATTGAGTCTCAATGCCTTCAAACTTCAATTTCTTTAATTTAAAAGCGTCCTAATTAGAATGCATTAGGCCTTAATGCTTTCAAACTTCAATTTATTCAACTCAAAAGCGTTGAAATTGTAAGGCCTTACACTTGAAACTATCAGAACTTGAATTATTAAAAAAAATCAATTTTACATAATCGAACTAGAAAGTATTCAAAATTTCACGGCCCTTATATCGAAACTATCCAAGCTTGGCACTATGAGAGATGTGATATGTTGCTTTTTAGAAATTTAACATAAATTTGCAATTAGAAGCAAAATATACGCACAGTATTATAGAATTGTCACGAAAGAAGTAATCTTCTTATCTCTTCTTTGTAATTTATAGGAACGTATTCACAGCTTTTTTTAGGATATTATTATGATCTTTAAGTTGCACCGGTTCCCCCTTAATCTTTCAAGCTTTCAAACATAAATTTTAACCTTTGGACTACGAAACTTCACGAATTTCAACTTGTGAGTTTTCAAACTTAAAAAATGCAGTCCTTAGACAGTTATTTTTCAGAATTTTCTAACGTAAAATGTGAATCTTCACAAATGTCAAATTGAACAAATTCAAACTTCTCTGATTTAAACTTGAAAGAATTCAATATTTACGCTTTCCACTTTATAAACATTTAAACTTCAATGAAGATCTTACCGTAAAATTTTTTAAACTTGTAACATTTAAACTCCAAAGCCTTTAAACTTGAATATGCTGACCTTTGAATTAGGGGGAGGGGGGCATCCTGTAGTAGATAATGAGCCTACATTGGATATTTCTGAATTAAAAGTACAAATATAATTTAAAATAATGTATTTTAATTTATCAATAGGCTTTAGGCTTTTATTAAGTCTCAATTATTTAATTACGATGATTAATAGTTTCTATTTGATCATGAAATTGAGCGAGTTATTTAATTTTCATAGAAGCGGGTGCGTTGATGAAGGAATAGATGGGGTGGTCCGGAATGGGCAGTTCGTTTTGATGGAGGAGTGGTGGCTGAAAGGGGGTGTTTCGAGGGGAGCACGTGATGAATATTTCATGACGTGATATTTATTTCAAACATCCTCAGACTTCTTGTCTTTGAGGATCTCCAGCCAACAAATTCACCCAAGGTGCAGTGGGGCTTAAACTCCTTCCCAGAGAGTGCCGCAGCCTTTGTGATAATTTTCAAACAATCAAGGATGCTAGTTTACAAACTTTAGTTGGGCTTTAGTTTTGCTTGAGAATTTGCTTTATTGTATGAGGTAGTGATATGATTCAAAGTATTTTGCAACTTTTAATGAGTTTAATACGCATTTAGAGGATTTTTAAAATTAAATTTTGAAATTACGAAGCTTCCGTTCTTCATAACTGGCAAATTGCAACCTTTCAATCTGCTATGGGTCATGCTTATTTAAGTTAAAACTGTTGAAGTTTGAAATTCTAAGAGTTGGAAATGTAAATTATTTATTTTTTAAAAATAAACCCTTCCTAAATAGGGCCGTGTAAACACTATGTCACGCTTTTTCGAAAAGATTTTCCATCCCATCCCTTCTTCGTCACAGATCATCATACAAACACTGAAGCCCCCAAGGTGAAGTCACATATATAAACACCCCTACTAGAAGAAAACGTACAAAACGTACATGTATAATATTTTTGCAGACTTCATAACCCAAAATGATCTCCACAAAGGGGTGCAATAGGAATTTTTAAAGATTTTCAGTCGAAATACATTGCAAATTTAAGAAAATAGTAGAATTTTTGACAAAAAAAAGATTTTTTAGCCAAATAGTTGAATTTTTAACAAACAAATAATTTTACAACAGACAGTCTCATTTACTATCAACATTTAACCTTTCAAGCTAATGAGACAAGTTTTCAAACAAAACGATTGAAATTCAACCACAAATAACTCCATTTGTGAACAAAAAGTTAAATCATCAACTCAAGAATCCTATTTTTTCAGAAGAGGAATTTGCAACAAAACAGTTGACTTTTCGAACAAAAGATGACTTTTTAAACAAACATTTTAATTCTCAAGAAAATTATTGAAATTTAAAAAAATTAATGGTAAACAAAAAGCAGAATGGTTGATATTTCAACCAAAAAAAAAGATTTTGATTTTAAATTAAAAAGTAGCTTTATTTAGCAATAAAAAATGAACTCTTAACGTAAAATGTAATATTTGTAAAACGTAAAATGAAGAGATATTTGTTGAGGCCCATAATTAGTTGTTCGATTTTAAATGTTGTCTATGATTTTACAGGTAAAGAGGTTCCTACTCTATCGCAAATCGATTTTTCGTTTTCGCTAATAAATTAAAAACCTCAAGAAAGTAAGTTTTAAAAAAATTTACTTTTACCAATTTCACCACCATAGCCCTGTGAAAAACATAAAATTAAAAACGTAGAATTACTTTCTTTTTGTTTTAATAAATTCACGAAAATGAAAAATCTATTTTCAAACCTAATAGTCGAAAAATAACGTCGATATACTAATACTGGGCCTCAACAAATATATCCTCATTCAACAAGTCGAAATAAAACTCAACTTTATAAAAAATTAATTTTTCAACAAATAAAAAAATGAATTCTGAACTAAAAATATAACAGTAGACTCTTCAATTAAAAATAATTAATTTTCATAAAAAAATAGTTAGATTTTCTTATTTGATCTTATGAATTCAGTTCACATTTAAGTGAAAACCAATATAAAAGGATAGTTGAAGTTTCAAGACAAAGAGGGTGAAGTCTTACTTAAATGGTTTACTTGCATAACAAAATAAATCATTTTCATTGTTTTAAGCATTTAATAAAATTATGTTTCACATTATTATACTTTCTATATGTGATGTCGCATTCTGTGTTAACCCACCTTCCCTCCATGCGTCACAAATCGTCAGAAAACTTGTTAACCTCTTGACCCTGACAGTGTGACATAGTTTTTGAGTAACCCCGAAACAGAAATCTACGAAATCAGTCAAATATAACCCAACCTATTTCTTTAATGTTCATAAATTTGTTAACGGAAGGAAGCCATTCGTCGTTGATTGATTGGCTAAACAGGGGAAAAGTAACGATCATCACGAAGCCCTCGAATGTTATCCAACTCCCATTCTGGAGAAACCTGACATGCGTGCTATTATATTAACCCTTAAATGAGTTGAAAAGGCAGTTCAGGTAAATAAATACTTGCACACGTTAAAAATAAGTACCTTGAGGATAGAGTATAGGTCATTACACTACAGGATGCTCCTGCTCGTGTTGCAGGTTCCTGAAAAATGCAACGGGATACCAGAGAGGCAATATAGTTTTAGTGGCAAGGAAGGGTGCTCCTGCTCGTATCCATTACAACACCCCTGCCAACTATGGGATTCCTATGGGGATAATGTTTCTTGCTCGTTTTTATATAAACCCTAGAGTAAATGCTGAAAAATCACCTTCTATGAAACAGTTCCCTCTGGCGGATTATTTTCCTCACCCTAATCACTTCTTTTGTGAATTGTAGTTAATACTAATTGATCAGAAATAATTTCGATTTCAGTGCTCATTTAAAATATATTTTAAAATCTTTTTCTATACTTTTCACTTTATTTTGAAACAACTATTTAAGTTTCCCGTTAGGTCGGCTTAGATAAAAAATACTCTGCCGTTTTTGATTTATATGATGTATAAATTGAATGGTAAAAACTTCTTTTATTCTTCAAAGTTACTATGAAATTGTCCGTAAACCTTTTTTTAATAGAAATATGAACATAGAATTTCTTCTGTTGTATATAACAAACAATCCCAATAATGAGAAAACTTGAAAATATTTAGAAAATATAAACCTCACAGGAGAAAGTACTAAGAAGATAAATGAAAGAGGACTTAATTTTGCGCAAATTGAAAAAAATTCGGTGTCACCATGGAACAAAACTACGACCATTTTCTTAACATATAAGTTTTTAAATCAAGTAATAATGATCAATAAATTATTTAATTATCAAATTGATAATAATTAACAATTTTTAATTAATAAATATGTAATCGTTTATATAAATAAGTTTCTATCACCCATCAAATGTGCATTTTTCGGCATTTTTTAAAGAAATTTCTATTAAGGGCGCTTATTATAGATAAAAAGTGTAATAATTTTCAATCATTAAATAAAGAATAGTTTAAATTAATTTCTATGACCCAACAAGTGTGCATTTTCTCGCATTTCTTTACTGCAATTTATTATTTTTATTTATTTTTATTTTTTTAATCGATTTATTATTATTTACTTATTAAGAATGATGAAATATACATTTATAATCTATAATAAGCCTCCCCAATCGAAATTTCAGTCAAAAATGCCAAAAATTACACACTTAATGCCTGAGAGAAATATATCTATTTAAAATATTGCTTATTTATTGATTAGAAATGATTAAATATTTATTTTTGATCTACAATAAGCGCCCTTAATAAAAATTTAATTTAAAAATGCCGAAAAATGCACATTTGATGGGTGATGGAAATGTATTTATTTAAGCAATTGCATATTTATCAATTAAAAGTCGTTGATTATTATTAATTTGATGATTAAATAATTTATTGATCATGATCACTTAACTTAAAACTTATATGTTAAGAAAATGGTCGTAGTCTCGTTCCGCGGTGCGCTTTAGTCACCGAATTGATTAAGGGTGCACATTGCAAGGTCATTACTCGTGACCTATTAGGGGTAGATACATTTTTTTTTACCTTACGCAGGATTAAGTCCTATCATATTGATTCTCTAGGAACTTTCTTCTGTGGCAACCCCAAAACGAGCTATTAACAAAAAACTGAATTCTGGTCATTTACTTGTAAATTCAGGTCATTGGCAGGTGCTAACTTGCGATCTATTGTAGTTTGGACAATGTTTTTTTTTTTAAATTACAGGTATTTGCGTCTGCTTTAACTCATCTCTTTAACTATTTTTAAATCTGGCCACCATGATTCGAGCTACAAAGAAACAAAAACACATCTGATTTTTGGCAAAAAGTTCGAAAAAATCGGTCTTCTTTGAAAGGCCGTAACTCTTAGACTATTGTTGACAAAGCAACGTTTGTTTTTTAGTTTTACGCAAAATTTTATTTACTTTCCGGGACGAAATCCTGTTCACAGAACCTGACCCCATATTAGGCACCCCTAAATGAAGTATTTAAGAAAAAAATGACTGCCCCAGAAATTACTGGATTTGCACCATTTTTCCGACCAGATGACTGGACTTATAAGAACATCATCTGTCATAAATAGATAAAATTAGTTTAAAGCTACAAATAAAAGTCTTATTTTAATAATAAAAGCAAGCCGGCAAATGTGGTGCGCCAGGCATTTTAATTCTAAAATGTCGAATTTTTCAATATATACCAGGTGTATACATATGAAACCGGTATTGCCATTTAGCGGCCAGTAGGCACACTTGTAGGCACTGTCGGAACTTACCATTTGTGCTAATTGGCG
>NC_046665.1:81827706-81837411 GCF_010883055.1 Belonocnema kinseyi | reverse complement strand
AGCGTAAATTATCTACATGTCTATTTTTGAGCTGTTGTTAAAGTTCCTTTATTCTTATAATAGTTACATAAAATGGTTTTGCTCGCGAAAGTTATTATAATTCCGCATCTAATAAAAAAATTTATAATGCTTTTCTTCGTTGTAAAGGTAAGGGCCCCATAGAGCGTTGCTAAATTTATAAGCTGTATTGTATTGTATTCACCAATCGATTTAAACAATTAAAAAGAATAATATTTTTATTATATTACTAAAATTAATAATTACATTATGAAAAATTATTTTAAACAGTGTAATTATTTGCACATTTTTGACATTTTGCGACTTTTCCCACTAAAGTTGACCCTAGCGCAGAATCTAAGGAAACATTTCAAAAATATTCAAAATTGACTCAAGAACTATCAAATGTTGTCTTATTTCCAGAGTTATTCTTATTTGTTAATATTGTGAAAATTGAGGGACTTTAGCAACAACTGAAAAAACAGGCTTATAGATTGTTGTCATACCTCATTTTTCATGTTAATTTTAAAATTTATATATTTAGAAA
The DNA here is from genome assembly GCF_010883055.1 of Belonocnema kinseyi. Lineage (NCBI taxonomy): Eukaryota > Metazoa > Arthropoda > Insecta > Hymenoptera > Cynipidae > Belonocnema > Belonocnema kinseyi. The sequence goes on along the minus strand of NC_046665.1, from coordinate 81,836,867 downwards.
GATGTCTAATTTTACTAAAATGGTGTATTTGATTGTTGTCAAATTATTTTTAATTTTCAACTAGATCAAATTAATATTAGGCGCGGCATTACCCAATAGGTGAAGTAAGTTGATACACGTGAACTATTTTGTATGACTTAATAATTAAGTATTTTAATTGATACAGGTTAAATTTTTTCTGTAAATAAGGCGAAGCTAAGATATCTTATCGATGGATATAAGTTATGTGCGCCGCATTTCTCGCTTTTCACCTACAATATGAACTCTTCCAATGTTAGAAAATGATGTTTGAAATGACGAATTCATTTTTAAAAAATTTTCGGGGGAAAAAGAAAGTAATTAACTATCAAATAATTTTTTTAGATTTTTGAATAATTTTTGTATTTTTTAATTTGTGTGAATGAATAATAATATTGTATTTCTTAAAAGTACAATAAAATATTTTTCCCTAAGACCACTATTGTCTTGACAAACACATTATTTTAGATATATTTCAAAATAAAGCATAAGCACCAAATTAATTTTTGTTTGTTAATAACGAATTGACAAAGCTTGAAAATTAAAAGATTTTAATTCTAAAATATCAGAATGAGCTTGACCTGGAATTTTTTAGATTTTAGTTCAAATTTTAATTATGAAAATGTTACGTGGATTAATAAAAATAAAAACCTTTCATAAAGGCACCATCGAAGTATCACGAAATCAAACATTTCAATCTGAAGAAAAACACATATAATAAATCAACAAAATAATTTCGTCCCCTTGGGTTTAGTACATGAAATGTATATTTTCGTGAAAGATAAATGATGCTATGTTTTCGATACAGTCGAAGCGAGAAACAAGAAAATATGGTCGAGGAAAAATCGGAAATTCCGACCACACACGGAAGGGACTTATGGTGTGCTTTAGGCAGGCGTACAGACGTAGAGGGAGCAGAAAGGTCGTATCGATCACCTGTATAGAACAAGGGCGAGGGACGTGGTATGAGGGATGTTTAGGTAGAGGGTGGACGATAAATCAACGGATAGAAGAAAATAGAACAAGTTCGACCAGACTGAAGATAGAATTTCTCCTGATACGTGAGCGTCTCCAAAAGACGGTTTTTACGTTGATCATGACGAACGTGCGGGTGTGGGTTCATGAAATCAGGGCAACACCAAAAACAAAAAAGTTGATAGAAAAGTTCGAGAAAAAATACGATTCATATTTTTATTTTATTTAAGTCACTCTTTCAATGAAAGAGTTTATTTTTTCCAATTTAAAATCGTCAAGTAGGATATCCTTCAATCGAAGGATTGAGGATGAGTACAATAAAATCAGAATATGAACAAATTTCCATAATAAAGGCAATGAAAGCTATATTCAATGTTATTCTTACAATTCTCAAATGACCTCGATTTGAAGCCGAGGAATGGAAGTAAGAGCACTTTTCTTTTCCATTCGCCCCGGGAACGATTGGATACCGTCGTTTTTTCCGTTTTCGGAAAGGAAGGAAATCTCTAAAAATTGCGAGAGGAAAGGATTCATTGTCGAAAGTGGAACGCTAGACTCTAGAGGGATACGAGCTCCGTTTACAGGTGGCTTACATTTTCTTATCCGATCGGAGATACAAAAAAAATTAGAGAAATTTTGTTCCTTTCCCTGTTCATCTGAGGGAAGAATGGAGCCAATCAGATCAATTCTCCAAGGCTTTGACCTAATTTAATCCATTTATCGGGGATTTGAAACTTCATAAGATTTTAAGAGCTCACCAACATTTTCAAGACGTGATCCTTTTATTAGTGTTTTATAAAAAGCTGTCGAGAATTTTCAAGGATTATCACTTGAATAAAGAAAATATCTACTATTTTTATTCTCTTATTAGAGGATTTTCAAGTTTGATTCCTAAAATGAGAAGGAAGAGCACCTCTTTAAAGTCGATACTTTTTATTCTTTTCCCACCCATTGTGTGCTGAAGCCCACTTCCTTTGATAATTCTCTTCTTTTATTTCGTCACAAATCACGTAACATTTTCAGTCTTTTACATCCAGTTTTTTTATTGTGTTTCAGAAATCGAAGTTAGGTCACCACGCTTCACGGGTTTAGGTTGGCTCGCCTTTCCTGCTTTAAGAGCAGCTTACAAGCATGTTCAACTGGAGCTCGAGTTTCGACCCGAAGCATGGGATGGGGTGTTACTGCTGGCTGGTGAACGGGATGACCTCCAAGGCGACTTTATGGCCCTGATGCTTCATCATGGTTTTGTCGAGTTGAGGTATCATCAATTTCATCTCAATATCTAAGTTTTATGTACCATAAATACCATCAAAAACCGACTCTCTCCCCCTCCCTCTTCATCTTCCTCACATCTTCTACAACTCTACTCATCTGTATTCCATATCCAAAACCTTTCTTTTATCCTATCTCTTTTATCTCCTTTCTTATAAGGCACCATCCTCTCTCATTTTAACCCTCTTAAATTTTCGGGCTTATAAACCCTCAACCAAATAGCTTCTCACCCCTATAGCCCCTCTGCCATGTATCTCACAATCTTCTTTCCCTGCTTTCCCGTATACATTCTCCCCTAACCTACTCCCTCTGATTCACGCCCTTTGGCGCCTTTCACCTCGCCCATATTATCTGATACACCCTTCGCCAATTCCATTCCTCTCCCACACCAACTGTACGCGACACCCTGCCTACTTCCAACACCTCAACCCCTACACACGAAACCCCCTCCAGACCTCTCCTCTCACCACCTATAACCGTCCGTCACTTTCTCTCTAACTGTTTTCTAGAATTAAACATTTTCTATTCAAGAAAAATAATTCTCAAATACATTAGAATTGTATTTGAAATAAAAATAATTGGTACGCATAGTCTTAACAAAACCTGCAGCGATACAATTGATGATGTTATCTAGCTGAAAAGGTTTATTCGAAGTGAACAATTTGAATACTTAATAACATATTAGGTTAGCAATAGTTTAATATTTATATTTTTGTAGCTGCAGTTTTAGAAATCAGATGTTTAACAGACTTTTTCTTGTTGTTTAAATTTAATTTTTAATAACTGTTGGAATTATGAAACCAGTATAAATGTTTCCAGATTCAACAACATAAAGTAATTTGCAGCAATTTTTCGTAGAAGATATCATTCTTTCTGCTAAGACGTATGAATATAAAGATATTTACATATTTTTTAACAACAATTACAATTGTTGACTTAGAATAAAGTTTGCAAGCTTGCAAAGCAAGCTTGACCGCGCCTGGGGCGCGCAACTGTTGGTTCTCGCGCTGCGCGCTAGATAATGCATTCACCTCGCGGTACCCATTCGTTCTTTCCATTTGCCCCACATTTGGTGATTGTGAATTCTCTTTTATTAAAGCTCCTTCGGCTGTAACGGACACATTCTCATCACGTATCTCATACTTCGTACTTAATTCGTCGAAAATACGAATATTTTACATTATGTTCTACTCTATTATATCAAATGTATATTATATTTATTTTTGTACCTTGGCCTGAGGCTGTTTATTTATATATTGCAAAGTAAAGTACAAATCTTCATTTTAATGATTACTTTCATATTTTTTTCTTATTTTACATTAAATGTTATTCTTAGCCACCCTGAGAAATGTATATCATTTTTAAAAGGTTATATTATTGCTATTCATAATATGCATTAGTAGTGGAAGAAAAGAATTTTTATTGTCTTTCTTTTATCATTAAAAATGCGCATTCTATTAAAATAAAAATTATTATTGAACATTTTACTGCAACTTATGTCGTTTTTCTATTTTAATTTGTTCGTATTCAATGCAGATGTAATTTAGGCGAAAATGTTGTTAAATAAAATAATAGTGTATCTTATGTCCTTTTTCTAAAAAATTTATTTTTTTACTTTTAATATATTTTTGTAGCCAGAGTTTATAACAAACTTGTAAATGTTTTTTGGTTACACAACTTTTGTCTTTTAATTTGGTTACTCTCTTGTGTCAAATTTGAATAAGTTTTCTCTTTTTTTCTGGAGGAGTAACTTTTGCCTATTTATTTTATTCATAGCTTATGTCGTTTGTCAAAAACTTTAAGTTTTTTATTTTTAATGTTGCTTTTTATGACTAAAAACAAAAACTGCGCAACTTATCGACAAGTGATTAAAGACAAATTTGTAGATCTTTTCAGGATGCGCAAAAATTAGTGTGAAACAGTTTAAAAATGCGCTTATTTTTGCAATTTTCATCAAAAATAGCTGGTTTAAGATTTTCACACCATAAAACATATTTTCGCAGCTTTTAAACTAACAATAATATGAAGAAATTCTTTTTATTATTAAAAATATTATATATTTAATTTAAGCAATAAGTCAGTCAAATTTTTTCATGCGATAACGATGCAATGATTAGGAATCATAGATTAGCTGGATCTCTTTTCACGTACCTGGAGTAAGAAATAATAATAAGAAGAATATAAGCTTTTTATATACATCTTCTTGTTTTGAGGATTCTGCATAAAGTTTAAAAACTCAGTTACCGAATTTTAACTCCGAAGTACATTTCGTGAGTTAAATCTGAAACGAATTTTGCTGAATCTCATTGAATTTATTGACTGGGTTCTTTATTACACTCGCGATCAGTATTGTTTCACACTTTTCTTACGAAATCATTTATATCGCGAAATATTTCAACTTGCTGACGAGCCGTTATTCACTATGCATTATTTTTTATAATTTTTTATGCCGGTGCTAGGATATCGTTAGTGTTGCTGTTCGAGACGAGGAATGGTAAGGAAAAAGTCAAGGAACGCAAGCGCGAGGCCTCGCGTTTCAAAGCAAAGCAAGGCGGCCAAATTTCAAAGCCTTGAGAATTCAAGGCCTTGAAAAGCAAGGCCTGCCCTGGCCTTTTTTTGGGGGCTTGAGTTTCCTCCAGCAGATGTGGATATTTTTCAATCACCTGGGATAGAGGAATAAATTAAAACTCTCATAGGATGATTGTGGATGCGAGTAATTACAGAAATCCCAATATTGTAGCAATAGATAATACTTTATTTAAATATTTAAGAAATAATTTGTAACAAAAAATTATAATTAGTAACAATTAAAATTAATTAATTAATTTTTTTCAAATTCTTTAAATTTTTTTCAAGTTGAAAAGAAATCATTTTGAAAATTTTTTCCCAACATTTTTCTTCCACACAAATTTTTTCCACATTTTTGTTCATACCATTTTTTTATGTTGTTCTTTGTTAATAAAATTTTTTTAATAAAATTTTCGTTTCAACCAATTTTTTTCAATAAAAATTTTTTTCACAAATTTTTTTTCAAACTTTTTTTAATAAAATTTTTTCATTATTTTTTCCAAAACTTAAAAAAAAAATTTTTTAATTCTTAAAATTTTTTTTTAAGTTTAAAAGAAATTATTTTAAAATTTTTTTTCCAAAATTTTTCTTCCATAAAAATTTGTTCCAAAATTTTTGTTCATACAATTTTTTTACGTAATTCTTTGTTAATAAAAGTTTTTTCATAACATTTTTTTCAACCAATTTTTTTATCATTTTTTTCCAAAACGCGCGGATCTGACGCCCCTGAGCACATATTGTATGCGATACTTTGGCTGTATTTAAGTATAGAAAAACGTTTCTTTTTCGAACTGTTGGCCTTCAAAAATTAACTTGCTTACACTTCGATTTTTTAGACAATTTTCTCAAAACTAACTATTAAAAACTAACATCCATCCACGCCTTATCTCTAAGACCGCTCGCTTTTATAGCCGCTTATATCCTTGCTTCCATTGCTTCGTCTCTCCTCTCCTCGCATGCATATTTCTACTTTCTCGCTTTGCCTCGAATTTCCAAACTCTGCATTGACGCCTAATAACTAATACTTATCTAATATTTACCTTATTTACATTTTCTTCATATTTGCTTCCGCTCCTATTAACAATCTTTTTTTCTCCATTCCTCTTATTTCTTCTTTTCTTCTCCATCTTACCCAACACGCCCTTCACCCATGCTACTGCCCTCTTATGCTCCCTTCGTAATTAACCCCTGGTAGTATCAGGTGGAGATCATAGGCCCAGAAGACCAGGTGGGGTCGGATACGACCTTACCTTTTTTTATTGCACAAAAACTGTTTTATTAATAGAACAAAATCGTTTATTATCAAAATACAGCAAAATAAAACTCTTTTCACTCTTTTTTCCCTTAATACTTCTAATTCAGACTCCTTCCATCTCACCTCAAAGCAGCTATTTTTCAAATCTGATTCCTGCATCGCGTGTAGAAATTCAAATGGGGAACTAGTCTGGTTTCCGACTATTCGACCTCACTTAAATTCGGGGGCTAGTCGGGTCATCTGACTAGCCCCCGACCAGTAGCGTCAAGGTAGATTAGTCGGGGGCTAGTCAGGTGACCCGACTTATCCTAGTCGGGGTCTGATCAGGTACTAGTAGAGGTCATATGATAATACATCCGCGTGGAATATTATATTCCGATATGGATTTTCTTAAAATTCCATACAAAGGTATTTACAAAATGTTCCTAGAAATTCGCAATTTTCTAAAAAATACTACAAAAAAATAGATTACGTATTTTTAAAGATTTTGATCGTTGTTTTCATAAAATTTTGATGTTCGTACAAAATTATTGACTTAATAATTATTTATTAAGTATATTTGAGATGAATTTAACATTAATAAATCTTTCCTTCAAAAAACGGTGTAAAATTATTGTTAAATATATTCTTAGTGTTTTAGAATGAAACAATCATTACGCTTTTTTAGATATTACCTCATTTGATAAAACCTTGCCGAAAACTCAAACATAAGAATAACCCGACCAGAGCCCCACCAGCTCCCGACCAGAGCCTCAAGATTACCCGCACGGAAATTAGTGAACAAAAAAGCCGGACTAGCCCTTGACCAACCAAGGACCAGGCCCCGACTGAAATTTTGACAACTATAAGCCCAACTAGTCCCCGATTAGTCCCCGACGGGGTACTTTGTCAAAATTAATAACCCGACTAGCCCCCGATTAGTGTCCGACTTGTAATAGGGCCAGATGGGGTTACTTCCACATGGGATTCTCATGATAATGGTAACATCTATAGCCTTTTTTAAGACAAAATTAACAGATTTTCAGGCCATATTAACAGTGCTATTCAGGCAAAAATACCAATTATTATTTATTTTTTAGTATTATACTATTTTCATATTTTAATGTTGTTATTTACAATATAAAGTTTTAATTATAACTAACATAAAATTAATTAATTATTTATTTTAAAAAAAGTTTAATGAGAAATATTTATATTGAAGAGGAGAAGAAAGTTACTTGCATGAGGACCAAAAAAATGTATTTAAAAATGTATTCGGGTAGGAACAAATGAAATCGAACATAAAAAGATATCGCCGAGGATACCCGACAGGAAATGGCTCGGGCTACCGAATGTGACATATTGCAATTAAACTGTTATATACAAGAAATTACGCGAAATTATTGAACAAAAATTACAGTTCACATAGTTTGACAGTAAATTTATATGGCCCAATCAAAATCAATATAATGGTTTTTTTAGTTTTGCAAACATGTGATAATAAATGTAGTGCATATTTCACAAAATGCACTTTTTTCTGTAAACACAGAAATAATTTTTTATTTATACAACAATATCATTTTGATGAAATTCTTGAGTTGATTTCAGAAAACAGTTTGAATAAGTGAACAACATTTTTTTCAGACGACCAAATTCGTTTGAATCAATAAATCAAGTTTTTCGTTGAATCGTTTTGTTCATTTTAGAAAATATTTTATGGATTTAACAACAATTTTTGGTTGGATTTACCAAATAAATTAAGAAACTATTTTGATAGAATCAAGCAAAAGATTTGGTTGATAACCATGTTCTAGGGTCGAATTAAGTAAAAAAATTTATTTCGAAAATTTTTTGTTCACTTCACACTATTTTTTTGGTTTTAAAGAAGGTCGCGGACCTCGAGTTATAGAAAATAGTCGACGAAAGCCTAAAAACTTATGTGTATTTTTCATTTCTTCACATTTTTCACATATGAGTCATATGGAAAACTTTAAGGGGTGTGTGTTAGGGTTACATAATAACCGATCTGGCTGAAATTTGAAACCAATTTTTTTCATCCATTGGAATGAAACCCGCCCTTGAGAACAAAAGAATGTTGAATGACAAGCTCGTGGCTGAAGCTACCCGCTACCTAACCCTCTTCTAATTATGAAGTTTTGATGAAATTGTCGCTTGCATAAAACCTTTTGACTTAAGAATTTTAGGATAGAAAGCTTTAAAATAGAAAATGTAGAAATTGAAAACCCTTGATATTTAAAATTTCCAAAGTTGCAATGTCTGAAATTTAAAATGAGGAGTTTACTTTCAACTGGACATATATACACTTAAAAATTTTTTGTATGCGTTAAATGTATCTTTAGGATAGGTCCTATCAACCTGAGTTAAACATTGAAATCAGAATTACAAAATTGACAATGGCAGATCCAATATGGCGACTAAAAATATCTTTGTGTGGAAACTATAATGATAGAATCAAAACTTCTAGTAATTTGTGACGTGGTCTAGGACTAAAGTAATTTAGAAACCCACACGGAGAGAAATTTCAAGAGATTAATTTACGGAACTGCTCCTTGATCTCATTCTAGCTTTGGTGCAAAAACTAAGATCTAGAAACCCTTGCTTTTAAAGCAACGACCGTTGGTCTAAAATCAAGGGTTCCGAAATCTTAGTTCTTGCGCCAAAGTTAGAATAAGGTCAAGGAGCAGATTCGTGAATTAATATCCTAAAATTTCTCTCGGTGCAGAGAAACGAATTCTTTTATAAATGCTGTAAAACGTTTTCTTCTATTTCCCAAAAAAGTGCATATATGCTCTTTTGAAAGTAAACTCCTCAAATGCCGAAATTCTATGTCTTGAAGATTGGACCTTTTTTTAAAAGCGTCAAAAGATTTATTTTTGATTTCTTGAAATTTCTATGTTTCAAATCTGGGAAATTACACACCTCCATTTCTATAGTCAAGTTGAATTGGACATAAAACACAATTATTTAAAATGCCGACAACAAAAATTGCCTTATCAGACTCTAAGTAAAGAAATTAATTATCACCTGTAATTATTAAGCATATTATACAGATTAATAATAATTTGCTTGGCTC
>NC_046665.1:81813841-81827606 GCF_010883055.1 Belonocnema kinseyi | reverse complement strand
TGAAGGAGACGTTGACACGAGAGACTTGGAATATCGATCCTGATATTTGTTTCACCGACATTTGAAGCCGAATTGCATTATTCTTGAAAGCTTATATTATTATGTAGAGGTGTCGCGTGCCTAAATGTCAGAAAGCCAGCCAAAAGCCTCCGATGCCCTCAATCCCCCGATTATCGATAATCGATAATTAATTCGAGGTGCCGATTTGTCGAAGTCTATCTGTGAGTCTCAGATAGAACAGCTTTACTCTGGCAATATTAAATCACTAAATTCTCTTAAAGATAGTGAATGAAGTCATTTAAAATTGTCCAATTCCGAGGATTTATTTAGTTTAATTATGGGAGGGGGTACATAAAGAATACCAGTACATACTGAATAATGCGAATTTCGCACAATAGGAATGAGATTAATGAACATTAATAATTTTGACGCAAATTAATTTGTTTTTTTTTTCTTGCACAAAATTCCTAGAGTGCACTGATATAATTCCTATAATGAAATATTTGCATTATTCAGTATGTCCTCGTTTGTGATGAGTAAGTTACTTCTTAAAAGGAACTACTTATTGTTATCATTACCGTCTCGAAATGTAAGTTTTTCTTAGTTGCTTTTGCAAAGAAAGTAACGGTCTTTACATTTTTAGTTACTTTTTTATTAGAGAAATATACACTAATGAAAATAATTAGCGCCTATTTCTGTCTGTATTATGTGTCTATTGTTATGTCAATAATTATTATTTGAAAGCTTTATCGTTTATTCTGCCTCTTCTAGAATAGTTTAAGGCGATTTCTTCTGTACAAAAGCATCTTTCGCACAGTAAGCTGCACATTTGGCGGAATTTCATTTGTTTTCATTAAAAATTTTGAATCCAAATAAATCAACTTTATACAGAAAAAATCATTGAATTACCTTTATATCTTTAAGATATCTTGAAATCTCCATGAACTCCATAAAAATCCGTTTCAAATTTTTGGAATTCTTACTAAATTCTTTGATATCCCTTGGAATTTTTAAAATATCATGAAGTTTTGTGATTCTTTTAAAACAATTTATTTTCATTAAAATCTTTTAAAGTTTTTGTATTTCCATTATATCTCCTGAAGTTCTTGAAATTCTTAGAAAACTCCTTCGAATAAGTTTATATTTATAACGTAAAATTCACTAGAAATTAGTTAAAACAAGTCGAAATCATTGGAAATCCCTTCAGATATTTGTATTCGTTAAAAATTACTTTGAAACTTCATTCTCTGGAATTGTTTATCTAGAAACGCTTTAAAATATTCATCTTGAAATCTTGAAATTATTGAAATATGTTGAAACTCTGTTGAAATCTCAAGAAATCGTTGAAATCCTTGGAAAACCTTGGAGATTCTATATAAAATCCTTTGACTGTCGTGAAACTCTTTGAAATATCTTAAAACACCTTAAAATCTTTAGAATCTCCAGAAATCCCTTGAGAGTTTATTTTCTTGAATTTAGTTCTCTAGAAATCCCTTGAAATTATGTCCAAATCCTTAAAATCTCAAAATTGCTGAAATCTGTTGATTTATTTTAATTCTTTTAGAATGCTGTAAAATTCTTTGGAATGTGTTGAATCCTGCTAAATTCCCAGAATTTATTTGAAATCCGTTGTTAGGGAAATAATTAAATCATTCGTTTTTAATAAAGGGTCAACTGCATTTTGAAAGTAACTAAAAATGTAAAAATTTGTATTTTTACTGTTAATGAAAAAATTGGTACCAGTTACCAATTCATTACTTATTGCCAAAAGTAACTTCGTCGCCACTATCTTTACCGAATAAATTCATTAGTTATAGTGGCCGGTTATTAGTTATTTTTAATTACTATCATCCGTATACAGTCTCCCATATCCAATATCGATAGAATTGAAATTGATATTTAAACTTTAACTATTTTAATTTATTTGATTTAATATGGAATCTGTTAAATAATATTAAGAAATTCCTAATTGATTGAATATTTTACAGATTCGACTGTGGAAGTGGAGTTGGAATAGTAAGGAGCTCTGAGCCCGTTAAACTCAATGAATGGAACACCCTGAGCATTTACAGGCATCGATGGGATGCTTGGATTCAACTCAACCGGGAGAAGAGAGTTCAAGGCAGATCAAAGGTAATTTAAATTAGAGCCTTCTACAGTTTACCTCCTTCACTAATTCCTAATTAAACTGAGCATAAGTGGAGAAATATTTTCATTAAGACGTCTAAAGAATAAAACCTTAACCATAAATTATAAATGAGTTTTAATTTATATAGATAACTGAATGTATAGTAGATGTTTATGAGTTCCGAATAGGTGCACACGCATATACAGACATTGGATACAAATTTTGCAGGGTGTCATAAACTGGTCCTGCGAATATATTTGTAATACTTTGAAGGTGTTTGCAAAATGTCTTATCTTTTCACGGTTTCACAGGAAACCTTCATAACCTTGTACCAGACTCTGTCTGTTTCTAAACTAGTCAACTCACTACCCTAAAGTTTTGTATTCGTTTCATCTCGTGGCCACTGCAAATCATAGTAAAATACTGAAAAATATTTTGTTCTTATTTAAATTCTCCATTTTTAGCAAAGAATTATTTGGGAGGAAGGGGGAGGTGATTGGCAAATTGGGAGATGAGAAGACCTTTATGCTAGAAGTTTTTTGCTTAGTCCGATTTTCTACGGGGATGGCTCAAATTGAAGCTCTACACATAGAATTGAGATATAAAATCAAATTTTTAATGTTAGATTTTTCCCTTCTTAAACGAGTGGTTGACGAATAATAAAAATAAGCAAAATTTATTATTATTTAGACACCTATGCTGAAGACTTTCCTTACAAAACCGATTTTCTTTCTCAAATTAAAGCTCTTGACATGTGAAATTGGGATATATAGAATTAAATTTGCTATTAACCTTTTTTTTATATTCGCAGTTAAAAATTAGAAAAATAAGAAAATTGAGGGAAATTTGGCTGATTTTTGATTGATATTTCGAATATGTGAGAGAAAATTAAAAAAAAAATTAATTGCCTAGTTCGATGAAATGATCTATTTTTATTGCGAATAAATTTTTAGCGATTAAATAGTACTGTTGCAAATTATATACTTTATTTAGTTCTTATGTACTGCTTAGTTCAATTTTTTGTCGTTTCGTTAATTTCCGTGTAACTTTGAAAAGATGTTCTGAGATTTGCTACTTCTTGGCATCAAACAATTTTAACTTAGAAACTGCAATAAAGTCGAAAAATGATCTTCATATTTAAATACATTTTTTTTTATTTGTAGCAACAAATTTATCAGAAATTATTGATCTATTACAGTCATAGAAAAATTAAAAATATTTCTTGTTTGTATTTTTGACGTTAATAGGCAATTAGAACGTATTGCCTTTATGTAAAGTTAGAGATTTCCATTCGGCATGACTTTAGTAACATAATATTGCTAACAGTTTCAACAGTAGAGTAAATAACTATAACCATAAACCAGGAAATTTATTGAAAACCAGGGTCATATGGTTTTTATGTTTAAGATAATTTATTTAATTTCTCAATATACAATATATTGAACAATTATATATAAATGACTGTGAGGTACATAAACGCTTAATTTATAATTATTATTAATAACCTGAGCATTGTTCTGCAAGGTCATGGGTTTGGTTGAAATTACTTCAAACGATAAGCACGAGCACCAAGAACACTTTTTTTCATTTTAAATCTGCGATATCTTGCAATTATTTTCGGATAAAGAGCAAAATCGTTCTCGAAAACAATGCGATATATGAAAAACAGTCAGAAAACTAAAATTATTCCTACTATAGCAAAACAATGCTAGCGCAATAAAAAAATAGTCATGAAACCGAAAGATGTTCTACGTAAGTGAGCTTGAAGGCATTTATGCAAAAAAAAATTTTTTGTTTCATTAAGCTACCATTTTTTCTTCACTTACTATTTCAACGTCAAAGCCAGAGGTAACAAATTTTTTCGCCGATAGTAGCAATTACATGGAGGAAAGAAAAAAATATATATATATATATATTAGTCTGGAAATAGTTGTGGACCTTTATCTTTATTTATGTAATTAATATATTCCCAGGCGTTAATTTTACGACGGATTAACATCTCATCTATTTCATCACCTTATACAAACAATACGGACTTTGAAAAATAAAAAACCATTTTAGGATTACTTAAACCAATTTTCATTTATTCTCATATTTTCTCGCACATAAAATTGTGAAAAACTAATTTTGATCTATTAAAATCAAAAAAAAAAACCTTGTCGTAGCAATTTTTTTCATTTTTCCTAAATTTCTAATTTGAACAATTTTTTGACAGTATCAATGGATTTTATGTAATAAAACTATATTATATAATAATTTCGACAATTATTCAATATATAGATAATAATTAAGTGTAGATTGAAAAAATCAAAAAACTTTTTCACATTTCAAGAAGAGCCTTTTTTTAACCACTGTATCACAGAGCTTTCATTCTTTTGAGATGGTTTCTAAAGAGAGGGAGTCTAATTTTCAAATCCATTCCATTTTCTCAGTTGTGCTAGAATTGAAATGCTTCAATTAAGTGTATAAATATTGCGTCACTTCCTCTATAGAAATACAAGGGTCTTTAGTAGTTTGAATTTTCTTTAGAGCGTAGAGCTTTCAAGTAGAAAATCTAGGTTGTTTTTTATCTAGATCATTGTGAACTAATGTTAGCTTTCCCTAAGTTTCATTTTTTTTCTCTTAGCCAGAAGCAAGTGGGTATAACGAGCCGAATTAAATGCCTTTCAGAGGCTCCTTCACTTACATCACGAGCTTTAACTCTCGCACCCTTCTAAATCTCGACTGCGAGGTTCTCTTTCTTGCCATCTCTCATAAGACTTGCAAATTGCTTCGTAATAAGTTTGTACGACACTCAACGCCACCACCTTCTTCTTAAGTGCAACTACCCTGTTCTACGATTGTCCGTTATTCTGTGTCTATGGGAATATTCTATCTAAATACAATCAACTTCTGTTGGAATTTAGAACAGTTTTGAGTAAAAGGAAATTTTCATTTCTCGTTAAGACAAGTCGACTTAAATGTAGTCCTTATTCAACTAATGAATTTGCAGAGTTTTAAGTTTAATTGGGGATTTTTAAAGCTTTCCAGTTGGAGAGATAATATGAAGGGTCCCGAGGCATAAAGGCGTTAGTGTCAAAACTCGAATTTTATGCAGAATCACAAAATCGGTCGAACTATAATGAGCTTGATATTTTTTGTAACAAAAAACTACTTTCGAGCTATTACTTAGCTCTCTTGAATCATGAAAAGAACATCCCGAAAGAAGCAACCACTCCTAAGAAAAAGTGGACAAAAAGCGACCAATAGTACAATTCTTAACGAATTTTTTTTTTATAAATGACTGTAAGTCTTCCAGGTATATTCAATGACTGCGAATAATTCACTCTAACGAAGCAAAAACTTGTTATTTAACCACAAACTTTAAACTTTTTGTCTACATTTTCAGTAATACCATTTAATTTCAAAAAATTGAATTTGTTAAAACAGGTCTTAACTCAATGGAATGAGTAACTAAACATAATGTCTAGTAGTTTAGAGTAAAAAATAGTGTATAATATTGTGAACAAACTATTTAACAAAAGTCATTTTTTCATGATTCAGAAATGATTAGCTATTTTGAATCCATATAGATTTCGTATGAAATATGACAGGTAATGATGTGCCGTTATAATTATTTAGAAATAGCTGCTGTTTTGAATTATTTAAACAATTTTCATCAACAAATTCACACTTTAGCCATTTTCTTCACGAATGGGCCTTACTTTTTTTATTGCGGAATCATCCTGAAATTTTTTGAAAAACACTTCATGCTGTCATGATTATCATAATTACATAAACAATTTTTATAAACAAATGCACATTTTGAACATTTTTTCGATAATAGGCTTCATTTTTTTGCGGAATCAACTCGAAATATTTCGCCAAGAACTCCTAGTTAACATATTTTATAATGTAAGAAAAACTGTTAAATATTTAAACAGTTTTGTTCAACAAACACACATTTTCATAATTTTTTCATGAATATACCTAATTTTCGTTTAAAGAATTAATAGCTTCTATCAATTTGTAATATATAACAGAAACGAGTCTTTAGAAAAACCTTTAGAGTTATTTCGCAAAAAAATGAAGCATATTCACGAAAAATATGAATTTTATATAAAAAAATTTTAAATAATTAGTAAGTAGCAGCTATTCTTAATTAATTGTTAGGGTAAATTATTATTTGTCATATTTCATACAAAATCTATGAATTTAAAATAGCTAGGGACTGCGAATCCCGAAAAAATTACTTTTTTTCAAAGGTTTGTTTATAACATTATAGACCATTTTTTCTTACTATAACATACTTAAAATTATATTGAGTTAGTTATTACTATAGTGAAATATTTGCAGTAACCAATTATACCCAGAAGACTTACGGTTATTTCTAAAAAAACATGAAAATCCGTTAGGAATTATACTATTGGTCTATTTTTGTCTAAAGAAAGTGATTTCTTCCTACTGCAGTGCGTCCCAAAAAAATTTCGAAAGAAGCAATAATCAGATTTATTTATTTGTTTTTGTGTTTAATAATACTTTTTCGAAAACAGCAGCAAAAATCCCTATCTTGAAGATATTATTTTTTATCTCTGAATGAATATCTTGAATAAAGTAATTTTTATTCAGAACTATAATGAAGACAGACTGAGAAATCACTAATATTCGATTATAAGTTTTATATATAAATTTTAATGCACTATTCTCGTCCCAACATTAAATTTCCTTTTATGTCAGAAATTGGTTTGCCTATGAAAATTAATAAGTTACAAAATTGTTGATAAAATTAAAAGCTGTTTATAAATTTTCAAGTTATGACCATTTTTCGCTACCAATACCATTTTAGTGACAATTACAACGATTTTAAGACAACATAATTGTTTTTCTTTAGGAAACTGATATGCTATTGAATTTATTTGAATAAATTGTTCAAAATAATTAAATACGATTCATAATACAATACAATTTATAATAGGCTGTTTTATGAAAAATTCATACCAAAGATCTATTTTTTATTTTTGAAACAGTAATCATTGTTTTTCTTCTTTTTATCATAAAACCTTTTTGTTTTGCATAATAAATGATACAGATTATAAATTTCAAAAGTATAATTTCTTGTTCAACATATTTGGAAATTATTTACACAATATTTACTCCTGTTGATAATAAAAAGTTATTATTTTCTGCAATTAATAAAACTACTAATAAATCTAGAGAGTTATATAGGTTTGTTAAGGATATTTGGCAATTATATTAACAATTTTCATTTGTTCATACAATTCTTTCCTCGAAAATCTTAAAAAATTTATACTTTTTTGAATGAGTGAAACTTAATGAATGCTATGAGTGATATTTTTGGTAAAAGATAGTTTAAACGTATTCAAACAATAAATAATCATTCGGTTGCTGCTTTTCTTGGCAAAGCTAGAGAAAATTCTAGTTGTTTCGAATCTCTTACACTATGTCGCTTATTATCCAGTATTTTATAATTTTAGAACTTATACATTAAGTCTTTGAAAAATTGTTATTTTTTAAAAAACTTATTTTCTTGTTTTTGCGTTATGGATAGTTATTTCTTCAGAAGGATTTCGTTGAGATAAGAAAAGACTGACTAATAAGTGACATAGTGCGAGAGATTCGAAAAAGCTAGAATTCTCTGCATCTTTCTTAAAAAACGAAGCACGTTATACTGATATAAACTTAATTTCTTAAAGGAATGATAGGTTTTTAAATAATAGATTTAATGCTTTCACGATTATTCATTATAATAAAAGACGGTGTTTCGGGTTTCAAACGTTTCACTCGATTGAATCCCGAAACATCTTATTTTTATTCTAATTTTTTAAATAATTGCCAAGTCAAGTCCCAGAAAATACTGTGAAAATATTAACAATTCACGATTTGGTGGGAAAAAGTATATAATTAGAAATTATTTGAATAATTGAAGCACATGCTAAAAAACAACATTATTTTTAACATTGGTCAACTACGTCATTCATCCCGAAACTGAGTTTTTTCTTTGAAAATTTCATGTTAATTTCAAAAGTTAATGTTGACGAATTTAGAAAAGCAATGGAATATCTCTTTTTGAAAAATTTATTATGTATTTTTGGTGTAGCCTCTAAATAATATTTTAGCTTGGACACAAAACCTTTTAGCGTGAAACAGAACTATACTGGTTTGGATGTCGATAATGTCGGTAAAACAAATCTACTTTTAGATTTCATGATGGTATCGAGAGAAAAAAATTTACCTTTTTCTTTTTGAAACACTCACACTTCTAGATTTCTGTTACCGAAAGTTATCGACATTTATCTACATCAAAAATCCACATACAAAACCAAAAAAAATTTATTTAAATTGCGCAATTACTTTAGTTGTCAACAAAAGTTAAATAATAAAGCCTCTAGTCGGTGAAAGGAATGTCCATATTTATTAAAAATCTAAAGCTCGATGAGATCACTTCTCGCAAGTAGGACACCAGACAGAATGTGGTCTATAATTTAAAGTGAGGCTGGTGCTGATTAAACAGCGTTTTTGTGTCTTTTTCTTCTAGGCACAATTAACGAATCAACGTCGTTAGTAAGTCGAGAGCACGCGACTATTATTTAACGACAGATCGACTTTGTTACCAGCAGAAAAAAGTGCAGCGACAACAAAAAAGATCGAGCAAAGACCTGCAGAGTGTAGGTTTGGCGTTGCTAATTAGAAGGCTGTCGTCAGGAGTTCAGGACATCGACCTTAAGTGGATTCACGACGGAAGCCGTTCTTCTCCGAAACTGCTTGATTTTAAATGCAATTCCGCCCAGTTCACTTCTGATCAGCTCCTCCCGATTCTAGGAGGAACTTTTCCCATTTTTTAATGAAAAACTCTTTTTACATAGGTTTAAGTGTATTAACGAAGCGAACCTTCATTCTTCGCAATTTTATTTGGATGCACACTCCTACCAGTAATAGGTCGTTAACAAACTTTTAATATGTTCAAGTCATAAAATGGGCTTTTCATCCACTTTCGAGAAAAACGGCTTTAAAAAATCCAAGCACGTTCCGTTCCCGGTTCCGTGTTCGTAATCGGAAAGTCCAGGTTAAATTTCTTCTGCCATTATTTTTTACCATTTTTTTTCATTCAAATTTTCTTTATTACAGTTGACTGTTCAATTTATTTTCATTTGACAGCCTTGAAAAATTCTGATTTCTTATGCAATCTTATGTTAAAGAACATCACTCATTATCCTAATTTAAAAAATATGATTACTATACTAATAATGGAAAATATATTTTATTTATATCCGTTACTATAACATCATTTTATTTGACTATTTCTTTATATTTTAACATTAATTTTATTCTTATTATACTATTTATATTTTGATCTCATATTGAAATAATAAATACTTAGGTACTCGAAACTGAATTTTAGGGGCGAGCATGTTATCCACGTGACTACAGTGCTGGTATAAAAATTAAAATACGAATAAAAAAAAATATTTTTATTGGAAATAAATCTTTTATTGTTTCATATTAAATTATTCTATATAAAATATGCATACAATTAATTTATTGAACATAATTTACTCCCCTATTAATACCTTATTTTTTAGACAAATCACTCTATAGCCCCTGCTTTGAGTCTTTTAGGCTAGGAAGTCTGTACTATAAAGCTAAAGTTTGGTGATTATTAAAAGATTGTAATAATGTTTTAAACACTGCAATATCGGTATAATTGGATTATTTATTTTATTATTATTCAGATTTAACAGATCATACAAGTATTAAAAATATCTAAATCCTTTAGAAAGGGTTTCAGTGTTCTAAATTGTGACAAAAAGTCTTAGATCTAGTAATTTATTAAAAGATTTTATAAAATTATGTGTAACCTCATTTTATTATTTTTTATTAGCTTTTATTATAAGCGCAATCGTTACTCAAAATTCTGGGCTTATTTTAGTTCCCATTTAACTATATTACTCTAAATTTATAAAAATGTATAACCAATACGGCAGAGAAAATTTGATCAAATTAGTCCAATCGTTTGAGCTGAACGAAAAAAAATTGATGTGTTGACATACGAAAAAAGTAAAAAGAAATTTGAAATCGTTAAATATCTTCTCTCACCTTTTTTGATTTGAAAATTCAAAAAAATTTCCTTATTGCTTCAAAAATTATGGCTATTTTTTTATATACAGTTTTTTCTAGTGAACATTAAAAAAATTTTTTGCTTGATTTAAAACTGTTTGAAAATGACCAAAAACATGTTTTTGTATTGAGTCCTAAGCACACATTTTTGAAAAAGTTGATTATATCGAACCTAAAATTTTTTTACAGCAATTTTGACAACTCGATAAGACTAAGCTTTCCAACGCAAAAAATTATGGTACTATTACGGCAAAACAATATTTTTATAAGAATAAGCTGATTGAATCATTTTATACACATTACCCCCCCCCCCTCCACTATCCTCTGGGATGGGGCTGGAGGTTAATGAGTGGAGGGATACATGTCAATGGTATCCCGTTTTTGAGCGAATAGCTAGTAAAGAATTCAGGAAAGTATGTTTCAGACTAATGGGGGGGGGGGGCATATTTTTTATTGCATATACGAGCATCGAAAATGTGGTTTTCCCCCAATCAGTCCAAGAAAGTCTTTCCTGAACTCTATGCTAGATATTCGCTGAAAAAACGGGATACCCCCAACCCCCATAGGAGGGAATATGTATATAAAATTATTCCATAAGCTTATTCCTACGAAAATAACGTTTTGCCGTAATAGCACCATAATTTTTTGCGTCTGTAAGGTTATTCCTAGCAATTTGTCAACATCGCTCAAAAACGTCAATTTAACCATTCTTGAACGCTGAAAACATCACTAAAAAAAATTTTTTTGGGAAAAACGAAATCACCGTTTGTTTCTTTGATTCAAGCTAAAAAAATTTAGATCTGACATATTCAACTTTTTCAAAAATGTGTGTATGGGACTGAATCCAAAAAAATATGTTTTTGGCCATTTTCAAAAAATTCTAAATTGAGCAGAAAATTTTGTTTTAATTCATAAATTTGTATTATTATTCACTAAAAAAAACTGTTCATCCAAAAAATACGACCAAAATTTTAATTTCAAAATCCAAAAAGGAAACAGAAGGTATTAACTGATTTCCAAAAAAAATGTGTTTTACTTTTTTCGGATGTTTTATGTTACATATTGTTTAGTTTTCTTTTCATGTTTATATTTTATAATTATGTGATAATTCAGGTGTATCGGATACTGAGAAACTAATCGTCCTCATTAAGATTTAGGTGTAACAGGTGTGGTAAAAAGTTTCAAAAATTGCGTTGCGTAATATTAATAAATGACCCCTAAGTTTAAAATGATACAAGCCTAAATGTTTCCGAGAGTCGGAGGAATCACATTCCAAGCTATTTACTTTAAAATTTGTAGCACAAGGCTTATAATAAAAGAGTAGATTTCTTCTGCTGACAATTACCGACGTCACAAGGTTCTTTTCCGTGCTAAAAAGGTTTGCATTCGTGTTGAAAATGTCCACTTGAATCAGCAGTTTACGAGAATCAGTATTGCTTTTTTTTCAAATTAAAGCCTCTAAAGTTGAAAACTCTTTTATTATTTGCCAGTTATTGTATTTACTAACTAGCAATTCAGACCAGTTTTACTTCCTAAACTACAGGGTATGATGCGACTGAATTTCGGATGAGAGTCGTTAATGGAGAAAATGCGATCGCCAATTCAATGCGATTACAGTTTCGTAGTTCGACCACGAAATTCCAAACTCGATTAGTAACTGCTTCAACGTAAACATGCACTTTCTATGACGTTGAAGCCAAGCATTAAAGCTTTTTAAGCTGTTTATCCTTGCAAACTTTAAGCTTTTACCTCGAAATCCATGCAAGCATCGATTTATATCCAGCGAGAATTACACGCCACATCAACAGCTTAAAAACTCATTTATTTCTATGACGAAGAGATACTACTTATAAGTTTAAAAAATTTCAAGTTATTCTGTAGAAATTGAGATTTTAGAATTTGCTCGTTTTTTTAATATTGTTTAGAACCTAATTTAAAAAATTTAATCTTAACTGCATTTAATTGTACTTATACACTGGAACATAGATTGCGAAGGACGTGCTGCTCAGTCAATTGTGACAACTAGCTCAAGGGGCATTTGCCCTGCCTGTTTACGTTCGGGAGGGTTGGATTTAAGTCGAGAGCCATAACCGAAATCGTACACAATTTTAGTTTCCTTTGTATACGTAATTTCCATTATATGCAGCTAAAATTACATTTATCTGGTTCGATAGATTGAAAAAACTAGGGAATTCTATGAAATCTTATTTTGTGTAGAAAAAATTGCTTTTTTTTTAATAAAGCTCAAATGTAAAAGAGATGAAATGTAGTATTTCAATTACAAAATGTTTAGCTTGGAGGCATTCAGCTTTATAGTAGTTTGAGGTTAAAATTAATTTGAGCGTCAAATTAATCAAGTTTGATGACTCTAAAGTTTCAACAGTTAAAAAATTTAAATTTTAATGCTATAACATTGGAAACAACTAAATTCGAAAAATTTGAAACTAAAAGCTTTAAAATTTGAAAATTGTTAAGCTTCTGAGTTTCAGCTAACCAGATTCGATTGTTTTAAATGTGCACATTTAAAGGGCTTCTTTATTACATGCAAAATTTTGTAAAGATGAGATCGGGAATAAATCTTTTTCACGATTATTAAATGGAGGAAAGAAATCAAATATGATATAAAAATGTGAATGTAATTTAAAGCCTTCGAATTTTCAAATTTTAATATAAAATGATTTTAAATATTTTGAGGCTTGATCTTCCCAATTAAAAAAATATATATTCCACTTTGAAATTTAAAACATTATTAGGTTAGAATATTGCTTAAATTTTGAACAAGTTAAAGTATTAAAGTTTTTTATATTATAAGAGTTTTTCAAGTTGCTTGAAACAATAATATTTCTTTTAAAAAATTATAAATAAAAGGGTTTAAAGTTTAATAATTTGGAATTAAATATGTTTAAAATACTAAAATTAAAAATCAGTAACTCTTAAAATTCGAAAGTTTTATATTAAAATAATCAATCGAATAAATGCTCTTTTAATTTAAACTTTTCGGAATTAAAATCTCGTTTCATTCAAAACATTTTTGAAGGACTATTAGTATTTCCAATTCTTCAACTCGAATTCAACCAATTAAAAAATCTCTTTCCAGTTTCCAGTTCCCCGTTTCGTTACCGACCATCCGAACTGAAGATTTTTATTTTCCTTGTTATTTTCAAGTTAATACATTCCTTTGCGTGCGCGTTCTGATGCAAAATTACAAGATGTCTTTTTCCTTGGCAGCGATTCGGTGCAGCAGCGAGGCGAAAAATTCGAGTACCTTTCATGGCATTACCTGGGTTTCTTTCGATAATCCGAGGGTCGCGAATAAATCCTTAGCGCGTGTCTACGTTCCAACACGTTTTTGTTCGTGAAAATATATGTATAGACATGAGAACAAAGTGTGTGTGTCTGATCAAGCTCCTATTTCTGAGTCCGGGCTGCCCTCTACGTAGAAGGAAAGAGAGAGAAAAGTGATTCCAGACTCTTACGATCAATAGCTACGATATCATCCCTATTTCCACACACATGCACCCG
>NC_046665.1:81783433-81813741 GCF_010883055.1 Belonocnema kinseyi | reverse complement strand
ACACACGTATTTTGCAGAGTATCCACACGGGGCTCAGTACTCGTGATTATCCATGCAAAATTGAAATGACAACTGAGGCGACCGGGAAACAGAAATACTGCATTTTTCATAACTGATCGAACATCGTATTGATACTGGCGGATTAATTTATGGTGAATAATCAATCCTCATAAAATGAAACTGATTCAAGTGCAAATTATTGAGTAAAGGTCTCGATCTTAAATTTATTGTTATAGTTAGTAATTCATATTAAAATTTTAATACAATCTGAAGGATTAAGATAGTTTATATAGATAGTATAAAAATTAATCGGAGACATATCAGTGTTTAATATTAAAAATTAAACGCTTCTAACTTATTCAACCATGTAAATAAAAGATTCCTGCTACCGACACGACAAGTATCTAGATCCTTCACTGGTTTTTGTAGATGCAATAGTTTTGAAAGGAATAGAAGGGCGAGAGAAAATTTAGCATGATCCTAAGATTTTTGAATTTATTAAAACATATATATTTAATGTCACGCTAATGCGGTTTTGTGAATAAAGTGCCAATTTTAATAAAACTAAGTATTTTGAATAAAAGCTCTTAATAAATTATTTTACTTTGAAACCTATACAATGCCATTTTTTAATGGTATTTATATCACATTGTATGTTATGATAACCAATCAGAATTCACATTTCTGTTATATTATTATATCTCTTTATATTGAACTGACAAAAAAAAATGTTTTCGACATGAAAAGTGGCGTGGATCGAAAAAAATCGGTTACTAAAAACTTCTGATATTGTGGAAACGTTCTTTTGGACAAGAAGAAAATAACATAAAATATTTAAAAACTGCACAGTAAACCCCAGGAATAAATTTTATCTTTCAAAAAGATAAAAACGTTGCATCACGGTTATCTAACGAAAAATAAAATTCATATGAAAAAAAGATCAAATTTATCTGAAAAAAAGATAAAGTTTATCCGACGTGAATATTTTTTTGACATAGGTTATATGTCAGACGGCTGAGTCCATTTTCACAGAAAAAATGTCCTTCATAAATTAAAAAATCCTCGCGGTATTCAATTTTAAATATTCTCACTTTATTTCACTAATTTTAAACCCAAAAATCACTCACCTACACTTACTGAATACACAGTCTGCACTTTGGTTAGTTTATACAAAATAATGTTTGTTTACAATTTTTGAAGTCTACATCCGACTGTGTATAAACTGTCAGATAAACTTTATCTTTTTTTAGACAATTTTTATCTTTTTTTCATATAAATTTTATCTTTCGTTAGATTACTGTGTGGAGAATATATTCTGCTTCCCATTAGAATAAAGATTTGTAACTTTGGGATTTTTGAAATAAGATTAATTTCATATTTAAAAATTGGAAAATTCTCCCTTTTCTTATTAAAATTTAAGAAATATGTTTCTAAAGAAATAAGCGAAATAACATTTAAATTTGTTGCAAAAAGTGGAACAAATAAGGAAAGCGGAAAACTAGTTCCTTTTAGCCATCTACATGAAAATGATAATTTAACTTTAAAAAAACTCCATGCATGGATATTGAAATTTTCTCGTCTACTTTTCAAAAAATCACTCATCTTTATGCTAGTTTTTTTTATGTGGCCGTATATAAGAAAGACAACCTGCCAGTCTTATGCGAGCTGCATTATTTTCGTGGCTAGGAGATTTTTTGTCACAAAATAAACTGTTCACATTTTTTCAGGAACAACGAAAGATAAAAAAAGACATTAAGTAAAAGTTTAGACATATAGTTTAAAATACTTGAAAAAAATGTTATACAAAAAATATTTCTTGCTCTTTCCGTGCAGAAATCGCCCGATTTTAAACCTAATACCGATCTGGCCCCGATCGGATTTCTTGATCTGGCCCTTGATGTTTCTGATGGTGCAGTGAAATTTGTATACATACAAATCATTTATAATATTCTATCAATGATTAAAAATGCATAATGCGAGAAAGCTACGTGTCCGGAGGTACCAAACACCAGCCAGTATACCTCGAAACCTGCCCGAGGAAGATGAGAGTAAGTAATTACACTCTGCGAACTCATTGAAACCTAACCTCAAATACATTAATAATTAATGAAATTGCTTCAGGTAAAATTAGTATATTTACCATTATATGTGTCAAATATTATTATATGATGAAATTTATCAAGTTCTTTTGCTTTCAATTATTATTTAAGAAATCAAGGTTTTTCGATTTAATGTAAAGTTAGAATTATCAAATCTATTGGCAAGAAATGGATTGCAGCATACACAAAATTGTAATGTTTTTAGATAATGAGAATAAAATATGTGATACAATCGATTCAGTTATTAAAACTTTGATTCTGTATTAATAATAAATTCATTACAGACATACATTAAGGACAAATTTTCATTACATGAATTTCAGAATCAAGTAGTACAATCAAAATGCAAAATGCCAATTGTGTAGGGATTCTAACAAGAGCTAGTTACTCAACTGCGCATGCGTCTCATTCGGCATCTAATTGGTTTCGCGCTTTCACTCTTTATAATTATGTATTGAGCTCGATTAAAAAATATATGTTATGCTGTTACCAAATTCAACTTTCGGCATAAAATGCTTGATCAGACGAGTCTGGAGAATGCTAAATCAGAGTAATTTTTAAACAAAACAAAAAAATTGATAGATATGCTATTTTTGAAAAAAAAATCATGCTAACTTAAAACAACTATGAGACCATCACAGAGCACCAATTTCTTGACAGCAAAAGGTAAACGTCACTAACAGAAACCTTTGAAAAAGGACCCTGAAGCAATAAATTCTGAAAATTTCAAGATTTTTTGTCTTTACAATGAGGTGGAGAAAATTTCAATTTCTGGTGAAAACTCTCGCGATACTCTTATCGCTCCTTGTAATGCGAAGCACTTGAGTCTGTCAGCAATTTACATCCGAAGTGGATTACACAGGGTGCAGTATATTTACCGTCAAGTATAGTACTGTACGTAGTTATAGGTACTTACATTCGTGTTCCGGTCCCCTCGCGTGCAGGAACCATATATTTACACCTATATATTTGTGTATATGTATGTATGTATGTATATATATATGTGTGTGTGTGTGTGTGTATGTGTGTGTGTAAACGTATATAAAATATACATATGTGTGCTTTCTGCGAGCATTTAATGTATGTGCAAGCATGAACTCGTCACAACGAGACGAGTGGTGCGCCGAGAGAGCAGCAGTTTCAAAGTAAATGCACTCGCAAAAGTCTGCCAACTTGCAGTACAACTCGCACGCAAGACGAAAGCTTTCGTATTTGTATTTCTACGGGTCTAAACAGACATCACAGATCTGCAACTAGACGTCCAAGTTTTCGCTTTACTCTAATGCTATATACAGACCTAAGAGAAAACAACTGGTTACAAATCTAAACTTTCGAGAAAACACACCCACACGCGCGAGTACTGCACAGTTGCATACGTCATTTTCAATTTACTCTTCATCCAAGTCTAAAACTTGGGAAAAATCTCAAATCAGTGTCCAAGTCCGTAACAACGATGAAGAAAAAACCGCATTCGAGGAACATACTCGTTTGTCGAAATTAAAACCTCGTTCCTTTTCCGGTTATATCTCGTTATTATATAATAATAATTTTTATTATTTATATGAATAATTTTCTTCAATTATATCTCATGAATCATATTCTAGATGTATACTACTTTAAGTCTACAAACAAGAGTGCTACATATGTTTCTATTATAAGAACAATATTTAATCAAAATGAAACAGATAAACCAACCTTCTTTCATGCACATTATTTTAGTGGCTAAAAGAACAGACGACCCACGAATTTATATCCATTAAACACCCAAATAAATTGTCGCTTAATTCACATATTTCGACGCTTGAGAATCGTTAGCGAACTTTGAGAAAAAAAATTACTCTGATGCAATTGATGATGCCGGAATTTTCAAGAAATATTAATAGCCAGTTAAACGTGTTTAGGATATTGTTCTGCATGATCTTTCCAGGAGGAGTAAATTTGCTTGTTTGATTTTGTTCATATCTCGTGTTCTTTAGCACACAATATAAATATTTATTTTTCAGTAACAAAAAGCATTGTTTCTCCTCTGGCCATGAGATATATTCACCATAATAGTAACAACCTTGAAAAAAATCCTGAGAAAACAAAACGCCGACGTTTTTTGAGAAAATTAAGTTTCAAACATTTCAGAAAATTCGCCGCCATTTTGTGAGTTCTAAGAATTTTCCTAATTTTGTTCTAAATTTTAAAAGAGAATGGAAAAAGAAAAAGTATATCTATAACAGAACATTTTTTCATAAATTACATTACGAGACAAATTACGATTTGATAAAAATTGTGCACTCAAAGAAAATCGACAAATTTTGCATGGTCACTTTTTGATAGGACGGTTAGCTTTTATTTTATACTTAAAAAACAACATTAAAAATTAAAAATTAAATTTTTGAACAAACGACAAAAGCTATAAAAAAATTAATAGAAAAAAGTTGTTCTTCCAAAAAAGAGCTAAAGATTTGTCATCAATAACTTCTTGATAGTATACGTAGTTTGTGTTTTAATCGTGAAAAATAAGTTTAAAAATAAGAAAATCAAATTTTTGGAAAAACGACGAAAGGTACGAAAAAAAATAATTGACAACAATAGTTGTTGCCAGTTAATTGCTCAACCAAAAAAGAAGTACAAATTTTTTATAAGCTCCTGTTATAAAAATAAATTAAATATAACAAAATTAACTCATTGGAAAAACGATACAAGGTGCAATAACATTTTATTTAACAAAATTTTCCATCTGAATGATATCTACAAATTTGTTTAGAACCACTTTACGCTCGGTTGCGTATTCTTAGTTTAAATTGTAAAAAATAGCATTTATAATAAACAAATTAAATTTTTGAAAAAACGACACAAGTTGCACTAAAATTTTTAATGATAAAATGGTTAGGGTTTTTGTATAGGATGCGAAGTTTTTTTAAATTATTGGAACAAGATAAAGAAAATGCGTATGTTCCAATACCAATGCATATTATGAATGATAATTATATAAATTTATTGAAATGATAGATTTTTCTGGGTAGCTGTTCACGACATCAAATTTTAAGAATATATAAAAATGAGGGCAAAATTTTGGACAAAATAGACTGCGAAGCACCAGATACGTAATGAGAATGTGTTCGTTAAAGCCGAAGAAGCTTTAACAAAAGAGAATTCAAAAACACGAAATTACAGCTGTCGATGCTTTGACCTTTAGTTTTAAAAGGTCTGCGCACAAATCGGGGGGAAATGCAAAAACCGAGCGGGCAGCTCGAGGACCAACAGTCGCGTGCCCTAGGCGTGCTCAAACTAGCGAACGAATTGGAAAAACTTATGGGAGTGAGAGAGCTTCTATAATTAATGTAACTTTACTTATATGGGCAGTCCTTGCCAGAGATCAGTTATTGAGTATTTTTGAAAATATCGTGTGTCTCATTCGATTTTTGGTACATTGATACTAAGTTTCAACATTTATTTTTAATAATAAATATGTCAAACATTTTCATTGCAAAGTTATTCCTAAGCAGATGCGTAAAATTTTCAACCTTTTAAAATCATAAATAATTTTCCATGTCTTCCGGAAGCGTGAGAGAAAGTGTTTTTATAAAATCAAAAAATCAAAAATTAGAGCAATATTAACATGAAATCTTATATTTGAAAGTCACTTAATTCAAAACCGCAATAAATTATTATTTGCGTATGCTTATCTTTTTCGTAAGCTCGAATAATTGGCGCTATCATAATGGGAACTCATTTAAATTTTTATATATTCTAAATAGGCATTTTCATCCAATTAAAATAAAAATATCTTTTAATAAATGTTTAGAGCATAAGCTTTTAAATCAGATACGATAACAAAAGTTCATTCTATCTTCTTACTGTAATTTCACGTAGACCTTTATTTCTTTCAAACGAATAAAAACAGAAAAATATTCAAAATTTAACAATTGTAACCTCAAGCGTTCAATATTGTGCAGTGTAAAATTGACAGTCTTCACAGTTGAATAATTTCAGTGTAAAAATTAAATTTCACTTTAATATTTTTACAAAAGATAAAATGATAATTTTCACCTTCTCGTATTTTATTTTAATTTGTGGTACTTTATTCTAAAAATAACTTTCCATTGGGGTTATCTCCAAATTCTAAATACTTTTTCAAAACAATTTAAAAATTAACTTTTAAATTGAGATTTTCTAATTTTGAAATCCTTGTAATTCGAAACCTATTTCTTTCGTTTTAATTGAAACCTTGAAATTTCATATACATGCAATTTGGCAAAATTGAATTTTCTATTTTGAAAGTTTCGGACTTCCAGCTTTAAAAGTTTTTAATCTTTTAACTTCAAACTGTAATTCCAACACTTTTCATTCATGAAGCTATCAATTTTTGTAAGAAAATGAATTTGTATATTTTTTCTAAAACGAAATCAGTTGAAGCCTCGGCTGAAATGACGTATCAACACATATTTTGTATCCATGGAGTTCTATGTATATAATTTTTTCTTTTACCTATCTCTCTATTCTGCGGAAGCGCGGCAATCGAAAATCCGACAATTGAATTGGGAAGCAAATGTCAAAATAGTTAGGATTACATACTTCAAAAATGTACCTTTCTATAATTCTAACATTAAAGTTTTGAACAAAGGTAAAAAAGAAAATTAAATTTATTAGAATGACACGCAGGAAGAAATAAAACGGCTAAAGAGGCTGGAGTAAAACTTCCAGAATCGGTAATAGCAAATATAATATTCAAAAATAATAAAATAAATAAATGATCGATAAATAATCATCAGAAATCGTACTAAAAAATACGGTTTAAATTATTTTTATAATAAAATAAAAATTAAACTTTGAATTACGATTACACAAATAATTAAGTATTTTTCTTTCCTTTCTTTTAAAGAAATAACGAGAAATTATATTTGTATTTTTTACAG
The DNA here is from genome assembly GCF_010883055.1 of Belonocnema kinseyi. NCBI lineage: Eukaryota > Metazoa > Arthropoda > Insecta > Hymenoptera > Cynipidae > Belonocnema > Belonocnema kinseyi. The sequence continues at coordinate 81,806,735 of NC_046665.1, read as the reverse complement.
TATGTGCAGGACCAAATTTGTAAATAATCTAAACTGATCTCAACTAAACTTTTATTATCTGAAATTCGCCAAATTCAATTTTGAAATTTTTTGTCGACACTCTTAAACGAATGTAATTTTCTATTCATATCCTTAAAAAATTCTAAATTAGGTTTAGATATGTAAACTTACGAGGTTAATTGAGAGAGATGCGAAATAAATGTAAGTAAATAACCTCGATATTTTGACATTTCATTCCGAATTTAATTTTTAAATTTTCGATCGCATCGCTTCCGCGGAATAGAGAAACATTTAAAAGAAAAACTCATATACATAGAAGGCCATGGAAACAAAATATGTGTTGATACAACGTTATTTCAGCCGAGGCTTCAGTTAATGAAAAATAAATTAATATAATTTTTGAACTGGAAAGTGTAATATATTAAGTTTTCTAAGCGATTAACTTAAAATATTTTCATTCAGGACAGTTCACACTGCACAGAATAAAAATTTCTATAATTTAATTTGAAAGGGCTGACATTATTTTAAATTAGTTTGAATTCTTAAAAACCAAAATATGTTTTTATGAAAAACGCTAATAGAGTATATTATCTTATAATTTAAATTCCGCCCTACATGTTCCTTTCTATGTTATATTATTGCATTTAATCCGAATTAATTTAATTCCATCTTGATCATTGATGTACCATTTGCTTTATTTGTATTTGCGCTCAGCTCGTCATAAGAAATAAAATTGAATTCCTTTATTGGATTATTATTTTCATTTCGATTTTATTGTGATTTACATATGATTGTGTGTGTTATGTATTGTGTAATGTGTATCCATTCGGAGAAGAAGAAACAGAGAATTGAGGACATTTCCGTTCTGATTGCAGGGTCTATTTTCGAGAATAACATTTAGAGAACCGCTTTTCGTCGGTGGTCCCGGAAACACAACTGGTCTAGAGAGACTTCCGGTCAGAAACGGCTTTAGGGGTTGCATCCGACACCTGGAGGCCAACGAACATCGTTATCGTTTCCCTCTTGCCCCAAAGGGAGATGCTGCAAATGGCTTTGATGTCGGTTAGTACATCAATCATTTTCTCCAATAACTAATTTACTATAAATAAATATATAATATATGCTTACTCTTACTCTCAACATAAAATACCTTATTTTCTTACTCTCTGCTCCTCCCTTAAGAAAAAAATGTATATTTAGGAATTTTCAATTATTCCTTATTTTTTTAATGAATTTTAAAATGAGTCAATTTGAAAATATATAACAAAATCTTCTTATTCCAATTGCTAAAAAATCTGAAAGCGTCCAAAATTAAAATTATTATAATTGTGTACTATGAGGCCTCGCATAATGTACGTGAAGTTTTTTTCTGAAATTTCTAACCATTTTCCACCCTTTTTGAGGATCTTTAATTGTTACTGTTTCTTATAAATTAAGACAATAGATCAACCATCAACAAAGTAATTGAATTTTGAATCCAAATAGATTAAACTTCAACTAAAAATGGGGTAGTGGAAATTTTAACCAAGAACCGGTTTTTATTTTTAATCGAAAATAATTGACATGAATAAAAAATATGAATTTATATCAAAATAGTTGAATCGTAAACCAAAAGAGATTCATTTTCAACCAGGCAGTTGTATTTTTAACATAAAAATTGGATTTTTAACCGAAACAGATTAATTTTCAACCGAGGTAGATTAAGTTTCAACCAGATAGTTTCAGCTTTAACAACAACAAGTAAGTATACATAAAAATGAATTTTAGAGTCAAAAAAGAAAAAAAAATTCAACCAAATTCTTCAGTTTCTAGGGTAAAAAGACGAATTTTCTACCATAAAGGATGATTTATAGAAAAATTTCCAATAGTTTAAATGAACATTGAGTTTTTTTTATTATGCTTAAAATATTAAGTTGAAAAACTGAAACTTTAACTTTGAATATAAAGTGTCAGACTACACAGCATTTTAGGTCCTAAAGAAATGATAAAATTTTACATTCCCAGGTGAAAAAGGTATATATAATTTATATATAGTGGACGAAACACTGAAACTTGGAATTATTTGTTATTATTTTGTGAATTTATGAAGATTACATTTAATATTAATAATAATTTATATTACTCAATATTATTAATATTATTAGATCAATCATAAATAATATTATTATAATTATTAAGAAAGTTACATCTTACACTTTTTGTATATTTAACTTGATACATTTTTTCATTAATTCAGAAAAGTTTATTTTGCAAACAATTATAAAAATAAATTTCTATCTGGAAAATTAAAACTGGCAGATGAAGTAGAGGAGAAAACAGAAACTCTATTTGCCAATGTAATCTGGTACTTATCCTAAAATTGTAATTTCAATCGTCTGTTGATTTTAGAGATCTTCCTTTACTATATGTTTGCTAACTCCTTCCACTGACACTCAGCACGTGCAAACTTGTAAATGCGAGTGTTAAATTTGCAACAATGATACCACTGGTGTATTCATAATTTTCATGCCGTCAGCTTCTGTGCGCAAATCGCACCTGAAAACACTATTATAGCTCATAACGAGATAATTCTATTTTCGCGATTATCATTTTCAATGTGAAATGTGTTGCGAGGCTAAACCACAATTTCATTTTCCATCTCGTTTCATTTTGAGCAGTGTATGCTCTTCTGGAGATAATATTCCAAATTTTCTATAGCTCAATAGAAACGGGACAAAAATATTATATTGAAATTAATTACTATATATAATCATTTATTTCTCTATTAATTGATGTCAACGAGCTAACCATTTTTTAAATCGAGCCCTTGATAGTTGTGAAAATTTTGGAGTCCTCTGCAATATCCTTTGGAATATTTGAAATCCCGCGAAAATTTTTAGAAATTCTAAACGATTTTTTAAACAAATAGTTAAATTTTCAACCGAATGATCGAATTTACAAACAAAAAAGAATAGAATTGAATCACAAACAGTTGCCTTCTACCAAATAGTAGAATCTTTAAGATAAAAAAGATTAATTTTTGAAAAACAGTTAAATTTTCCACCAATGACTTTTTTACCGAAAAAGAGGAATTTTCTACCACAAAAAGGCGAATTTTTAATCCAAGTAGACTGATTTTTAACAAAGCATATTAATTTTCGTACAAGGTAAACGACTTTTTAACAAAATAGTTGAATTTTTGAAGAAAGAATCAAATTTTTAACAAAATAGTTGAATATTTAATCACATAGTTGAATTTTCAATCTACAAAGTTGAATCTTCAACCAAATGGTTGAATTTCAACAAAGAAGATATTAATTATCAACCAAATAGTTTCATTTACAACCAAATACTTTAACTTTTAATTGAAAGGGAATTCTTCGCAAAACAATTGAATCTTCAATCAAAAAGTTCATTTTTAACCAAATTGAATTGTCTACAAAAATAATAGATTTTTCAAACAAAGCGATAGACCATCAGCAGTCAAGAAGACTAATATTATACCAAAACTGACAACTTCACAACAAAATACATTAATTTCCAACAAAATTGTTAAAGGACCCCGCAGCAAATTTACATGAAATGACTTTCGGTCGATTTTGAGTTTACTTCGTAAAATTATAGTTCTCAATGTCTCGATCAAAAGTGTTATCGGGCACAATGTCCGAAAATGGACAGTTTTCGAGTAATAGAGGGTTAAATATCCAACCTTTTAAAAAACATTACCACATATCTCGAAAACTGCAGCTCTGCGAAAAAAATGTTCCCTATGAAAATTATTGGGTTCTAACGGGGAAATGCAAATAAAGTCATAGCCTTAAGACACAGGTCATTTTTGAAGGTCATTCAATGTGAACTTGTCATTTATTGCTGATATTCAGCCAATAAAGACAAGATATGACGAAGAAATCAATATAGAACCCATAAAGGCAAGAAATGAGAATGACTTAGTCAACAGCCAGCCAATGAAGGCAAGTCATGAGTGCGATTTAGTCATTATCTAGCCAATGAAGGCAAGATTTGTCCAGGATGTTGTCAATATCTAGCCAATGAAGGCATGAAATGAGCTTGATTTAGACAATATCCGGCCAATGAAGGCAAGACATGAGCGAGATTTAGTCTTTATTTAGCCAATGAAGGCAAGACATGACCAGAATGTCGTCGATTCTAGCCAATGAAGGCGACTTCTGGTAACTGAATATCTCTTGCTGGTAATCGATTTCCTGCGTCATTTATGGTCTGAATCAGTCTTTGTGATGGAAAGCGAATTCTTTCTTGATGCCGAGCATATCCCAAGAACCATAATACACTGCTTATAGGTGCACAAGTTCCAAGCGTTCGAGCACCTGACTGGCATGTACAATAATATCCTCCTATAGGAGTAAGTTCTTCATCGTCAACTATACCATCGTCCATGTCATCATCACCGTTCAGTCTATAAGCAATCCAGAGTTGATGCTTAGACGCGTTTCGAAATCGCGAAAAAACTCTGATTCTTATAAATCCTGGCTGTGGTATATCATTTCTTGCCTTTATGGGTTCTATATTGATTTCCACTTTATATCTTGTCTTTATTGACTGAATATTAGCAATAAATGACAAGTTCACATTGAATAACCTTGAAAAATGACCTGTGTCTTAAGGCCATGACTTTCTTTGTATTTCCCCGTTAGAACCCAATAACTTTCATAGGGAACACTTTTTCGCAGAGCTGCAGTTTTCGAGATATTTGGTAATGTTTCTTAAAAGGGTTGGATTTTTAACCCTTTATAACTCGAAAACTGTCCATTTTCGGACTTTGTGCCCGATAACTCTTTTGATCGAGACATTGAGAACTACAATTTTACGAAGTTTAATCAAAATCGACCGAAAGTCATTTCATGTACATTTGCTGCGGCGTCCTTTTCAACTAAAAATGAATATTTTAATTTCTAGTTAAAATTAATTAATTTGATCTAAAAACAATCAATTTTCAGCCATGCCCCCCCCCCTACGTTACAGATCGTCATCAAAGATCCCCCCCCCCTCAATGTGACGCAGTTTCTGAATGGCCCCTTATAAAACTTCTTGTTTTCCCTGAAAATCTTGTAAATGACCCTGAAACCTTAAAAATCCGTTGGACTCATCTGGAATCCAGTTGAATGTCTTAAAATCCTGGAGATTCCTTTAAATTTGATATTAAAATCCGCTTAAATCCGTTGTAATTATTTAAAACGCTTTAAATCCTTTAAAATTTAGTTCTATTTCATTTATTTCCTAGACTTCTAAATAAATCTGCTGACATCTTTTTACATTCCTAAAAGTCCGTTGAAATCCCTTCCAATCGCTGATAAATCAAGTGTTCAACCCCTCGATAAGAGTTGAAATGGGGTTTCCAGTTCGTAGAACTCCTACTTATTTTTAAAATTCTGAAAACTTGAATTCCAAAGTTTAGAAATTTCGATGTTTCAATATTAAAAAACTTACATATTAGTGCTATTACTATTATTAGTGTATTATTAGTGCAAGAACTTGCAAGAAAGAAATTGCAGAAATTGAAGGATTTTCTTCTAATCTGTATAATTTTAGTTGTAAAACTTAAAAAATTAAAGCTTTGAATTTTGAATATTTGGAATTCGGGTGTTATCAATTCAAGTTTGAATTCTTTCAGTTTAGAAGCTCAAAAATCTAAATTCTTTAAATTCCAAACCCGTTTAATGACCAGAGTTAATTATTATAAATTTGTTAGGTAATTGAAGTTTGGCCGCCTTCAATTATTAAGTTTTCCAATTTAGGCGTTTTTAATTTTTATGTATTTTTTAAAATTTTAAACTTCTAATATAAAATAATTCACAAAAGCAGCTAAATTTTTTAATATTTCAAGAACTTTTATGTAACCATGTCACCATTTATCGATATTTTTTTGCATGAATACTTCCATTCCTTTGGCGCTGGAAAATAGAAGTATTGGACAATAGGAAATTTTCTGGAATACATTGCCATATGTGAGACCTGGTTGCATAGAGGAAGTTTTTTTGGGTCAAAAGTGTGGCTTTCTAGCATCTAACCATTCCAGGACGAATCTTTACAAACTAAATCTCAAAGGGGTGTCACACTCCGGAAAGCCCTTCATCTTGATTCACCCTCAATAGCAACTCGACGTTTCCCAATCGTTTTGTCACCGATTTGCCATCAGGGTTCTACTTTTATATTTTTCTTCCTCTTTCCACTTCTTTATTAAATTAGTGCAATCATGATCAAAGACCCAAGTTGAGCGTCAATAAAAATAAAACAAAAGGAACTCTAATTATCAAGATGGATACAAACTAATGATAATTTAACTATTTTTTCAACAATTCTTTCTTTTTTTAAGAATTAATTTGTTTAATTGAAAATTTGACTTTGCCATTTTTGGTTGAAAATAAATCTGTTCTGGTAGAAAATTAAATTATTTGGTTTAAAGTGCAACTGCTTTGATACAAATTGATTTTATGGTTGGAAATTTGACTATTTTGTTTAAAACTCGTTTTTTCTGAAAATTAATGTTTTCAGTTGAAAATGAACCTATCTAGTTGAAAACTCATCGTTTTATATTTTTTACACATTCATTATTTTACTATAAAGTTGACCTCCGTGATTGTAAATTTAATTATTTTGTTGCATTTTTTTATTAAAAATTCATTTTTTAGCTAAAAATTTAATTATTTCATTTTTGGTTGAAAATGTATCCTTTTTGCTTGAGCATTCAGATATGTTGTGAAAAATTTATATTTTTTAGTTGCAAATTCAATTGATTTTTGAACTGTTGAAATCATTCGGATAAGTAAACTTTAAAATTAAGTACGTGGCTTTTTAAGGCTTATATAATCAAAAATTTAAAGCAACTAAATTCGTATTGACTTAAGAATGAAGATTAAAAATGTTCTAATTTAAAAGTTTTTATATTTAAAGTGACAAAATTTGAGAAATTTGAAATTGAAAGCTTATACATTTAAAAACTTCGAAAATCCATTCTATTTAAAATTGACACGCCTTTCGTATTGAAAAAATCCGAATGGGAAATTTCATAATTAGGAAGTGAATCAGTGAAACGAGCAGCTTTGAAATAATTATTAAAATTGCACATGAAATCTGCTCTATTTTTCCGAGCGCGAAAGGACAAAAAGAGGGTCGTATATTCCGAGGAAAAGAAAAACAATTTAACGGGCAGTCATTTCTTCCGGATGCGAAAGGGGTCGTTATATGTCAGCTGAGTGAATTCTGGAGCGAAAATAAAGTTCAAATTTCATTGGCACACAAAACTCGGGCACGAACCTCTTTCGCAACTGAGAAAAGTGGAAAGTGGAGAAAAGAAAGAAACGACGAGTTCGCACCACAAATTCGAGGCTATTAAAATAGTTTTGCTGAGAACTCGACGGAATATTATGAGCGCGAAGTAATTGCATTGAAAAAGAACAAAACACTCGACGAGGTAGAGTAAGGAGGCCTTGGAATAATTTCAGAATTCTTCAGTAAGAGTTTTCAATTTTTGAAAACATTTTTTTAATAAACCTCAAATAGTTTAACCTAATAAACTAGATTTTCGTAGTTTTTAATTGAAAACTATTCAAGTTTGTTTGCTGTCAATTTGAAATTCCAGGAAATATTGGACAACATCAGGTTTAAACTCATTTTATTTCAAATTTTTAAAATGGTTTTCATTTCCGTGTCAACATTTAGGAATTACCATGATTTCAATTTTGAAGCTCAGATATTTTCAACTCAAACATTTTCAATTTGACAACTTTTTAATTGACATATCGAAAATCAAAAAAAGAAGTTAAGTCAAAAATAAAAATTCAAAAGCTTGAATGCAAAGTTTAAAAATTGAAAACGTTTAACTTTTGAAAATTTGCAATTAAAATGAGCGAGAATTAATGTATTTTAAATTGAAACCAACCAACATTAAAACTATACCAGTGAATTCAGTATGAGGTGTTTTCACTTCGTTTTTACATATAATCAAGTTATGTTGCTCATTTGATGAGAAATTTTCTTTCTCATTATGGCTTATTATCAAATATATTCTCTGCGTCATAGTGGACGCATAAATGATTTTTTTAATTACTTAAGATTATTAATTAAAATATTTTAAAATAAAATAGTAAGTTGCGTTATGACGGTTAATCGATTCGTCTCAAATCAAGAAATCTTTTCTATTCTTGCATCAGCTCTAAATTATGATAATGAAATAAATATTTATGTAAAAAAAAAGTTTTTTCAAGTATTATAAATAAGGCATAACTTCCTTCATCTTCAATAAAATTTTATCAATATTATAGGTTAACCGATTACTCTTGAATCGATTTTTGAACTGTTGCTAACATTCCTTAAATTTGTATATTATTAACATGACATTTTTTATCATGACACCATAATAGTTAATAAAAATTTACATCTAATAAGTTTCCGCTATAAGCAAAATGTCAAAATGGTAGGGCTTGAGCTCTCCTCTCATGACTTTGACGGCAATGTTGGCGTTAGCATTGCTACTGATAGGGTTTCTCATGCCAAATAGGCTGATAACGAAGAAGAGAGGGACTAAGTAGAACACCAAAACCCATCAATGAAAAATGGAGAATATATTAAAGATTTTGAAATGCTTGTCGCTTCCCGAGGATCGTCGGGGCGCCCCTGGAGCCACAGCTGGGGGCCACAGCATGCGGGACAGTGGCGATGGTGAGATGCGAGATGGTCAGGCAGATCTCACTAATCAAACAGCTGGCCAGCAAGAAAATCTGCAAAAAACGGTAAGCAGTGGAACATCAACTGTGCCTGCTGAGGATGCTTTGGCTAGCGCTAGCTATTTGCAGCCAACCACCTCGACCGAAATACCGTGGGAGAGCATCAATTGGGATACCACGATGAAAGAAGAATTGGTGCGTCTCTATCATGAAAGTGCAAAGTTTGAAACAAACATGGAAAAAGGATACAATTTAAGGACAAAATTTGCTGCAAAGTACCCTAATGTACAAAAAGTTGCACTAAGAGATCTTATCGCTAAGGTGAAAGACATCAGAACTAATCTACATGTTACAGAAGACCGAGCAATGGAGATTAAACAACAGGTTGATTTTGCGTGGAAAAACGACGGCAATGAACATCAGTTAAAGAAAGCCGCGTCAAACGGTCAAGCAGGAGCAATTGATGTTCTTCCTCAACCTATTGATGATCCAATACCACCACATCCTCCAGAGGTGGATGAACTTACACAACCAGAGGCAGAAGCAGAGGTTCAGCAACCAAAAAAGCGACGAAAACGGACATACCATATGAACAGAGATGTTATACACCTTTATTTTTTTGCAGAAAAATGTGGGCAAAGTGTGAAGAGAAAACATTATAAATTCTTCTTACTTAAATACCCAAAGCTAGCCACAAAAATAAATGAGCAGAATCTGGTAGATCAAAAACGCTCAATATCTGTAAACAGACTGCTTTCGGCTGTTGAAATAGCTGCTATCAAAATGAAGTGGAACGGCAGCTTCCTATTGATGAGCTCGCCTTGGAAGATGTGGATAACGAAGACTTGATTGATGCTGAAGGCATAGGTGCTAGGAATAATGAACATCATGCACCGGATCTATTAGAACTATTCCCGGATATTACTAACGATGATGTGGATAGGGAAATCTCAGAAAAACTACAGCACCTGGAAAGGAATTTTGGTCATGATTTACTAGAGTTCAGATATGCAGAATAAATACTAAGGCATTCTCTGCCAAAAATGAACATCACAAATGATCTGCGTGCACTAATATCACATCTCGACATCAAGGTTTTACCTACGTATTTGAACGTAGCACAAACTGCGTTAGAGGTGCAAACTCTTGTATACTGTGCAGCTGTGGCAACCGTTAGAACGTTGGGCCGGAAAACTAGACCTGCAAATGCAGTTCTTGTCCCAGCAAGGGATCGAGATCCACCAAGCAAGATTAGGTTGGATATGGATGTCAGCAAAGTAAGGTGCAAATTGGGTCGTTCAACTCAATATAAAAAAGGAAATAGAACCAGAAAGCTGATGAACCATGCTACTAAAATCATCCACCCTCGGCACATCGAGACATTAACACCAGCAATATTGGATGAAATTTTAGACTCTCAACGACAGACACTTGATGTTCTTACTGCCAGACTGTGTCGATACAAGAAAAGTAATGCACGAAGGCAACAAAATCAAAACTTTCAGACGGATGAAAGAAGGTTCTATCGTGAACTGAGAGTAAATCCAAATAACCACCAAGGCACCGAAGTCCCTCAATTGGAAGATATGACTAATTACTGGTCGGGTGTTTGGACAAAAATGAACAGATGCAATTTGGACACTGCGTGGTTTAAACTGGAGAAAGCAAGGGCAAGCAATAGCCCTGAAATGCATCTGACAAACATCACAGCGTTGGATGTTTCAGCGATCTTGAAAAGGGCAAGTAATTGGAAAGCTCCAGGTCCGGACATGGTGCGCAACTTCTGGTATAAATACCTGACGAGTGTGCATCTTTCGTTGGCAAGGTGTTTTCCGAAGATCATTGAACACCCAGATCTGATACCAGGTTTTATGCTCCAAGGTACTACGTATATGATACCAAAAAAACCAGACGCTCAAATTCCATCTGACTTTCGACCTGATAGCCTGTCTTCCAACAATTTATAAATGTCTTACAGCTATCATTGCAGATAAGGTATATTCTCATTGCGACGAGAATGACATTCTTACAGAAGAACGAAAAGGATGTTGTAAAAACTCACGAGGCTGTAAAGATCTAGTCACTACAGACCCTGTTGCCATGACTCAACCTAAACCTATGACTCTTAAAAGAATGGATGCCCTTCTATAGATACATTCCGATGCCCGTTTTAGAATGCGAAGATTACATCTTATATTGGGATGTTACTAATCAAACGGATCATTATATCCGGGTCAATTGACCTGACATCGTGGTGTGAGAAAAAAAAGGTGAAAAAGTCTACATCATCGACATTACTTGTCCGCTTAACCGAAATTTGCAATCAACCTATAGAACCAGGATCCACAAGTATAGCGAATTAAGGCATGAAGTAAAGACCATATGGAGGAATGTGAATCATGCATCTATTCATCCCATTGTGATTTCGGCTACAGGCAATGTGCACGCAAGATGCGCTGAACATCTTGAACATTTAGGAGTCAGTAGGGTATGGCAACAGCTCAGAAGGCAATTTTATTAAACACCTGTCGCATTGTAAGAAACTTTCTAGATCATCAGGAAGCGAGCGACTAAAACCCCGTGGAGTGGCAGATGGTAGCTCTAAGAAAGCATCCAGAGGTGACTGTTGTCATCTGCAACGCTCGTGGCCGCTTGCAATTGTATACCTACAACATCATCGCAGGAGGTTTCAACTATCGTATTAAATTATTTGAATTGACTTATAACATTCTAATCTCATCAGTCACTTGACTTAGTCCATGGCTATGAGGTATAACCGGGTTTACCCGAGCAAAAGTTTAATAAAAACACTGGAATTGTTCAGATACTTTTTCCTCAGATTCCGCCATAAGTCCAACTCTGTGCAAATAGTCGCAAAATTTCAGAAATGTGTGAACACTTACAAACTTTTTTAAAAATTATGTTTTATTATATTCTCATGAATTTATGTAATATTCCTAAAAATATCAGTGTTATGCATTTTTTTTAATATGTGGTGAGTATGATTATTATTTGAAATTTTGACACCTTTTGTATCAAATTTGAACCGCGGGTATAGTCTAGGGACAAAGTTCTAAACGAATCCTAACTATTCAGCAAAATACTATAAAGTATTACGTTTAAAATTAGCCAAATAACTATGAAATTTCTTTATTATTTCCCGAGATATTCTCACGTTTAGAAAACATTAACATTTGACGTCTTGTTGCAATCCATTTTTATTAAATTGACATTTTTACTTTAACTTGGGGAGAAATTATGCATGTCGTTCATTTTTACCAGTGTTGTATCATTTTGCATTAACTTGGAATTATGCCAATAAAAAACTTTTTGATATAAAAAATCGATTTGTAAAATATCATAAATGACCATAACTTCTTCAATTTTCAATAAAATGTATCAATATCATAGGTGTGATCGTAATAGATATTTTTCAATTGATTCGAAAGTTTTTACTTTAATTAAAAACCTTTTAGTTTATAAATATATATATTTAAGAGCTTTACATGTTATAAATGATATATATATATACCCATGTAGAAATTTCTCCGGTTGACCCTAATACAACAAGGTTTCTGGTCGGATCCCGGCCGGGCTACCCCTGGCTGGGTTTCCTGGACAGGAACCGGGCGGGAACCGGTAGGGCTACATTTTTCTCGAATCACGTAGTCCAGGGCCGGCCGGTTACTGGCCAGACCAACCCTGGTTATATCCCATGGTCGGGAGCCGGCTGGACACTGATAAGGTTAATGTTTTTGTAGAAATTACACATTTTTTAAGAGTCGTGATATTATCAAAGACAGAATTATGGATTCTAGATGAATTATTATTTGAAAATTATAATATATTCAGACAATGTTTAGCCAGTACAATTTCAAATTTACCGCCATATATAGCGCCTGCTGTGTCTGTCGTCTGCATAGACACTCAATAATTTTCAGTTTCGCACCTGGAACGAGGATGCTCTTTGCACTCACGTCGCGTCGTCACTTCGAAGTTGGCAAATAAAATCGAGACTTTTGGTTAAAATCAACCTTATTTCAGTAATTAGTTTGAAACCCCCACTTAGAGCGTGAATAATTATTATTTTAAATTAAAATATAGCCTTGTGTATACAGTTTTTACTTTCTTCCTTCCTAACCTTAAATCACCACCTGGCATCGAAATTGCTATGAGATTCTATCAGCAGGCAATAAAATTCTACTCCAATTTTCTTGCTAGAATTGGTTCACTTGATTTGACTTTTAAAGTTCACCGTATTCTTACGATGAGCCTTAAAAGGCAAAACAAGTTAACAATTTCTCGCATGTAGCAACATTTCTTAACCGCTTTTTGGCCGGATTACCCGACCGGATTCCGGCCGGTACTGAAGCCGGGACCTGACCAGTTTACCGTGACGTTTTTAGCCGGATCCCGGCCGGATTCCCCGACCAGCGCAAGCACCTTAAAAACATTAATTGAAATTATTTCAAATTTGCTAATTAAAAGTAACAGGTTTCAATTTTTCAGAATATATTTAATTGACAGCTTCCAATTAATGAATTGCTTCGGTTTTTTATTAATGTAGATGCATTTTTTTTTAATTTGATTATATCATTAAATATAAATTCTATTCGAGGGATTCCATTCAGGATATTCTTTTTAATTCTTTGTACTGCTTTGACCTTTTTGTATTTTTTAAATCTTTTTAAACGAGGTGTCTCATGATCCCTTAGTTCAGGATAAGTAGACAAATTTTCATCATAAGTTTGGCTGATCATCCCGAAATTTCAGGACTAGTCTATCTCTTTTTCCGGCGCCGCCAATATTATAAGACGGTTAGACGCAGCCTTTTTTAATGATTTTTTATTTATTATTTTGAAACATTTTAAATGCACCTCAAATTTGTTAGAACTTCCTAGAAATTACTATATATTTTAAAATTCAGATTCAGAAATAAACAAAAATGATTAAAACCTGCTTTTTATATGTAGAAAATCGGGAAGAAACAAATTTGCTTGGTTTTAAAACACATGAAATTTTGATTGACACTCATCAAGCAAATAAAAAATAATTTCATTATTTCTGACAGGAAAGCGAGCGACTCATTGAGAGGAAAAAGTGGCACTATTACACATAAAATCTTTGATGTTTTTTTGCATTTTCTCCATTATGTTAAAAGGCTGCAAACACTCTTGCAGAGTTTTATTATAATTTATACTCCCTGAGGTTGAATGTGGCTCCTGCAAAATTTCCGTTATCGTTTTATTAAATCTGGTGATTTATTGTGCTTTCAGAGGAATGTACAGCAGACAGGTGCAGCAAGGTGCCATGCTCTCACGGAGGAAAATGTTTAACAACTGGTGGTGACACTGCTGTTTGTCTGTGTCCTCTCGGATACACAGGTGACCTATGTGAAACAAGGGTAGATTTACAGGTGAGCTTATAGTACATATATACTATGATGTTTCTTTGAAAAAATATATGCAAACTGTAACAAAACCTTTGCACACCGCTCGGAAATATTAAAACAATCGAGCATGTAAATATCCGGATTTTTTCTTTATTAATGCAAACTCCATTGTTATCGAGGAAATTGCTCCCAACGTTTGCTAGAGTGTTTTTCTCCGTGTGAGTAATTGTGAGAATAAGTCAAAAAAGAGAAAATTCCTTTTATATATTGTACTGAATTTATATTTTAAAGGTAGCACAGCAAAAATAAATCATCCCACATTTGTCCAATGTTTAGGAGAGAAAAATACCGCTCTATAAAATCTAATTTTTAATTTAATTAAAAACTAAGAATACTCTTTCTAGATTATTAGTTGCTGAATGAAATGGAAAATATTTTGATTAAAACAAGTCAACCAGTTCCGAGTTAGTGATTATCTTGTTTTCGACCAAAGCTATCAATTTTATAACATGAATTTGACCGCAAAATTTATGGGTATAACAAAACAATAAATAGATCAAAATTACTGTTCCTTGTGTTTTTGGGTGAGCTAAATTTGAATCTGTCGTCAAAATTCAAATATTTTGACTTCAAATTAAATATGGCGGTTTTTGCATACAAAATAGTGAAAAATGTTTGAATTTTTATTTTTATAATTTTTTTTCAGGCATAAAACGCGTTAATATCTTAAACGTTCTTCAACTATCGGTGTACAAAATTCTTAAACTTTAACAGAAAAGTTTTTTATATGTTTTTTTTCTTCCAAATTGGCGGACAAAATACAAAAATGTCCCAAAAACTGTTTTTTTTTATCACCGTTGTTTTTCTCAAAAACGTCAAAGTTTAAAAAATAGTGCCATGGAATAAAAATGTCTTAAAAATAACCATAGAAACAAAGATGATGGAAAAAAGCCAGTTTTTTCAACATTTTTGCATTTTGTCCGTCGTTTTGGAAGAAAAACACATATATATATAAATTTTTTGTTAAAGTTTAAGAATTTTGTGCACCGATGATTGAAGAAATTTTAAGATATTAAAGCGTTTTATGCCTGAAAAAAATTATAAATATAAAAAATTAAACATTGTTCACTATTTCCGTATATAAAACCGCCATATTTATTTTGAAGTCAAAATATTCGAATTTTGACCACGGATTCGAATTTAGCCTACCCAAAAACATAAGGAACGGTACTTTTGATCTATTTATTGTTTTGTTATACCCATAAATTTTGCGATCAAACTCATGTTATAAAATTGATAGCTTTGGTCGTTAATGGGTTAAGATAGCTCTTATTTTGAGGTGGGGTCTCGCGTTTTTACTAATCTGAGTGGTAATTAAAAATCGATTTCTCAATTTACTTAAAAACTGAAATTTTCATTTGCAGTTTATTAGCCGATAATTGATCGAGAAAAAAGTTTGACAAAAAAATCAACCACTTCTAAAAAAATATAGGGACCCAGTTGCAGAGTGGGGAAGTGAAGGTTTTTTGGGTAAATTAGTCTGGAACTTACAATTTTGACTCCATTTGAGCAATTTTTTTCAAATAAAATTAACTTAATTCCAAAGAGATTTTTTTCTGCGCCTATTTTTGCATGTTTTCTTCTGTTAATTTTTTATTTAACAACAAAGTGAACGTGCTGCTACTTTAAGATTGAAAATACTTCAGAGTTTATTTTTTATTTTTGTTCAACATATACGTAAAGCTAATGTTTAGTTTATCATTTGTTTCATATCGGAAGTAATTAGCAAGTGATAAATAAATTTAATAAACAAATTCATATCTTGCACATTCCAGGCTCTAAATACTTCGTTAATTTAACAAAGTTCATTAAAAATATGTCCACAATAAACAATATTTACGATTTTTAACCCTGATTACAATTGTTACTCGTTTCAGCAAATTTGATAAACAAACGCAGATTTTCATTAATTTTAAACTAACACATTTCGTTTTTTCAACAGAATTCATTTTGTATAACTTGAACAAATCCCCAGCTTTTGATACTATATTAACCATTAATAATCGTTCACAATACAAATTATTTAATTAGATATCGAGTGGTGTCACCAGATAAAGTATCTTAATAAATAGGGCTCTTTCTGAGCAATTGGCAGTCGATTTCTTGAAAAAAATTACATTCATTTCTTGGAATGTAGTGAAGTTGCAAATTTGCTTATAATCTTGTTAAAAAAATAAAAAATCATTTTTTTCTGATGAAGCTTCAGAAAGAACGGATTTTTCGAAGTAATTTAAAATTAATTCCGTTGAAAAAATGAAATCTGCTGATTGACAATGGTTGAAAATCTGTATTTGCTTATCAAATTTATTTAAACAATTTACAATAAATAGACCATTTTTTCATGGTTTACAAACAATACGTGTGCAAAATCCCAACTTTGCCGTTCAATAAAAAATTAATAGAGAAACATCAAAAATCGGCTCACATAAATCTGTTAGAAATTTAGTTGAATTTCATTTTTACATTCTCTTTCATGAGAATGTATTTTTAATGCTCAAATCGGATAAAAATTGTAAGCTCTATACTAATTTGTAAAAAAAACTGTTTTCCCCCACTGTGGGATGGCGAGGAGTACTGAGCTTTCGGGTTTGCATGCAGCTACCGTTTAGTCCACGTAAACGCAATATTTTAGTCCCAGTAAAATTAATAATTTTTTTTTTAATTTTTGGAGGTTTCGGTATAATCGAAAAAGCAAGTTATATTACATTCATTTCCTGAGAATGTGTATTTCAATTATTTAGAATTTTCTACCTAATAATCTCATTTTCAAAAAAATGTAGCTTAAAATTTAAAAGCATGAACAGACAGTTGATATTTCTAAAATATTGTGTACATTCTCATCAGAAAAAGGTGTTAGATTTTGGTAAAATGGGACATCGCTTCCCTCACCTTTTTTGTCAAATATCCACGTTTTGAGACCTTTTTAACTAAAAAAAATAGGTTTTTATGAATGCGTATATATGTCTGTCTGCGAGAACAATTTTTTAAAGAATTGATTTATTAGATTGGCCTTTCGTAAACTCTTTTAGTGTCGGATAGAGCATTTTCAAAAAATTTGTAGAACCTTTTTTTCTAAGATTTAAATTTAAAAAAATTTTTTAATTTTAATTTTTATAATTAAAAAACCACCACTTTTTAATGTAATTGAAAAATCAAAATTTTAAATTGTGATCACACAAAAGATAATGAGAAATTTCATTCTGCGGTCAAACAATGCATGATGCGAAAAAGTAAAGAAACGAACACATTATTATCACGTATCTCATGCTTCGCACACGAATTTTTCCATCCAATTGTATATGATTTCTATAAATGTATAATATTACAATTCATAACATGCATTAATATTAAAACAGACGTAGTTTCATTGTTCGTTTAAAAAAAAATTGGCATTCTTTAAAAAAAATGTTATTAAACATTCTATTACAATTTCTGCCGTTTTTTCAAAAACTGGATTTGCTCATTTCCAATGTTATTTTTACAATTTAAATGTTACACATACTACGTTCTACACATCAGGCTTGCCTTTTTTAAACTTCTAATTATATCCCTAACCTCAGTGACCAAGACTTAGTCAATTAAATTTTCTACCACATCGTGTTCTACATCGCAGTTGTGGAGCCCTATTGCCTCATCTGGTAATAATTCACTAAAAGAGTCTCTCAAAGCGTCTAGGGTGGAGTTTCAAATTACAACAACATGTATACATATAAAGAATGAGATGTATTTTTTTTTGTAAATTACTGATCAAAATTTGTTTATTGTATCATTCGGAGAGTGATGAATGTCATTCCTGCGTCATTTTTGA
Organism: Belonocnema kinseyi; assembly: GCF_010883055.1. Taxonomy (NCBI): domain Eukaryota; kingdom Metazoa; phylum Arthropoda; class Insecta; order Hymenoptera; family Cynipidae; genus Belonocnema; species Belonocnema kinseyi. The sequence goes on along the minus strand of NC_046665.1, from coordinate 81,788,794 downwards.
CAATGTAACAAAAAAAATTGATAAACGACACAAGCTACAAAAAAATATGAATAAACCAAAATTGTGCACCTGACGAAGATATACAAATTTTTCATTAATATAATTTTTTTATAGAACGCTTCGTTTGGTCTTAGCCGTAAAAAATAAAACAATTCATTTTTTTGGACAAACGACACAAGCTATGAAAAAAGATAAATTGCCAAAAATTGTGCACCCAAAAAATATCTGCAAATTTAATCGTAAAAATTGACATCAAAAGAGAGAAAGTAATTTTTTTTAGACGCCATGTAATGTAATAACACGAATAATGTATTCAGTAATGCCGAAGTATTTAACAAAACAGAATTCATAATCACCAAATGACAGTTGTCGATACTTCGACCTTTAATTTTTAACGGTATTTGCACAATGTTGGAGGAAGAACAAAAACCGAGCGCGAGGCGCAAGATGAATATAATATCGAGCACAAGATCCAACAGAAGCGTACCCCGGGCGTGCTCAAAGTTGCGAGCGATGAGAATTTGCCAGTGCGATATATATATATATATATATATTTTTAATTAGCACCACAGCGTGTCATAGCGCACTTTTTTTTAATTTAAAATAAGAAAGGAATCTATTTTTTCATGAATAATTTTATGTAAAATTAGCTTGAAAAAGATTCATAATTTAAAAATCAGATTTCCAAACTACATCACTTTTCGACTCATTAGAGACTATAAAATAATAATTGAAAAAAGAGGGAGAGAAAAAGGAAAAAGTCAACCAAAACCAACATCTCACTTTTTCCTTTCCCCGTCTTTTTTATACTGCTAGGGAACCCACATGTTTGGTTAAGTGCTTCTCCCTCTCTAATAAGTGGTATGGGATCGTCCACAAATTACGTAAGATGTTTTTCTTTTGTTTATATCGTTGTGTCCTTCTCAACTTCACAGCAATTTTATGCTCGTCTTTATTCAAACAAAAGAAAAACGTCTTACGTAATTTGTGGACGATCCCTATGAAATGATTTCAAAAACCTGGCAATGCTAAGTGAAAAATATGGAATCAACGTATATTCGTCTAAACACAGGAATTTGATTGTTATCATTTTTTATTTCTGAATAATTTTTGTAATTGATCGCGTTTTGAATATTATTATTTTCAAAGAAATTAATTAAAATGGGAAAATATTATTGAAAATTTGTAATAACCTGTTAAAAATATCAAGATTTTTTTAATGAACAAAACTAAATATTGGGATCAGCCAGAAAGTTTTCCTTCTTGTTTAAAATGATTGCTTTTATACTTATTATAAAAAAATTTAAGCTTTGTTGCTTTTTTCACTAATGAATGCAAAATTAGATAAGATAACCTCTATTAAAGACTGTAATGTATATATGTATATATCTGTTTTTGGAGTATTTATGTTTGATTTTTAACTAGCATAATAATCTAGCAATAAGACCTCTTAATTTTCCTATAAATAATGAGGGGTCTAAATTGACCTCGAAACATGTTGGTTTCCTAGTAGAATAAAAAAGACGGAGAAAGAAAAAAGTGAGAGATTGGTTATGGTTGACTTTTCCTTTTTTTTTACCCGCTTTTTTCAATTGTTATTTTTTTGTCTCTAATGAGCCGAAAAGTGAGGTTCTTCAGAGTTTAGAGGTCCGGTTTTTAATTGTGAATCTTTTTCATGCTCAGTTTAAAAAAAATTGTTCATGACAAAATAGATTTCTTTTCGACCTTAAATTAAATTTTTTTAATAGAGACACAGAACCTCATGGTTTTTTCCCATCTGTATAGAGTTTTCTTATTAATATTATAAGAGTTCTTTTAATTGAGTCCAAATCATTGTACTTTAATTTCTTAAAATAAATCTTGTATTAAAATTGTTGTAAAAAGAATGTATTAAATATTAGCAATTTTAGAAATCTATTCACATTTTTTATGGTTTCTTTTCCTATTTGGAAAGTGTAATAATCTAAATGTATTGGTTCAGAATCACCTGAAAATGTTACACACTTTTTTTGTTCACCAGAAAGTCTCGGTCCGATTTGCAATAATTTGTTAAAAATTAAAGCACATTTAATTTAGAAGAAAATTGATCTACATAATTTTTAATGTTTCTTTGTTAATTTTTATGCATAAACGAAACATTTTTCAGACAATAATTGTTTACTACAGTAACGGCTCATCTACGTTATAAATTACTTTAAATCAAGGCACTGAGACTCACCAAACCAAAATAATGTGTTTAGTCATTTATTTAATTATTTATTTATTGAACTATGTACAGGCATCGACCTTTTGGTACATTGGTTAACTATGCAAGAGTAGGTCATTGGAATTTATTGGAATATACCTAGCAATTTGTTTCTCACACTTTAACGACAACATTTGGCGCAATATTTCACACGACTCGAAGAACTTTTACCTATAAGATATGAAAAGGAGTACAAGTGAGAGATAAAAAAAACTGATTTCAAGTTTTATAGCCAACAATATGACTTTTGTAATAAAATGTTTAAAAATTAACTGTTCTATTCATTGTTCAAATGGTTTTATTTGTAAGTCAATATGTGATATTTTTTAATTATACATGATTAAGTGCACGTATGCTCTCGGATTTAATTTTTCTAATACCAGAAGCAATGACTGATTGTTTCTTAACTTTCAAAATACGCAAATTAAAATTCATGTATTCTGTACTAAAGTGTTCAGTGTACTATAAGAACATTATAAATTCAAGCTATTTGGTTCAATAATTCGATAATATTGGATAACAAGCTGGATAATTTCCTGTAAATATATGATTCCATTTATATTTCTCTTTTATCTTTGTTCTTGTTGAAATACAGCATTTGGCTAATGATTGAGGAATCATCTTAAATTGGATGTAGCACAGTTTGTTTGCTTACCTATTCTTAAGAGTGACATATGTTTAATTATAATTTGCAATAATTTTAACAGTCCTAATTTTTATAAATAATTGGAAAAAGTAAATGCAAAATCTTGGCATTTTCGGGTACGAAAAAACTGTTTCTTTCACTAAAAGTGCGTTTAAAATGTTAGTCACAGAAACTAATAGAAGATTATTCATAATCATATTTATAAATCATTTTTATCAGCAAAAGCGAAATTATTAATTTTCTACTATAACGTAAGTTAGTTTCTCTTTTGTTCTACGTTGCAAGGCAAAAATTTTTGGTCTTTATTATTAATCAATTAATATTGAATAATAAATATTTTTGTCATTCATAAAAAGATTTTTACCAAATTGTTATTTATTTAAAAAAATTATAATTCTAAAAATTATAATTTTTTAGAACTAATGGGTCTTAAAAAAATAAGTCTGAATCGCAACTTGCATTTCCGATTTTTTTGTTCCTTTTGGCTTAAGAATGAATCACGTGTAAGGAGAAACTCGAGGAGGAATAAACCCTCGAATAAATCGGATAATATTTAAGGAACGTAAACCGTGAATTTGTCGGTTTTCACCCAAAATTTATTTTTCTGGAAAATAGCTGATCGAAATACAAAATCATACAGAATATTAGAAATGTAACCTCGGATGTGACTCATTAAAATAAGCATTTTTAAATCATAAGTTTTTTTTAATTATGCATATACTCAGGGGGATATGCGAAGAAATATGAATTATGTTTCAAGAATCTAAGAATAATTTAAATGTATATTAAATACATCTCAGAAAGTATGTAATAGACGACTCACTCTTTTTTATAACAATTTTCTTCGCATATCTAAGCAACTTATAATTTTTAAAAACTAATTTTAATGGGACGCATTGTCATCACAATTTTGCCTTATTAGCTGCCCTTTTCGAGAATAGTACATTTTTGTCTATAAACGGACAAATTTACGATGAGCGACATCTAAATTTCATTCGATTTATTTCTTCTTCCACATATATTGGTAGAGGGTTTTGTGAGTAAAGTCAGCTTTTAAAAACATTAAAAACAGTGAAATCGAGAACTGTGAGAAATGTTACATTTTTTGTAGTTTGAATAAGGATATAACAAACAAACAAAAGTAGAAAATCACTTAGCTGAGATTCCTTTATAATTTATTTTCTTTGATTGAACAAAAAGAAACTGTAGGTCACTTTTAATTCCAATTTATATTTGCGCTGTTAAATACAAATCTTTTAGTTCTGGACTGTTTCTCAGTTAAAAATTCATCAAATTTGTACTCTTTCCATTTCTAAAGTTTCAATTTTGAACCATTTCATGCTCATCCTCATTTTAGATGATCGGTCAGAATTCAATTATCAATATTAACATCTTTTTAAGAAAAATAGGAAATTATAATTATTTACAAATTAAAACCGATCTTGTCCAAACAATTTTTTTTGCTCCGTTAATAAAGTCACAAGAAATTTTGATGTATCTTTTTCATTGTGAATGGTTCACGCTTGATTTTAAAGAACCTTTTGTCGACTTTGGGAGATGGCGCGGATTCGACATCCATAAAAGGTTGCAGCATATTCAATTTCTATAGCACGAAGATGAATATATGATGTAGAATATTACACAATATGCGTCATTCTATGCGAGCCTTCGCTTTTATATTTTCAGCGTGTGTAAAAAAGCTTGGGTAATGCGCTAGTCGTAAAACGAAAAAAGAAATAAAAAGACAATAGGATAAAAAAATAAAAAACGCAAATTTAAGCGAATATTTTTAGCGCATTTCACGGAAAACTCATATACTGTACGATTTTTTTCAGATTTTTAAATTACAACAAAATCTGAAACTTAGGAACCTTTTATTTATAAATATAGTAACTTTTGATCTGTTACTACAAAAAAAAAACATCTGGGCCTATTTTGTTTATTTTAAAAAATCTAATTTTTATCACCACGTTGGAAATGAACCAAGAAATGAAGGTAAAATATATACAAAATCTTTTTTTTTAACAATTAGATTAAAAGCTCATTTGAAGTAATTCCACATTATTTCGTATGGGGCGATGTTTTAAAAGCCCTGAATATCAATGTACGGATATCGTATGATCAGTTATGATAATATTCATTGGCTCTCGATAACGATTCCGTCTGATTCGCTTCATACAGTTTTAACGCTTCCGCCATTGTCGCAATCGATATCGTACTGCGTTCAACGCACACACATGCATATATGTGCATATGTATGCACATATTCCAGTGACAGACGCCGTATAATTTTCTCGTTTGCGTACACGGGGTAATTACTATATCACGACGGGCAAAATATTAGCAAAGAGAAATAGTGCAGTTTCGGCAACAATTTATTACCACAGCATGTAATAAGGCATTATCCTGCTTGGTGCTTTCAAATTCGTTACTTCGTAAATATATTTTCATTTTTAATTATTTTTTATTC
>NC_046665.1:81761923-81783333 GCF_010883055.1 Belonocnema kinseyi | reverse complement strand
TTTATTTTTTTAATATTTGTTGAGCATTTAATTGGAAATATTAATTTCAGATTCATTAAAATTTCCCTGACTTAAATGTTTGAATTCTCAAACTTAGAACGATCCATATTTTCAGACGCGAAGTTCTAATGATATAAAGTTTGAACGATGTAAAATACCTCGTAATATATAGCTATAAAGTTGTAAAGCTCCTAATTTTGAGTTTACAGACTACACGAAGCTTCTGCTTTAAAACTTTAACTTTACAGAATGATTGAGTATTTACGTTTATACATTTATATTATTTTCGAACGAATTGAAAAAATAATTGGGTTTCAGTTTCAAGCACAACTTTGCAATTTGGATTTGAGTTTGGAAGCTTTTTATTTCCTTTTTATTTTTAATTTTTTTCAATTAGCTTATAGTTTCAAAGCTTTTTAATTAGTAAACTTGAGCTTTAAAACTTCAAATTTATGTAATAATTTATGTCCATTAACATTAGGGTGGCTGGAAAAATATAATATTTTGTTAAAAATGCCTTACCCGCCTATTTTTTATTTTATGTAAAGGTAATTGGGGAATTTTTGTTTAATTAAAAAACAAAGTTTAACCTGAGGTCCAAGATCATCGAACGTTAGAAAGTGTTAATTATTTTTGTTTTTGTAAAAATGACCCATCAACTCTAAAATTTGAAGAAAACCCCCACCCTATATAGCGGGTTGAATATTTATAATGTCCTTGCTTCTTACAGCTTAGATATTTTTAACTTTCAGTGATTAAAAATTACCTTATAATAGTAAAAATATATGCCAGTGATCGATAACTACCCTTAAACTTTTTGAAACCTACCTCTTAGAACGATATTTTGCTTCCTTCACCATTTTCACATCATTTTTTATAAGAAAAATCCTAGAAGGACTCCAGAAACCTTGCATAAATATTAAATATTTTCTTTTATTATTTAAAGACGGTTTGAGGTCCGGTTTTGGGCCTTTGAACCACCAATAATAAAAAATTGTAAAATAACGTCTGTTTCCTAAAGTGACGAACTTTTTTACAGGGATGACCAAAAATCAGTCTGGGACTTATTAAAAAGTAATATCACTGAAAATAATCTAATCTAATATAAAGTCCTAATCTCAGAAGGTGAAACAAGCTAATTTAAATGATCGAAAGTTCTATTCAATCTCTTTTTTTTAAGACGCAACTCTTAAGATACGTTGGTTTTTACGTTGGCATTTTTCAATTGTAAGTTATGATGCATATTCATTTAAAACCCTAAGCATCCTTAAAGCTGCGTCTGAAAATATAAAAAAATATAACTTTCTATTCTTCAAAAAGAGCGATCTAAGTTACAGCTTCATTCTCTAACATCTTAGTAAAACATTATTACTACATTAATAACATTAAACTAAAGTTAAAGGGGGAATTCACTAGCATATTACTCTTTATACACTTTACGCCTAATAATCACGTAATAATACGAAATAATGCAGAATAATGCGTAATAAAGCCTAATAGTGTAGTTTGTGGGGTTCTTAAGCTTCTTGATTTTCCAATAAAATTATTTTGCAACAATACATAGAATAATATAGGGACAAGATTAACAATTGAGCACTCGCATTTAATATCTCACCTGATGCTTGAAAACGCCCAAACGGTTGGTCCTATATATTTAAATATCATATGAGATAATCCACATAAATATTTAAAAGTCTACATATAGAAAGAGAGAGAGAGAAAAAGAAAATTGAAAATGTACATTTATTACGTTCCGGGAACAACACTTTTAGCGTTGCGCAGCATCGGCCGATGAGTTATTGAATCTAAACGCTCAGTTGCCAATTTGGTCATTAAATATTTTTTTAAATCTTGATGAACAAAAAAATTAATTGATAAATTAAGAAGTTTAAGGACTCTAAGTAAAATATTATTTTTTATCTAAAAGAGAATTACTTAAACAAACTCGCTGTTAATGAGAATTTATGCTGAGAAACGTAAAAAATTAATTGAATTCACAAGCAGCTTGTCATAAATAATTTATTATAAGTTAATACTTCAGTATATATTGCGTAAATGTTAAAAACACTGATTTCTTTCCTAAAATGCGTCATATTTTGTATTATAATTGTGATTGTGAGCACGGAAATACGTTAAGTTTTGTATAACAAATATATAAATACAGTAAACAAATGCCCCAAAGGAACGTTCATTTGGGAAAATTTACATTCTTTTTAGTAAGTTCGGTCGGAACCCAGTTAACACTTATATTTAATTAATATTTTTACCTAATAAATTAATTAACAATGTTTAAAAACAGTTTATTACATAAAGATAACACTGTATATTGTTTCACTTGTGTAAACGCTTTTTTTACTCTGTATTTTGATAGTGCTTCAGAATGAATATCGTGAGTTAAAACTATAGGGAAAATTTAAAATTATTATTTTTATAACAAGTAGTATAAACAAATAACACAAGTAAGTATTTATTTGTGAAAATAATCATTTTTCTTCTCAAGGCCATGTGATGAGTGGGTCACGTGACCAGATTCCTACCTTAATGACACTTTTTTGATTTCCTAACTTATTTTCACGCGAAGTACTACATCGAGTTGAAAATTTGGGATAATGAATAAGATGCACTATCAAAGCTGGGTCTGGTCCTAAATTTGAATAATTATAAAAACGTTTTTTTTTATAAATAATTTTTTTTTTTCATAATTATTAAAATTTAGGACCAGACCCAGCTTTCTTAGTGCTGCATATTTAGTGTCCTGAATTTTCAACTGAATGTCGTGCTTCCTGTGAAAATAAGTTAGGAAATAAAAAAATGTTGTGAAGGTAGGAATCTAATTACGTGACCCAGTCGTCACATGGCCTTGAAGCGTTTTGAAAGCTATAGTCAACATTCATATTTGCTGTACATCTTAAATCAAAGTTATATTTTTTATAAACGAATTGTTAACAAAATTGACAAATACCATACCATCACATGAAAAGAAGAAGTTTCTTGTATCGACTTTATTAAATACTGCCCTAATTTCTGATTAATAAATATAACAAAAAATACTACTACCAAAAAGAAAAACTTTTAAACTGTATACTCATCTAAAATCATTTACAAAACAAACAACGCGTCCTCGGGTTGCGGATAGAGGGTCCCTGTACCAAGGGTTTCTGCTGAATATGGTTACAAAAATAAATAGGCAGTCGCGGACAATTGTCCAGGGATGATCCCGAAGGAATTAACTCTCAAGCGGAGGTGTGAAAACTGTGCCGAAAGCTGAATGGCACCTTGGTGAGATGTCTAGAACGGTGACTCTGGGATACAGGGCGACCTCTCACAGTACGCAGCCTTATCCTTGCATGCGGGGCTCTACAAGGATGGGCGAACCCCTTTCCCTAACTTCTTGTGGAAACAGCAATGACAACACCAAACATAGTTGTAGTAAGTGCGGTTCAAAACAACAGAACGCGCAAGGCTCCCGACAATGGGTCTGCCAACAATGCTGACCACTCTAGAGCTGGGGGAGCTAATGGAAATGGATTCATTGCGATGGATCGGCCGAATCTCGGGACCTTTAGGTGGATGGAGCGACTAAATCACGACTTGCTAGAGTGCTGCGTTGCGAGTGTGGCCCCTAAACGGGGTTACATGGCACGGCTGCATACTCTGTGATGCGAGAAACACCCGGAGCTATCGCACTTTTCGCAGCAACGTCTGCGAAACTATGCCGAACTACTTCGAAAAAGGGGCTATGTAAGCGGAACGCCTACTCTACCACAGCTAGAACAAGCCGGCAACAGAGAAAGAGAAGCGGACAGGCGGACAGGCATCCAATAGAGGAAGAGCGATGCTTTATGAACCGGAGATACATCAACACTAAGGTTTCTCTAAAGCCTAAATCTAGCTGAAATGGATGACGAGCTTCATGGACAATTTTCCTAAGAATCCGACCTCTGGGCTATCAATTATTGTGTGTATAATGCAGCGACAGCTTTGGCCGATGCGAACCGTAAATCAAAACCAACGGTTGATCATAAGACCAAAAGACGAATGCATCAACTTGCCATAAAGATAGGCTGGGCAAGACAGTACGCGTCCCGCATGCAGTGTGTGATTGACTACATCATATCTGGCAGGAATTTACCGCCAAGTTTCGAAAATTCGCGCACGAACTCCGGACCCGTTATCACACACTTAACAAGTCAAAGCTGCTGACCATCAGGCAGCATATTGTTACGGTCGACCACCCGCCCAAACCAGAGAAGGTCGAAGTATTTTGGAGAAAAGTCTACGAAGTGCAGCATAAACTGGATGTAGATTCAGAAAATATAAATAGCTTCAAGGAGTTGTTTGATGCCCTTATAACACCTGATCAAGAATGCCCACCCATCACTACCGAGAAGGTAAAAAAAGTATTAAGAGGAATGAAGAACTATTCTGCACCGGGACCAGATTGTATCAAAATCTTCTGGTGGAAGAAAATTCCTTCAACCCATTAGCATTTGGCGCGTATTTTCACCTCATATTTAAAGTCGGAAAACCCGATTCCGGAGTGGTTGGTGGAAAGGCGCACAATACTCCTGCCGAAAATAGGCAACTTAGCTGAACCGAAGATTTAAAGGCCAATCACTTGTCTGATCACACTGTATAAGATATTCACAGCTATCCTAAATGATAGGATTGTTCGGGCAATTTAACCTGTGTGGCAAGAAATGTATGAACAACGAGGCTCAAAGAAAGGCGTAGCGGGATGTCGAGAGAACCTGCTCATCGATAGATGTGTCTGCAAAGATGCAGCATTCTACCAGCGTGAGCTATTGATGGCCTGGATTGATTATCGGAAAGCTTTCGATTCGACCTCCCATAGACTTATCATCTGTCTTTTGGAAAGCTTAAAGGTTCGTCCGTAAATCGTTAGGTGCACAGAGAGATTGATGCCGCTTTGGAAAACCAGATTTACTATCTTATCTGGAAAAAATCGTGTGACAACTAACAAGGTCACCTTTCAGAGAGGTGTCTTTCAGGGCGACACCATGAGCCCACTCCTTTTTTGCCTTTCATTATTGCCACTATCTCTAGCACTTCGCCATTCCGACGGGTGCTTGTGCGGCAAACCTGCAGATCGAAAGTACAAGGCCAATCATGTATTTTACATGGACGATCTTAAGATTTATGCTAAAAACAAAGAGCAACTACGTCTAGCTCTAAGGATTGTCGAACGATATACTAAGGAAATTGGAATAGAATTTGGGTTAGACGAATGCGCCAAGGTTTATTTGAAGCGAGGAAAACTTAATGGCATCCCTGAACATCCTTAGCTCGTTGATAGAAACGCTATACGACACCTTTGCGCTGGAAAGACTTATACATACCTGGGCGTGCCACAGAGCCGCATTCAGGATGTTACATTTATAAAGGATACTCTCCGAAGCAGATACATACGTCTCATCTGGCAAATTTGGTATTCCGAACTGTCGGCGAGGAACAAAGTATCTGCAACGAACATGCTTGCCGTCCCGGTAGTACTCTATTCATTTGGAGTAGTTCCATGGACGAAGCACGAGCTCAGATCCCTTGATATCGGGACCAAAAAGGTTATGCACATGAACAAAAGCATGCATCTTAAGTCTTCTGTTCCGCGACTGTACATCGCACGCCGTCGAGGTGGTCGCGGAATATTGCGTCTGGAATGTCTTCACAACAGGATTATTCTGGATACAGCACATAGAGTCGCAAATGGAAGAGACCCTCTTCTTGAAATGGTCAGGAATCACGAAGAAGTAGGCAAAGGAGCGTTTCTGTACAAAGCAGCGGAGGAGGCTGCTGAAGCACTTGGACTCAACTTCAGTATTAGGGGTGAGCAAAATGTATCAAATCTTATCTATCTCGAGTACTCACTCCTGAAAGCCCGGATTAAGAAAGCACAAGAGAAAAACTTTCGTGAACAGCTCCTCGATAAGAGGATGCACGGTATCTTCCACAGAAGTGTGGAGGATCAGTCAATGCCCTGTGAGCTAACATTTGCTTTCCTTAAATCGCTCGGATTGAAGTCTGGTATAGAGGGTTTCATTTTGGCATGCCAAGACGGTGTCATTTCCACCTCAACATACCGTCGCCACATTTTGTGACAAAACATTCCGGATGATAGCTGCAGGGCGTGCCATGCACACCCCGAGCATTTAGGTCACATACTATCTAATTGTCCAATTCATGCGGGAAGGACCTACATCTAAAGGCACAATGCGGCACTAAGAGTGCTTTATTACCATCTCTGTCCTTCTTACAGCATTAACCGTAATATCACTCCTCTAAAAGCTCCTAGGGAAATCGATTCAATTGTCGAGAATGGAAAGTGCTGCATATACTGGAACTTTATATGCTCGACAATTGTTTCTGTTGCACACTCGAGGCCAAACATGGTTCTTCTTGACTTCGAGAAGCGAACCATGTTCGTTATCGAATTTTCGGAACCAGCTGACAAAAACATCATAGCCAAGGAGAATAAAAGAAAGAGAAGTGTAGAGGCCTTATAAGGGAGTAGCAACGATTGTACCCGGAATATTCTGTTAAACTAATCGTCCTTATCATCAGCGCTCTTGGAGGTGCCAAGCTTTCACTCGTTAATCGCCTGAAAGTCATCCATGCGTGTCAACAATATGCTAAAACACTTGCGGGAAAAATGCAGTAGGCGGTAGTTCTTGGATCGCTCCTGGTTCTTAGGGTGCACGAAACTTTTGCCGGATCGTCGTATTAGTTCTACTACAGACTGTAACCACCTATCTCACGGTCGTGATACGTAGTTGTGGCTGTAATTTTATGGCGAATTCGCTGGGAGCGGGTGCAATTTTTCAGATAAGCCCCCTCTCCCGGTGAAATCCTCCGGTTATCCTTATGACAAATTTTTAATATATATATATATAATATTTTTTATCATGTAAAATCTTGAGTGAAAATTCATACACCATTTGCTTTTAAGCAATATTTCAAGAATATTTAATAGACAAAATTATTTTTTCCTGCTGAAATGCTCATGTCATTCATTTACTTTTATCTCGAGTTTAATTTGAACTATTCCGAAAAATAGTCTTTGTAACAATAGTAATTGTAAAAATTAGAACAGTTTAAAAGTGTACTTTAGGTTATAAATATATATTTGAGCTTAATTGTGGTTTAAATATATTGTTTAATTACAATTATAAATAATGAAATTTGAACACGGTCTTCCAGTGATAATTTTCTCAGATTATTTTTTAAACTATTTGAAGAAATGTTGAATATTTATACATTATTTCTGAAGTCATTCCAGGATTTTTCTTATGAGAAATTTGGTAAAGAACTGTAAAACAAGCAAAATATCGTTCTACGGGTGGGACATATTTTAACCTTTATTATGTCATTTTCTATAGATTGAGGAAAACAATCTTCAAACTTGTCAGTTTTACACGCAAAAAAGTAACCCTTTTAGTGTTTAGAAGCCTTGGACCGTGGATTGAACTGTTTTCTCTTTATACAGTTTTTTTTTCATACCTTAATTGTATATCATTTATCTCCGAAATAATTTTAACTATTTAATTTTCAATTTAGAAAAAATGATTTAGTAAGAAAGAAGGATGTAAAGCAAGTATTTGTAGGTTTTTCTTTAGATTTAATTTAACTTTAAGGGTGAACTTGATTGGAAAGAAGTGCTGATGATTCTAAATCTAATTTTCTCATAAAATGGTTTAAACTCAAGTTCCAATTAACTAGAACGTCATTTTCTGTAGGTGCCGTCCTTCAATGGTTCCTCATACTTACGGTATCCGGGATTAGCGGAAACGTCGCTTTCCTGGTTAGAATTGACCGTCACTCTCAAACCAACAGCGCGCAATGGTGTGATCCTCTATAATGGTCACCACAGCGATGCTACTGGTGATTTTATTGCACTCTATCTATCTGGTGGTCATGTTGAATTCACGTTCGATCTGGGAACTGGACCCGCAACTTTAAGGTAAATTATAGTTTGTAAATGATACCCTAAACTTTTACATTTTTAAATTTAATGGCTTCTAATTTCAGAATTTTGCGAAAATTGGATGTTTTCATAAACCGTTTCAAATTAGAATACTAGCGTTTATATTTTCTTTGAATAACAGCTCGTCACGCCGTGGGACCAGAAAAGTGTCTGGATAAATCAATTTTCAGCCACAATTGCTAGTCTAATTTGCAACTGTTTTTCAATTAAAGTGCATACAATTCTCCAGAACATTTTCCGCTGTAAATATGCAGATTCATTTATCAGAATTACAAAAAAAAAGTTTTAAATCGATTTAGTGGTTTTGAGTGAAAATTGAATTGTCCAGAGGCAGTTTTTTTGCAGGACTGCGTTGCGTCGCGTCGCGTTGGTTCAGTGCAAAACAATGATTAAAATATTCTTTCTATACGAGAGGTAACCAAGGCTGTTAGAAAATATTGGTCATGATTTTACATTTCAGTGCTCTCAGAGTATATCTATATTTCAGAAAATCGATTTGTCCTCGATATCTTATTTATACTCCCAGCCAGATGAGACAAATAGTTCAGTGGATATAACCAGTTTTGGTCCGCCAGCCAATTTATACATGTAAATTGTAACCTGAAGTAACTGATTTAAACACAACGAAAAAAGCGAAATAAATCTCATATGTGTTATTTAATTAAAAAGAAAATAACTTTAATTGGTTTTCTTTAACAGAATCGAAGATAATCCTGATTTAAAATTTGATTCAATTCCAATCTGTAGACAAAATTTCATTTATTTTTCTTACGTTCTCTTCTACGTGTTCATCTGATGAAGCTTTCTTTGGACAATTTTCAATAATGTCAGAGGAAAATACTTCCGGAGAAGGGTGTACAGTTTTCGTTTAAATTCAGTTAACGTGAGATAAGAAACTTTTACGGCACAACAGGATATATTACCTGGAAATTGAAATTCTCCTTGCTGTATTTTATATTTACGTCACGAGGATACGACAACCGGTTTATATACTCTCATTTGTAAAACAATTGTCTCTGAATAGCTTAAAAATTGCTCTTCATTCTGGTTTGTAAATTTATAATCAGAAAGAATTTGACACAAGTTCTTTAAATTTGACAAATTGATCTGAATTTTCTAGATATAACCGAATAAAACTTCTGATTAAGAAAAGTAGAATAATTTAAATGAGCAGACCTCAAATGTTCAAGTATTTTACTCATGAAACTGCTTAATTAAATAAATTTCTGCCACTTCAAATACTTCTTAAACTTGTAGTTGAGAACTGGAAATTGTGGAACATCCTGAGATTCCTGAATTCATGATTTCTGTAGGTGTTATTTTTCTAGCTTTAAATTAATGTATATTCGGAAATTTAAAGGATTCGAAATTAATAAGATTCACATTCGAATTTTACGCAAAAACTTTGGATTAGAGAATTGCTTAATAAAAAGCTTTCATAGTTTAAGACTTTTAAGTCAGAAATGTATGCCAAAATTTAAGAACTTTCAAAGTGAAAACACAAAAATTTTTAATCTTTAAACTTCGAAACTTCGAATTTAAATATTGAAAATGAAGAATTTTTAAAGCTAAAAGTCCTAATTTAAATTTTTCCATTTAATGAATTCAAATATTAAAATTTTAAACTTTAAAATTTAAAACTTCCAAGTTTAAACTTGGAATTTTAAGGCTTTTGAGGTGTGCGGATATAATCTACTCCTCCCCAATTTAAATGCGATTAAAAATGTCTCATTATTGTAATTTTTAAATAGAAACCTTTTCGATTTTGAGACTTTAAGACTTTACTTAAATTTCGACATTTTCAACTTTGAAAACAATGCGCTTTATTCAAATTACAACATGATAAAATTAAAGGCTTTCTAAGCTATGTTGCTTTCGAGTATTCCAAATTCAAGAACTTGAAAGCTGAAGCTTAAAACCTTAAAGCTATTTAGTTTCAGAATGATAAAATTTGAAAGTAAGCTGAAATATTTAGAAGCAAAAATGTTAAAAATTAATTTTACATTTTAAATACACAAACCTTTAAAAGAAACGTTGAAAGCACACAATATTGCAGCAATGTTGTTGTCATGCTGCAATATTTAAAAAAGGCAAATAGGTTTATCCATAATAGCACAAATATTACCATTTAACATAGTTTAAGATGTTAATTTTTTTTGTCTACTTGGTCCTAATCAATATTATTATAATATTCATTAATTTTTTTAAGATTGTGAAAAAAACACTCTCTAGCTCCGCTTGGTTATGAGCATTTTTTCATAATTTTAAAAAATTAATCAATATTATAACATTATTGATTAGAACCAAGAAGACAAACAAAATTAACATCTTAAACTATTAATTAATTTCCATGATAAAAACCCTACATCAATAATAAAATATGAATTCATGTTCAGAAAGAAAAATCTTACAAGTACAAGAAATGACGTTTACATTCTGCTTGTAAGGAGATTATGAAAAAAATATTCTCGTCTCTCCGTAGCATCAGACCGGCAATCTGAAGGACCTGGGCTCATATCCCAGCGGAGCTAGAGGGCGTTTTTTTTCACAATCTTAAAAAAATTAATCAATATTATAATAATATTGATTAGGACCAAGTAGACAAACAAAATTAACATTTTAAACTATTAATTTCCCTGGTCAAAAAACCTACATCAATAGTAAAATTACCATTTAACGTTGCACTAATCTTACTCATAATTTCACAAATTTTTATAAATTAAAAAGAATACCTAACCCGTGTTCCATGGCCTTTAATCGTTAAAAAGGGTTAATTATTTCTTTTTTGTAAAAATAACACATGCTTTATATAAAAGCAATGAGTATGATAATAACATGATAGTAGGCATAACTGAAAATAATGTCACCCTAATTCAGAATACTACCCTCAAAAGTAGAAAGACCGCCCTCTTTAGTAGATTGAAATTTTATAGTGTGGTTTTTTGATGCACCTCAGATACTTTCATGCTTAACGGACTAAAAATGACCTTCTAAAAGATAAAGTTTGTACCAGTAATAGAATACTACCCTTAAACTTTTTTTAACTACACCTAGTTCTATATTTTGCCTCTTTCGCAGTTATTCACACAATTTCTCATGAGAAAAGTCCTAGAATGAGTTTAGAAATATCGCATAAATATCTAAATTAAAAACAAGTATCGTAAAAAATGCGTCCAAAAATAACAAAGAAACAGAATTCAACTTTCTATTCTTGAAAGAGGGTACTCATTGCCTTCTAAGGGTAGTTTCAAGGAGCTACTAACTGAGAAATCTGGAAATCTTAAATCTGTAAATGTGGTAGTCTCAATCGAATCCGCATAAAGAGTGCTAAGATTTCTTTGAGATTGTTGAAATTTCCCAGATTTCCAAAACTTCTCAGAATCAGGACTCTCGAGGAGAAATCAGACTCGACTAAGCTCGGCGTCGTTCGGATAGAGTCGGCCGTGAGTTCGACTCATCGAAGCAGCGTATGCATCACAAACGTGTGAATGTATCGTGATGTGAATGCTCCACGTTTAGCAGAAAATTTCCAAGATTTCTAAGAGTTTCGAGAGTCCCTCAAAGACTTTTTCTAAGATTTCCAGCGCAGCAATCTGAGATTTCTTAGTGACTAGCCCCTACCGTAGTTTGAATAAGGCAATATTACTTTTCAATCAATTCCAGCCTCATTTTCTGATATCGCACTTTATTTTTGGTCTTAAGTCGCAATTTTTCGTCTTCTACCCGAACTTAAGGACACCAGCAACAAAACACTATTACGACCTCTGAGCGTCATCATTAATTCGCATTTTTATGCATTAATAATTTTGTTTAACTGCAACCATTATGTTCTTATTGTGGCTAATCTAAAAATGTTATCGTTTTTTTTCCAATCGCCAACAGTTCACTAGATACTTATAAATAATTAGTTTTAATCTTTTTGCTAAAAATTTTTGGTGCAGTCCGAATAGTTCAATTCTCCGATTTTATTTAAATTCTGCATACTTATGTACTTTGATAAGCTGATTACAAATTTGATACTTAAAATTGACGACTAGGCCATCTTCACGGTGAAACCATAAAAAAGACCATAAAAATCGTAGTTACGTTTATCTAAGCCAATATGCACAATTTCGCAAAATGTTCTTCACAAAAATTGTAGCTTCGATTGAGAGTCATATTTTTTGTTTTGAATATTTTTTTCTGTGGGCGATAGTTTCCGAGGAAATGAATGATATATCGATTTTCATGTAAAAAAACCCATAAACATCATGGATTTTTGAATTTATTTTAGCCAATACGCAAAATTCTGCAAACTTTTTTCAGGCAAAAGTTGTAGATCTCATTGAGATACAAATTTTCTTTTCAAATAATTTTTTTTCCACGAGTGATAGTTTCCGAGACAATTAGTGATACATCTAACGATCAACTATTTCAGTACTGTGCACTACCGTGGCAATAACCCCCAAGTGGCGACAAGAGTAATTAGGGACCTCTGTGACTAATTACAGAAATAATGCTGGTCAAATCCCTACCATTTCTCCCCACCCATTTCCAGCGAGCGGAAAGGCACCCCTGTGACTGGCTACAGAAATAATGTTGGTCAAACGACTACCCCTTTCCCAGATCCCATGAGGTGTGGGAAAGCATCCCTCTGACTGGTCACAGAAATAAGGTTGGTCAAACGCCTACCCCTTTTTCAGATTCCATTAGGGGCGGGAAGGCAACCCTCTGACTGGTCATAGAAATAATGTTGGTCAAACGACTACCCCTTTTCCAGATCCCATGAGGGGCGGGAAGGCACCCTTCTGACTGGTCACATAAATAAGGTTGGTCAAACGCCTACCCCTTTTCCATATCCCATGAGGGGCGGGAAGACACCCCTCTGACTGGTCACAGAAATAAGGTTGGTCAAACCCCTACTCCTTTTCGAGATCCCATAGGAGCGGGAAGGTTCTCCTGTGACTGATCACAGAAATAATATTGTTCAAACCCCTACCCCTTTTCCAAGTCCCGTGGGGGCAGGAAGGCACCCTTATAACTGTTCACAGAAATAATGTAGGTCAAACTTATACCCCTTTCCCAGGTGCCGTGAGAGACGGAAAGGCACCCCTCAGACTGGTCACGGGAATAAAGTTCAAACCCCTACCCCTTCTCTAGGTCCTGTGGGAGGGGGCGGGAAAAAAATGTTCAAAACAAAAAATGTGCATCTCAATGAGATCTACAACTTTTATTGGAAATATTTTCCGAAATTTAGTGTATTGGCTGAGCTAAACGCAAAAAACCTTGATTTTTGAGGTTTTTTTCATAAAAAGCTATGTATCACTAATGTTCGCGAAAACTGCCACTCGCAGATAAACATGTTTAAAACAAAAAAATGTGTAACTTGATGAGCTATACAACTTTTTTCAAAATATTTAGCAATATTGTGCATATTGGCTTAGATGAACGCAAAAAGCCATGACTTTTATGGGTTTTTTTATGAAAATCGATTATCACTCATTTTCACGAAAATGATCACGAAAATTATCAGGCAAAAATATTTGTTCAGAACAAATTGCGCAATGTTCAAAGTTGGCGAAATCAAGCTTTTGGGAGATTGCGAACAACGTATTGATTTGCGAAAAAAAGTTGAATTGTTAATTGAAGGTGTCACTAAGATCTTTAATTTGTAGGTCGCACATTGAGATTGCTTCATTCGTTCCCTCAAAAAGTAATACAAACCGGCAAAAATGGCCGTTTTGCAAAATCTAGTTATTTTTGCGAAAAGTGCATGTACCTCCATCAAAGTCTCTGAAAATCTGTGTTTCATAAAGTTAAAAGCATATGCAAAATTTGAGCTCAAAATAATAAAGAGTTTTTGAGAAAAGCTATTTGTTATTAAAAAAGGTACTGTTGTTTTGTTGGGGATTATCTTTTTTTAGCTTGTCACAAAGCCATAAAAGTGAAGAAATTTTATTTCGCGCGCCTGACAGCCGATAACGCTGAAATAGAATTCACGCGTTCAAAATGTAACAATTGGACGTATCTCATGAAAGAATAGACATATCGATATGTTTTTTTATATTCAGCTAGCTTTTTGTGCTAATTATGAATTTTGCATCAAAAACTCAGAAAACGCAGTCTAATGCTTGGAAGGTAAGTTTACATTGTGATATTTTCACTAATTGAACAATTACTGAAATAATGTTTCGATATAATGTAAGTATCAGTTTTCAATTTTAATATTCATTCAACAATGTTACAAAAAATGCTCGAATTTTGCATATACTTTCAGCTTCACAAAACACAGATTTTCAGAGACTTTGATGGATGTACATGCACTTTTCGCAAAAATAACTAGAATTTGCAAACGGCCTTTTTTTACCGGTTTATATTACTGTTTGAGGGAACGAATCAAACAATTTCAGAGTGCGATCTATCAATTTAAAAATCTTAGTGACACCTTTAATTAACGATTGAACTTTTTTCTTCGCAAATAAATACGTTGATCACAATCTCCCAAAAACTTGATTTCGCCAACTTTGAACATTGCGCAATTCGTTCTGAACAAATATTTTTGCCTGCAAATATACAGGCATGAACACTACATCAAGGCATAACTCGTTTTCATTCTAAAATTTTGTGGTGAAAAGGCACCTTTTTGATCTTCGTTCCCTGGACTATTGCCTCCGCCTAGCTACCTGATTCCTGGAAATCGCAGGCCCTGCCTGTGTGGTCCGTAGTTTGTAGAGGTTGGAGTACAATGGACAAAAAATCCACAAACTAAAACTTTTGTAATCTTGACCCTGGAAAATATTAAAGCCCTAAATTGGTAATATAACTTTCTTTAGAAAAAATTTTGTTAACTTCTCAAGACTTAAACTTCTCGTCTTAACACAATTGCACTTCGACTGGTCTTAATATTTACAGAAAAACTTCTTATAAGAGGGAAGGGGAAGTAGGAGAACAAATTTGAAGTTAGAGAGTAGGATATTTGAATGACTTAATTAATGTCTTAATATACTGAGAAACCCTGTTTTGTATACGCGGCGCCTACTATGACTTATTTTCATTCATTTCTATTGGGAACTCTGTTCATTTAATGAACTATTGGAATCGAATTCACTAATGACATGATCATTGTGATCAACGTCATCAAAAGAGGAAGCCAATGTCCGATTTACTAATTCGAAGCCAGTAGGGGGTGATAAATCAGAGTGTTGTATTCGTGTAGGGCAATTAATAGTTCGTGCAATGGATACGGATATGAAAAAGGAAACCGTATATGAGAGACGGGTGTGCATTGACCGCAACTCTATGAATTTATGGTCTAATAAAAGGATAAATGAAAGTTGGATCGAACATGGCCCGATTACATGCTACCCCTCTCTCAGCATGACATTCCGACCTACCCCTACGTGTGTGATGACACGTGCATGCACCAGTGCTGATTCCCTTCATGAATATTCAGCTCGTCGATTCACAACGACCGACGCTATCAAACACTCACCTGGCATTCAATTTTTCCCTGA
The DNA here is from genome assembly GCF_010883055.1 of Belonocnema kinseyi. Classification (NCBI taxonomy): domain Eukaryota; kingdom Metazoa; phylum Arthropoda; class Insecta; order Hymenoptera; family Cynipidae; genus Belonocnema; species Belonocnema kinseyi. Next base: position 81,767,841 of record NC_046665.1, on the reverse strand, counting down.
TAGATCGTTAAAATTTCATTAATGTTCTGCAAAATTCAGAGGGTATACAAAGGGATACAAAAAAATAAGCATAAGGGTCGTAATCGAAGATCCTGAGATTTTAGAAACCTTCCTTTGAGAATTGAATTCCAATATCAAATGGAATTTTTAAAATGTTGAGAGTATAATCAAAATTGTTATAGAAGGAAAGTTTTGGCTTTTGAAAAGTGGGTCCAAAACTACTTTTACGATCTAAACTTGAAAGTCTTAATTTCAATCCAAAAAAATTCATTTTCTAGAAATAATCTAGAAAATTACAATCAGTCCAGGTGTCTCTTATGAAAAAAGACCTTTTTCCGATTTAACTAGGAGGTGCATAAATTACATAAAGTTTTCTTCTGAAATTTTGACCCTTTCTTAGGTTCCTAAAGTTTTAAACCTTCAATTTTCAACCATTAGTTAAATTTCATTCAAAAATATTATATTCAACCCCAAAAGAGAATATTCAATAAAGTAGTTGAATTTTCAAAAAAAGAAAGATTTTAATTTAAAATGAAAAATAGGCGAATTATTTTTTACTTTAAAAATATGAAATTTCAACAAAATACATGCATTTTTAACCAAATATTTGAATTTTCGACTAAAATTGTTGAAAAATACATTTTAAGCCATAAAAATATCTGCTTACAATAAAACCCTATAGCGAGAGCGCGTTTTTGGCTAAAACGGTCTATTTAGTGATCCTAAGGAAAATTCCAAATTTGCTTGAAATATGTAATACGCGTGCCGGAAATATTACTGAAAAAACATGACAAAAATAGTTTTTTCGTGGATTGATCCTTCTTATTATATTTTAGAACAAAATATCCAAAAAAAAATTACCCTAGAAAAATTGAAAGAAATAGAAGTTGTTGACATTTTGACCAAAAATGAAATGAGAAGGGTCAATATACGAAACACGATATTTTTAAATTATTTCAAAAATATTTCCAGGACGTATAGTGTTCATTTCTAGCAAATTTTGAATTTAAATCAGGATATTTAAACAAAATGTTTTCCGAAAATCGCAAACTATCTACTCGAAAAAGTTAAAAGGGACTAAATGTCTGGAATAAATTAGAATACTTAAATTTCATGAAATGTAATACTAATGATCTTCACTTGTAAGTCTTTAAATGTATGACTTCACAACTTGAACCCCTTTCAATTTATATGAAATATTAATTCAATAATCAAATTTTTATTATGTAGAAGCCGTAGTGTGCTACGTGTAAATATTTAAGCAGGTTTTTGTGTAGAGGGGCTATTCACGTTCATGAATTTTCGAGACCCTCTAAAACAATTAGTCGCAATTCGCTGAAAATTTATAAATATTCAATTCGCTTTCAAACTGCAGAGGCCCCTTTCAGATCCCCAAAAGGAAGGCCTTATTAATAATTTCATCTCAGGATTAGCTAGCCTCAACGCACAGCAGTAGTATAAGCAAGTTTACGGTCGGACGGTTATAATGAAACTTCTCAAAGGGAAGTTTAGACCTTAGAGCCCTCAAAGATGAATTCTCAATCAGGCTTAAGAAATAATTCTAATTTTGTCTCTTAATAATTCTTAATTTCTATAATATTTACATTTCTATATCATTTCTTTCTGATATTGTAAATAAATACGGAAAATTGAATCTTAACAAATGAGACTAAATGAAAATAAATGTTTATTATTGTAATGGTAACTATTTTTAATTTCAAAGCCTTTAAGTTTATAATTTTTCTACGTTTAACATCTTAAAGATCAGATTTTCAAATTTTGTAACTTTTAATCAGTCAATCAATACGAATTTTAGTGTTGAAGCTTTCAATTTGAACACATCTAACATCGTGTTTTTTTTTAATTTGGAGGTCTTAAGATTCAAGCAATTAGAATATATAAACTTTTATCTTTACGAAACCTTAAATATTGACTATTTAAATTTTAAATCCTATAAAAGCAGTATTCTTAAATTACAAAATCTACAAATAAATCAATTATTTCCATATGAAATTTTGCAAATTTAATTTCCATCAATTTCACCTACTTAAAGTTCCAATGTCCAGGAATTTACGGTAAGATACTTTAAATTTTCAATCCTTTAAATTTGAACACCCAAATTCAATACAATTTATGTTTGTATCTTAAAAATAATTATTTTTGAAGTCTTCAAATTTGTATGCTTTCTATTATAAAGTCAAATTTCAAAGTTACGAGTTTCCAAATTTCTAATTTAAACCTTTAAATTTCAAAGTTTTAGTTCATTCTAAATCTATCTAATTAAGACATCCTAAAATTTTAAAAATCATGATTGTAATTCTTTTTGGCCAAAATTAAGATGCTTTGTCCAATTTTTTAAGTTATAAGTTTTGAAATTTAAATACTTTATGTCTTAAAGTTTTTTAATTTGAACGTCCCAAATTTTATATAATTCAAAATGGATGTTATAAACATCAAATCTTTCACGTTTGAACGCCCAGAAATTAAAAAAATTATTATTTAAATTTGGAATGCTTTAAGCTTCAAAATCTCATAACATTTTCGCACAATATGTAAATACAATTTTTCAAATTTGTTGTTTGATTTTCTACGTCTTTAAATTTCTTAACATTAAATTACGAATTTTCCTTCCATAAAAGCCCTGCAATTTATAGAATTAAATTAAAGCGAATTAATTATTGAAACTTCTAAATTGGATTGCTTTTAATTTTTGATGCATACATTAAAAAATTCTGCAACCCAGATCAACCCTTATTAATTTTTAAAAATATCATAATAATTAGGTTCCTAAAATCCAAACAAATATGCTAAATAAGTGAAGATAAAGAATCCACTGTTATTATATTTATTTCTGAATAACTCCTAATTTCTTGAACTTAATTGCGAGGAAAATTGTTTCTTTTCTTTTCCTAATTACTAAGATGCAAATTTTATGGGATTTAAATGAGACTTTCTGTTGCAGGAGTGAATCGCCTGTGAAACTAGGCGAGTGGGTGGAAGTACGAGTCTCAAGGACCGGACGTCTGGCTTCCTTGGAGGTTGAGGACGAACCTGCGCAAGAAGTTCTGACACCAGGAGCTTTTACCCAATTGTCGCTGCCCCTGAATCTCTATTTAGGTGGCGCTCCATCCTCGGAAATTTATTCCCCAAAAATGAAAACAAAGTCAAGCTTCGTTGGATGCATACAAACTGTTATTCTAAATCGCAGAGAAGTGAGTAGAGTTATTATAATATTTGTTTCTTTTTTCAAAAATTATAATTATGTACAAAAATATTCAAAAATAGTTACGATTCAAGATGCGAAATTGTCGTTTTCATAACTTATTTTTTATAATAAATCAAGTTGAGCATTCACTTCTTTAAAAATCTTTTCAGTCAATGTAGAAACATTCTGGTCAATGTGTCTGAATACTAACAACAAAATTTTATTTTTAGTCAATCTTTTTTTAATTTTCTACTATTTCTAAACGTTGTTGATTTTTTGCAACTGAAAAACTCTAATGCAAATATATTTTGATAATAAAATAGCACAAAGTACAATAACACAGGCACACACACAAAAATTTTTTGGATCTGGATATGAGACACATGTAACCTTATGTATTTTGATGCGCTGAATACAAATCCGCCCTCAGAATTTGTCCAGCGGGTCTAGGTTTAGCCCTAACCCCCATAAAACACGTCAAAATTGGCTAAATAGCTGTTTTTACATCAACAAATTTGAAGAGAAAAATCAAAAACCTAAAGTCTCAGTCAAAATTGACTCAACTTTATGTATGTTGATACGCTGAATTCAAACTCGTGACCTAAATTGGGCCAATAGATAGAAACAGCTATTTAGCCATTTTTGAGGTTTTTATTAAGGTTAGGGCTAAACCTAGAGCCGCTGGACAAATTCTGAAGACGGATTTGAATTCAGAGCATCAAAATACATAGGGGTACATGTGTCTGATACCCAGATCCGACAACTTGATTTTGTGTTGCTGTGTAATTTTCAACGTGACCTTCTTTCTGAAAAAGTTTAAATTACATTGTAGCATGTTTCTATTTACTCATTAAATAGGCTTGTTTCCAAAGTCAGATATTATTTTTCCAATAAATGGATCTTATAGTATATACAATTCTAATTATAAAAACGCCCATAAAATATTTTATACATATTGTTAACTATTTTTAATTTAATGTTGAAAGATAAATTTTCTATCACGATGTCGATTGGAGGGGCCCTTTGACGACAAAAGCTTCGGATTTTCCACCAATCACAGCTCACGTGTCAGTGATTCTCAAATATCTTTTTTTATGCCGATGTTTTCTCATGATTATATATGCACATCGAAAATAGTAGTCGCAAAATATTGTTTAAAAAACATTATAAACATTATAAAAGCATTTAAAAAAAAAACTTTTGTATGAAGAATTCATTGAAAAAGTATTTGAATGTAGTCATGTGTACTGAACAATTCGTAAATATGTACGATTTAAAAGTGTGTTAATAATTGCACTTATTGTTTTCCTCTGCAACACACCACTGACTCTTAAACCAAATATTACAACAGGAGAACTTTTTTATCACATAAACCTTAACAAATGAAGCTATCAAATCAAAATAGTTATAATTGACAGCAGACTGTGGCCTAACCTCTTTATCATGAGTTTCACATCGTCACATAGATAGATAATAATAAGAACGTCTGAGTCACGTGACACCCACGTGACACCAATTTGAACAAGAGTCTTACCGACTTCAATTTTTAATATTTAATTCTAACAATACATTTTTATTTCTTTTAAATTTTGCATAGTTTCAATTTTATTTTTTGATAAAACAATAGAAAAATTTGTTTATAGTGTGAACATTTATTTTTATAGTGGAAGACAAAAATTAACAACGAATAGAAAATGTAATTTTTGTAAAAATTTCTAACGGCAATAATTTTGTAAAATTAACCAAATTCTGTCGAGAAACTGTAGTTTCTATTAAATTTTTCATTAGTTTAAAAAAAATTGTAGAACATCAAAACAAAATCTAATAGAATCTATCATTCTTTACTAGAATTCGTATAACAAAATTTTATAAGTAATTACAAATTTTAGACGATTTTTTTCATCAATTTAAAGTTAAAAATACGCAAAATGTATTTTCTTACACCTGCCCTAAACTACAAGTTAAACAAAAAAATCAAAATTAGAGTGTATTATTTTAGAGTTGAGGATTTTAAAGTTTACTTCAAATTCCGTCCCTCAAGTTTCTTCCGGTCACACTGCATTGCTATTTTAAGATGAAACTCGAAAATAATTATCAATTCTTTTCATAATGTGGGCTCAATTTGTTAACTTTATACTTAGGAAGATTTAAGTATAGGTACATTGAGAGAAATTTTAAGAGATTTATTCACAGAAGCGGTTGATTTTAAATCTACACTTCTTACGTGATTTAAAATCTTGGACTCTGTGATATAAAAGCATAGAATACGAGACCTTAGAGCGAAGAGGCGTATCCTAATGCCTGAAACTCCGAGACTTATGCTTTAAAAGCAAGGGTTCCGAGATCTTAGTTCTCGCGGCAAAGCATATTAAAATCAAGGATTAGTGCTGTGAATAAATCTCCCGAAATTTCTCTCTGTGTAGAAATCGATTTATTGCCGTTGATTACTTATGATAGTTAATAATGATTATTATTATTGTGCAATATATTTTATAGAATATCCAGGAACGCTCCGTATTAATTTTTCATACTATAAAATCAGGATATTTTTTGAAAAGCCTAAATAAAAATCTAATAAATCATGAAAATAGTCATTTCTCCCATATTTTAAAATATTTGTATCTGTTGTGTATATATATATATATATATACCTATCTCACAGTCGTGAGACGTGGTTGTGGCTGAAATTTTACCGCGATTTTGCTGGGAGCGG
>NC_046665.1:81742472-81761823 GCF_010883055.1 Belonocnema kinseyi | reverse complement strand
ACGTTTTAAAGATTTTTAAATATCGTTTTATTTTATTATAGTCGCATGTCGTGTGACGTGCCCCTAACAAAATTTGACATTCATATCCATCACGAATACGTTCCTTAAACTTTTAGTTTTATATTTTAATACTCTCTTGGGTTACCTCTAATTAAAAAAAAGGTCAAGACTGTTTGATTTTTTTTCTAAAATGATCAACTTATTGCAAAATTATTTAAATTTTGACAGTATTGTAATTGATTGTATTTTATTGTACAAATAAATGTTCACCAGGGATATTACTGTTGATATTTGGGCGTCTACATGAAACAGGCTTTGACGATCGATTCTAGTTTAACAAATATTTGCGTTTTTCTAAGTCAGCGTCAAAATTATTATTTTCGGTCTTAAGTGGGGGATCTATACTAACCATAAGCACCATTTTTATGCAGACGTCCGCATATTTTATTCAACAATCCTGGCCAAACTTTTGGATAGGAATTAATTCCAAACTACTGTGAATAATTCAGAATCATTAGAGAATTCGTATCCCATCTAATTCAAAACAATAATCTAAAAAATGTTACCAATCATTTTCTTTCCGTGCGTGTATTCCGGATTAACTCGAGTTTGGATTAATTAACATATTACGCATGGATTGAGAAGGGTTGAAATGTGGATTCGGATAGAACTTGGTTTGGTTTACTGATGGAGAAAGATTGAAAAATCTAATCGGATTGGATCAGATACAGATGTTGAAATTATTCAGATCGGTTCGAAGTGAATTTCTACCCGAAACTTTCGTCAGAATTATCGGAAATCTATTCAGTGAAATACATTGCCTGCTGAAAATTTGATGAATATCCAGAGACAATTAGTCGAATTTTCATATAATTTCGTCTCGAGTTCTTTAGAAAGATTTCCTATTGTAAGAAACTCGCGAGACAAGTTTGAGTCTGCACGGAATAATAGACTGTGATTTTCAATAGGTTGGCATTCTAGCTGAAGCTCTAGGTGGAGTGAACGTAGGAAATTGCGGACATGCTTGCGAGGCTCGACCCTGCGGCGTTGCCGAGTGTCGTCCTATGAGAGAAAGATTCACCTGCAGATGTCGACCAGGAACAACACATTCCTGTCCAGCGACAAGCGAATATATCCTCTCGATAACTTCGCCGACGAAACCCAAAATTTCCCTCGGGCATCCTCACGACAAATCTGTGCCTAGCTTTACTGGCACCGAAAGTTACCTACATTATAACGACGCTGAGACCATGAAAAGGTATCACACATTCATTTCTTTCTCCATTTCCGAAAAAGAAACCCCACAAACCTCTAAATTATCTATTTTCACTCATAATTTTAAAATGCCTGTGTGCTAATTCCTGTTACTCACAAGATAACCCTATTTCGTTGGACCTCCTCTATCTGTCAAAAACCCCCTTATTCCACGTACCCCACCTATTCTTTGGGACCACAAATATCTCACGGAACACCCTATCACACCCTATCAACCATTGTGGTTTCAAACTAGTAGCCCTAAAACATTATTCCGCAGACAAAAAACTAAATTAATGGCAAACAAAAACATAACATCAAAAGCTAAATCTGTTATGAATAATTTAAACTCATAGGTAGGCAATTTTCTTCTTTTTTTCTCTGCAAGAATATTATTTTTCATCTGATATGTAGCGAAACATCTTATCCGCCCGAAAATTTTTGAAAAATGTTGAAAAATCAACAAAATAGTGGCCTAATTTAACTAATACTAATTTTTGTTAATGTGTTCCAGGATTATTAGCTATAGGGTAGACATAAATATGAGGTTTAGGGCTAGCAGTAGCAGCGGTCTTCTACTCTGGAGTAGTCGACAGTCTGATCCTAAAGAGGATCAGAAGTCAAAGAATGATTTTCTTTCTCTTGGCTTGGACCAGGGATACCTCACTTTAGCGTACAATCTTGGATCTGGTGAAGCCACACTCAGATATAATCTCACTAGATTAGACGACGATTTGTGGCATCGTATCAGAGCCGTTAGGCAAGTCCCTTTTTCTAAAATACAAATTCTTATATATAGATCAAGCCTCATAAACTAAGACCCGTATTATATTTTTATTATTTTTTTTAGAAACGAGCAATGGTCATCCCTCATCGTAGACAGCGGACCTGGAATTTCAGTATCATCTCCAGGACAATTACGACAATTAAATACTGACACGGGCCTCTATATAGGTGATTTTAATTTTTAAGCTGCAGATTTCTGTTACCGACTTTTACCGACATCGAGTATTCAAGGGTTTGTGTCCATGCTAAATTCGAAATTTTAAAGATTTAACATGAACACATGTCATCAATTACTTCAGATGTATGTAAAGATTAGTAGCAGGAATCTTTAGTTTTAAGAGACCTAAAAACTATCAGCGGCAAAAAATGATATTAGATGTTTTTTAGAAATGGTCATTTTTGAATATAAATTAAGTGATTCATCTGAACGTTTTAATTTAAAAGCGTTCAATTTTTAACATTCCAGTCTGAAGTTATTCAATTTTCGGCATTATCAATTTTAAATCGTTGAATGCAATACCTTAATATATATAAGAAAAACGTAAAAATACGTATAAAACATTATACGTGTCAAACAACAGAAACGTTTAGTAATTAATACTCTCTGGCGTTGTAAATTCTTTTTAATTCTTTTGAATACACTTGCTTGGGGAGCTTTCAAACTCTTTGAAATTCTCGCGAACGCTTTCAACTTCCTTAAAATCTTCTGAATTCCTCTTCATCTGTTGGATGATCAGAAATTCTTAAATTCGTCTACATTCCATAAATTCCTTGCATTATTTTAAAGACTTTGAAGTCCCTAAAACCGTGAAAACCTATGAATTTCTAGCATTTGTGAAATACCCTCTCAATTATTTGAATTTCTTGAATTCATGGAATTGTCTGAATTTTGAGAATATCAAAGACTTTAAAATAATACAAAGAATTTCAAGGAATTCAGAACAATTAAGAAAGTTCAGAGATTTCAAAGCGTTCAGGAAAGTCAGAGATTTTAAGGTATTCAAGGAGTTTTAGAAAGTCAGAAAAAGGAATTCAGAATATTCAAGGAATTTTGAGAATTCGAGGCATTCAGAAAAATCAAGGAATTCAGAGAATGCAAGAAGTTCAGAGAACTCAAGGAATTCCACGAATTTAGAGGATTCAAGGAATGCATAGAATTCAAGTAGTTCAGGTAATTCTAGAATGCAGAGAATTCAAGGAATTCATAGAATTTGAGGAATTCAAAATTTTCGAGGAATTCAGTCAATTCCAGAAATTCAGAGAATTCATCGGAAAGGAAATTTCTGGAAATCATAGAGTTCAGAGAATTTTGAGTATTAAGGAATTGTGGAAAATTAAGGATTTTAGGGAATTCAGAGATTTTGAGGAATTCAAGGAGTTTAGGAGAATCCGTATATAAAAGGAATTCAGGATACTTAGGGATTTTAGAGAATTCAGAGAATTTTAGGGATGTCGGAGAATTTAATCGAAAGGTTTAAATCAATTCAAGGAATTCTGTGTAAGTACGTAATTCACGATATTTGAGTAATTCAAGGATTTCAAAGTATTTAGTGAATTCAAAGAATTCCGAATATTCAGGGAAGCTCTAGAATTCAATGATTTTTCAAATTTCGAAAAATTCAGTAAATTTTGAATATATGAGGAATTCATAGAATTTCAAGAAGTACAGAGCATTTAAGTAATTTCTAGAATTCAGGATATTCCTGGAATGCACAATATTCAAAGATTTCAGATCATTCAAAAAATTCTAAGATTTTCAAGAATTCCGCATATTCAAGAAATTCCAAGAATTTCAAATATTTCACAGGTATTAAGAATATTTAGAAAATTGGTAATTTAACCATATTTAAGGAATTCAAAGAATACCAAGAATTTAAAGATATCAGAGAATTCAAGGAATTCAGAAATTTTCAAGAATCCGGAAATTTAAGAAATTTACAGTACTCAAGTAATTCAACGTATTCAAGGATTTCAGGAAATTCCAAGAAATCAGAGACTTTTAGGAATTTAGAATATTCAAGGATTTCAGTGAATTCCGAATTTTTAAGAAATTCTCGATATCCAAGGAATTCAGAAAATTTCAGGGATTTCAATGTAGAATTTTGAACGTTTTGAAATATGTTCGAAATATTTCTAAATAATATTCTAAGCAAGAGAGTATTATTTACTAAACCTGTCTGTTTTCTGCTGCGTATAGCGTGTAAAAAAACGAGGGGCCAACTCAAAAATCAGAGTTCATATTTTAGACGTACACTTAAAAAAAATTTTTTTAACATGGAAGTATCGAATTATTTATACTTATTTGAAATGCCCATACGCTAAAATATTCGAGGGGCTTCTGGAATATTTTGAATGTTTCGAATTTGTTTTAAACTTTTAAAAAATCTTGTAAAACCTTTGAAATTTTAGTGAATTTTTGAAATATTTTCAAGTATAATTGCAATTTCATTTCAAGGTGGTGCGCCCGATATCATCAGGACGACTGGGGGGAGGTTCAAAAAAGGAATCGTGGGCTGCATCAGTGACCTGGTCCTCGACTCCGATTTTTCCGTGGCACTTTCACAGCCAGAATCGGCAACCAACACCAATTCGTGCATCCCTTGAGTAAGTCTTCTTTCGCCTTCAGGCGATGAAAAAATGAAGATGTGGCGCTAGGATATAGAAATTTTTGGAATGAAAATACTCCAGTGAAAAAATTGGGAACCGAAGCTGTTTTAATTCTGTACAGATTCCCTCGTCACCATTGAATGACTTGAGTGTTATCAAGAAATAGTCCGCGAAATTATTATTATATTATTATTATATTATTATTACATTCTCGCCCCCTTTCTAATTTCCCCTCGCAACATTTTTCATTTCTTTTTTTCACTTTAGATTTAAGGTATAAAATTAATTTGAAAGTTGAGTAGTGAAAACATATCAAGAAACTTTAGCACTGCCACCAGAGCATACCTTGAAATAATTCAAAGCTCAGTGATTCTATTCTAAAGATAGTTTTAAGGAAATTAATTTTATTTGTTTACTCTTGTTTTATAACTTGGAGGGAAAATAATTTCAATAGAATTATAGATAGCAATGGGAATAAAAAATGTTGCATGGAGAAGTAATAAATGGGAGAAATTTAGAAAAAGACGAGTTGGCCTAATCATTCTCGAAATAATAGTAAAACCCCTTCGCGTCAATTTCCTGACACCAGTCCGACCGGAACTCTTAACTTTTAAGAGTGTAAATATCCGTAAAATTTAATTTTTTTGCAGCAGTATCTGAATTTTTATTAAATTTTTAAATTACATGAAAAAAATATAAAATTATTTGGGATTCGAGTCGGACATGTAAATGTGTGTAAAGATTTGCAAGGGACGGACCAAAGTTACTTATGATCGATAAGATTGATCAATAAGAAAAGCCGCCATCATAAAATCCTTGCGTTAGGCAACTGTAGTCTATTATTTACAAAACTGCAATAATAATTATAATCAAAAGGAATTTCTTCAGGAAAAGAAAGAGAATTTTATTTTGCTGGTTGGCCCTGATTTTTGAGAAAATAATCCCATGTGTATAATAAATATACTATAGAAAAGTTCTGATTTAATGTATCAGGGTTAGTATAAAATTTGTAAACCGGTGGGGAAAATCGCAGGTCAATATGTATGCACATCATATCTAGAAAAATCAGGAGAGATACTACGATTTAGAAAATTAGATAATAACGATAAGGGGTCACTCAAAAATTACATAAGGTTTATTTTTTTATTTTTCTGGAAATAATATTAAAATGAAATTAATTTTTAAAAAACAGCTTCCAAATGATTTTAACTAGATTTTTTTAAAGACATTTTAACATTTTGTCTCTTTATATCCATAAATAATAATTTGACTCTCACAGGTAAAAATAGTCCTTATGAAATTTATAAAGGACCCCTCAAATAATGTATCGACGTCACGAAAGTTATTTTAAAGCCAAGGTGTAAGCACTATTTCCAACACATCGTAGAAGCAATGGGATATAGTCAATTTTGTACGAGTGTTATTTTCTGGAAACTATATTATAAATATACAACACAAATATAAAGTATACATAAATATATATATATATATACTGAGAGCTCGATCAGTGATCACGTAGCTAAAAGGGGAAATAATTAATAACAAAGGGAAAATAAAAAATTTTTATTAAATAATGAAGCGTCGTCTTAGAAGATAAAAGTAGGTGTATCACCAGGTGTAAATGTAAAATTCTAAAATCTACACATATTCTTTTCTTAGTTCACAACTTTTTACGAGGCGACAGCCTTTTGCATTTTACGAATGTGTGTTTGTGTATATATAAGTCTCCTTAACGGCGACTTGAATGCAGGGTTTCAATACAACCATTTTTTTATTTACTTCCGTGAGTTAGTTCCTTTTTAAATTTTAATTTGGATCGATTAGGATAATAGAAACAAACAAGGAATTCATGGATATTTAATTTATTAAAATGTGAAATAATATGACACCCAACAGTGTTAGATCTATGGCTCTACTCTCTAATCTGGGGTTAGCAACCTAATCTCGTCAACCTCGTTTTGTGCTGCCCGCAGTGCCACGTATGCGTAGTGGCGTTAGTTGCCAGCATAAAACAAGATTAACGAGTTTAGACTGCTAACCACAGATTGGAGAGAGCATTGAGGTACCGAATAGGAGTTTTATATCCGGAAATCGTTTTGCATCCATTTTTCTTTTATTTTATAATTTTTCTTTAAGAAATTTTGCAAAACAAGTCCCGTTTAGATTTGTGCGTATATTGTACAGTTTGCATAATCAGATAATTATAGAATACGATGTATTGTATCTAGCGTATGTGTTAATGACGAAATTGCGTGATATTAGCGATACACTCTATTATTTTTTATTTTATAGGTGAGATTTTGTTGTCTGTTTTTTACGACTAGTGATTGACGTATCTTGGGGGAAAATGGATCTAGAGTGAATTTTGTTAGTTTTTTATGTAAAGCTTTCGTTTTGTGATTTTACTATCGTTAAAGTATTTCAATTTGAATGTTTACTTACAAATATTAAAATCCTCTTATTTTCAAGCTTTCAGCTTGAAAGCCATCAAATATACAAATTTAAAATTTAAAGTAATTGAAATTTAAGTTTAATCTACTTTTATGTTACAAAATTTCAACATTGAGAGCTTCCTAGCATGAATGCTTTTTCACTATTATTGAAAGTACATTCAATTTAAAACTTTGACATTTAGTCTCTTGTAGTTTTAAAGTCGTCGAATTTTAACGCATTCAGTTTTAAAGCTTTCGACGTCAAGAACTAAGAATATCACTTTCAAGAATTTGCAAAGCCTTTCAGTTATATAAAGATTTTAATTTTTTAAATCTATTTTTTATTATTTTAATTCTAATTTCATACAAATCGAAATCTTTTGACTGCGAAAACTTAAATACAATTCTTCAAGCTTCTAATTTATAAAAACTTTGATTTGGAAGCCTTAAATTGAAATATCTTTAAATTTAGAATCTTTTCAATTCTTAAACAGATCAAATTTGTAAGCTTCAAATACAAAATATAAGATAATTTATTCTTTTAATATTTCAATTTTTAACCGTTTTGATTCTAAGGCTGTTAAATTTAAAAGTTTTCGGCTTCGGAAATGCAAAATTTCAATGAAAAACTGTATACTTTGAAGCCTTTTAATTTGGAAGCTTTAAATTTTTTATATCTTGTTTTAAAACTTTCAAGACTAAGAGTCAAAATTTGCCAATTTTACCGTTAAGAGCTTAAAAATTAATTTTAAATATTTCATAGTACAAGCCACTTTCAAACTTTCAGGAAGCAAAATTTTCATTATTTTACGTTCAAACTTTGAATCTTCAAATTTATATGATTTTGGCTTAAAATTAGTCAAGGTTTTTTTACATGCATTTGTTAAAGTCACAAGTTCTAAGTTTTTAATGTTTGGTAGCTTTTAAGTTCAATTGAAAGCGTTGAAATTTGTATGTCATTAAGTGATAATTAGAATTTTTTGGAAGGATTCACTAACAATTTTAGATTTCGTTCTGAAGTTTAGAATTTGAAAGTTTTAAAGTATAAAAAGTTTGAATAATTTATCAGATGCAAAACAGCCCTAAAATAAGAAATTTTAAGTTTTAAATTATGAATTAGTCTCTTATTCAATAAATCATGCAGGCAATTAAGTTTATGCAATTAATTGATGTCATTTTATAAGTCTTTTCATTTTAAAATTGTAATGTTGAAGGCTTAAAAATGTAACTTAATTATTCTGTCTACGGTTACGAAATTTTCGTGAAGCCTAACTTCTTTTCCAGATCGTTCAGGGCTAACGTTACAGAAACTTCCATAATACTAGCCAGTGCTTTATTTATTTCGTATTACAAGCCACTTTCAGAAGCTACAAAGGACAAATTTCTATTATTTTAGCTTCCAATTTGAAATCTTGAAATGTATATTACGTTTTAGGATTAATTATCTAGGATTGTTTAATGCTTTACACTCGCCCCATTTTTCCCTTGAGAATTCCGTTGGCACTTTTTTCAATATTATTCGGCGTATTCTAAAAATTATCCATGCATGATATACAATCACAGGGACATGAAAAAGAGAAATTCGATAAAATAGCAAAGTATGTCAGCCCACCTGGGAGCTGAAAAACAAATTGTAGTCTCCGTCGAAGAGGGAAAATCGTCCTTTTACATCTGTCGTCCGATGCCGTCAGATGCAATTCTAATGAATAAGAGCGCCAGTTCCTCGTGGTGCTGGTTTTTTCACTTCTGTATTTCGCAAAACGCATACGAAGTACAAAAAATAAATTTAAAAAAAAATCACGAACTTCATATGGCACAATGGATTTAATTTACAAAAAATCAAAGTGAAATCTCACTCAAATAAAATCTCTTTTCCAATTTACAACCAATGATTAAAGCATTCCATCTTTCCATTACTCTCTGAAAATTAATTTTAAATTTAAATCTGTATTTTAGTTTTTTAGTTAGATTCTTACCGCACCTGGTTTGCATTGAATTTATGTCTATAAATAAATTGTAAGCACCGCGATAAGAGTTGCACGCAACAAGGCTGAAGTGAATACTTGATACATTTTATTCACTAAAAATTAAGCTAATCCCTGAATATCACCTGACACAGAAATAAAAAGAATTAATATAATGAAAAAATATCATGCTTACTGATATAGAAAATAAATGTAAATGATAGATAATATATTATTACTCATATTGATATATTTATACAAGGTGTTTCCTCGTTTCCCAAATCACGAAAAAGCAAAACTCGTCGGAAAACGACGCTTAGTTTCTCCTCTCAAGTCAATTATTAAATAATCCATTTTATTTAAAATAACACACTAAATATCCACACTTTCAGCAAAAAGCAAAAACAGCTTAATATTCGACTTTTAAAAAAAATTAAATATAGCTTTTTTAATTCTTTCTTTTTTGTTAACAATAAAATGATGTTATCGATTGTTATATATTTTCCAAGAATGAACTAAACATCGAAATTTTGCGACGTCTTTGTGCTTTCAAACTCAGTTACCCTTGGGGATGCACGCTATAACAAGGGCCCAGGTGATGGTGATTTGTGGGCCTTGATTGATTAATTTTTCTGAATGCAAATAATTATAATATAAGAGCAATCTAACGCGATTTGATTTCGCTTAAATAATTAGTGTCAAAAAACACCCTGTACAGCGATTCTAGATCAACTATTTCTATTATGACCGTCTGCAAAGTCTATTAGAAGAGTTTATCCTACCACCCTGTCCTTCTAACCCACGTGCACTTCCAATATGTGTCTTTATACCTGATTGTATGTGTGCGCATCTTAATTGAGAGTAAGAGAATTTACCTATTTATTGACGCCGTCTGTAGCAAAGGATGGCAGCAAAAATCATCTTTTATTATTGAAAATTATCATTTCCTCTATATTTCTTTAAAGATTTGTGAAAACTATAGATTTTATATCAAATAATTTTTAAGAATGTCAACCTTATGGTCTCCAAATATGTCAAAGAATTCAAATTTGAAAGCTTTTTTCTTCTTCTTTGAAATTTGCTGTCAAATTATAATATAATAATAGGAATTGAAAGCTTTCGAATGAAATGGTTGAATCCTTCAGAATTCAAATAATTGAATTTAGAATGATTTCTGGCATCGAGTTTTCAAATTTGGGGTTTTTACGTTTAATTTTTCAAATTTGGATGTTTTCAATTTTAAAGCGAAGGAATTATTTAAACTTTTCGTTTTTAACTTCAAAGGTCCCCAATTTAATTATAATTTTCGAATTTTCAATTGAAAAGCTATGTAATCAGGACATCAATTATTTCGCTTTTAACTTTCAAGAATTTAAATTTGACAGATTTTTTAATTTAAATCATTAAAGCGTTTAATTTTTAATCGGTAGTTTTCCGACTTTAATGTCTTAAAACTTGAGACTTTATATCTGGACTTAATTTCTTGCAATTTCTTATATTAGAAGTTGAAAGCTTCGAAATGAAAAAGCCTAAAATTGATCAAATTCCAGAATTAGAACTTCCTACTTAAGGAATTTAAAATTCAAAAGTCATAAATATTGAGAGCTTTAAATTTAAAAGGCCCAAGGATTTAAAGTTACTTCAACAAAATGTCAATCAGCTATGTCTGAAATTGGTGCGTGATAATTTGGATTTAAATTTGGAACTATACCATTTTGTCAGGTTTAAATTTTGAAACTTTCAATTTTAAAATCATCAAATTAAATGCTTCTAACTTTGAATTTCCCAAAGTATAAAGCTTTCATCCACAAGCTCTTCCAATTCCAAAGTTTATATATTAGAATGGCTTTAATTATTGTTGAATTTAATTTAAAAGCTTAAAAACTTAAAAGTTTACATCTTTTATTTCACCTTTTCCATGTTCTTGAACCATCGGATGTAAAAATTATAAATTTGGAGACCTTGAACTTATACTTTCTTAAAATTCTCATTAAATATTACTGAACAAATAAATTGTTATGATTCATCAGTATTGATGTGTGCCATCCTGTTTGTTGAAACACTAGTACGTGAATAAATTTAATGTATACCAAAGAAACTACGTCTGCATTTAAAACGAGCGATTGACTACATTAAACAATTACAAGTACGTGAATGGCGTGTTCAATGTAAATTAACCAGCGCAACTTTCTCTACGAAGTCGAGAAAAGAAAATTGGCTCACTTTGCGAATTATTTAAATAATTTCATCCTGACGAAAAAACTTTATCGTATTTTATAAACTTATCTCATTTTTTCAACATACATGCGGATCTTCAGATCCGAAAAAGGTATCAAGAATAAAAAGCTAAAATAAATAAAGTTTAAATTACAGAAAATACTTGGAAAACTAATCGAAGTACTTTCGTCAGGATAAAAAAAATAAATACTTTACAAATTTTTTTTACCGTCAAGAGTTTAGACTTTGCTTTAAAAGAAATATTGAAATTGATATAAAGATTTGATCTTCAATAGATTTTCTATTCCCTTGAAACAAATTTATCTTTAAGAGAAATCTATATTAGCATCAACTGTTCTCCTGTAAATAAAAGTCATTTTTTCCGATTCACTTCTCAGTTTTGCTATCAGCTTGAAGCTTTTTCAACATCACGTTTTAAATTTTCAACTAAGGGCCAGTAACACTTATCCGATTTCTACCTTACCGTCTTAAAAAGTCAGACCACAAGTTATTCCAAGGCCCATGCTTAATAATTATTAATTAATAGGCAATACAAAATGTTTGTTTACGTACTTCTAAGTTTTTATGATTCCAACAAATATAATTTAAAATTTTTTTATAATTATGAAAATGAAAATTGTGAAACTGGGTTGCTCGAAACAAAATTTCAGTAAGCTATGAATAGGATAAGCGATACATGCATTTAAAAACATTTATTATGCAAGGTTATATGTTTTCTCCTTAGAACAGAATTACTTCATTTTATCGTTAAAAAGAATGCTCCAGCTCTCTGACATATTTTTTCAAGGAGAAAAATGTAAAGCCTCTCATTTTCAAAAATGGCGATTTTGAAGAAGCACAAGCAAACGCCGTCCTGTTAATCCTGTACCTATTACGCGTTAAGCCGTTCCTATACACGCAATGATTTAATGAAATAAATGTATCTTCGTACAATGCTAAGAAACCCATACAAACTGCGAGAAGGTGTGTTATAGTCAGCATTGTCGAAATCATTAATAAAAGAGATTTTGTAAATCAGGTAATCTTATCTTCTACCCGAAATTTGATAAATTATTTTTCAAATAGGAATAATCCAATCCTATAGATACTTCTTACCGATCATTTACTGAAATACTGAACTTATGAGTGTTTTTCACCAAGCTGAATTCAGAACCAATGATTCCTTTAGATGTTGATAAAGGTCGACAATAGGATTTTTTAATTATAAAGTACATGGGCCAAATAGTGGCAAACATTTTCAATAAACACTTTTCTGAAATGCACGGCTTTAATTTACTAAGAAATTTGTTTAATAGTTTGAATTTTAGATTGTCTAATTTTAAAAGTTTAAGTGTAAAATTATTCAATTTACTTATTTTTTAATTTTAGCGCTGTTAATTTAAACGTCGTTTATTTCATTTCTAATTATTAAATTTAATTTGAATTGGTTAAAATAGTAATTTAAACTTTTTTATTTACGATTTATTAAATATAATTTTGAAGAAATTTAAAAAATCAACTTATTTTAAATTTCGAAACGTTAACGAATTTCAATTTGAAATCAAACACTTTTGAATACTATTAGTATTCGAATATATATTATTTTTATTGAAAGGGTCGGTTAAAATCCTACTCCTTTTAAAAGTCTCGTGAGGGGAAGGCCCATCTATAACCCAGCAAAAAAATCAAGATTATAGCCCTAACCTTTTTCATGGAAAAAGTGCATGCACTAAGAAATATATATCGCAATTTTTGTTTGAAATATTTTCTGAAATTCTATTGCGCTTTAGCTGCGATAAATGCAGTTAACCATAATTTTCATGGATTTGTCATGGTTTTTACCATGAAAATGGAATTTGCGGCAATTTTCACTATCATTTTTATAATCAGTGCGTAAAAACCCACATAAATATAGTGCGCTTAAAAAAATCGAAGTCTTATGCTTTTCGAAAGTTTATCCCCAAATTGTTTCTTACGCAATTTATTGATTCAATATTTATGAGGAACTTCTATTTTGAATTCGATTTTGAAAAAATGCATGTTGAAAACATCCATTTTTACATCATTTTACTGTCACGGCAAATATAAATATTAATCTTGTTTCAAACTTGATTTATTTTAAAAAAATTTTATTTAAATATGTATTTTCAAAAGTAAGAGAGATTCTTATAAAAATAAATCTGTCATCTGGCACATTTTCATTGCACGCTTCGCTTGCAAGTTTGAGCGCGCTTCGGACTCGCGTTTCTCGGATCTCACGCTCCATATTGTATTTAACGCAAATTTTACGCCAAGCTGTCGAAACCTCTACTTTTAAAGACATCATTAAATTTGTTTGGATTTTATATTAAAAATAAATTTAATTCATTTGAGGCTCTATCAACCTTAAGGCGCTTCCTCAAGCTTTAAAATTAGCCCAAGTATTACTCAACCAAGCTTTTCTTCTACAATTCTGAATTGTTTGATTTCATATTTTAACCACATAATATAAATGTCTAAATTGAGTGCCTTCCATGCCTCACTCAACTTTCCTATTCTTAGGGATTACAGCTGTTTTAAAGAATTAAAAAATTATTAAATATTAAGGAATTTAATTTTAATATTCTGCATTCGGTTCATTATATAAGGACGAGACGATTAAAAGAAGATAGAAGAAAATCGGTTAATCCGTTAAATTTCTGGATATACCTTTTTCTCTCTTCTCCAATTGTACGACAAAAAATACTGAAAAAAGATACTGCGTCTAGCATTGCAAATTATTGAATTGGAAAAGTATGGAATTTTCATTCATTTTATTTTCAAGGTTGAAACTTGAAGGGTATGCAATTCGCAGCCTTTTCTTGAGCAAATCCTGTTCCACAATTTTAAATTGAAGACTCTCCAATCATAGACATTCATGATTTTTCTATCTTTTTTCTTGAATCTTTATTTGTTTCAAATACAGCGGTTGTGTCGCAATGAATGTGCTGTTGTTCAGAATTGAGTAAATACTTTACTTTAAGATTCATATTTTGTAGTTCAATTTCACTGCATTTCATTTAAAAAATTTAAATATTATTCACAGAAAGCGAAGGAGCCTGCTGTTTCGAGGTGGGGACCGAGCCATAGAATTATAATATTAATTGACACAATGTGCACAGTAGGGTGGTCCAAAAATGCATGGCCAAATTTTTTTTGCATGCTAGAGGGCAACGATCTCCCCCCTTTTATTCAAAAAAAAAAATCCCTAATTTTTTATATTATTTATTTTAACAGGTGCCAGTTTTGACTTAAAGTTTCCCGTGTAAAATGCATGGGGAAAAATCACTTTTTTGAGTTTTTAGAATATTTTTTTAGGGTTTCAAAAAATATGACGGGAAAGTATGGGAACCTGTAGAGAATTATCCAATGAAGAATGTCATGTATCAGACATATTGAATTGACACACCTAACACAACCCCCACGAGTACCTGAAAACTACCCTTAAAACAAAGAATGTCAATTCTTCATGAAATCGACCTTTTCAACAATTTATTCTCGTCTTTTTTTACTTAAAATTATTAATATTGGTCTGGTGGAATATTCATTATCATTGGTTAATTAATTTTTAATTATTTAAACAAGTCGAATCTGTTTTAATAATTTTTATCCTTGAAAATACGTCCCCCTATAAATTATTACTATTAGTCTAGTGGAATATTTATTAACATTGGTTCATGAATTTTGAATTGTTTAAACAAATTGAATTTGTTTGAATATTTTTTTATAAAAATTATGAATATTTCTTCAGTGTAATATTTATCAACATTATTTGATTAATTTTATTTTTTCTAATTGTTTTAAATAAAACTTATTACTTAAATATAACTCATAAATTAATTATTTTTAAATTCATTAATAATCAGAAATTAATTTTTATTGCTCAGTATTCCACTAGACCCACAGTAATAATTTTTATTTACAAAAAATTCAAAACGAAATTATTCAAACAAATTTCATTTGTTTAAATAATTGGAAAAGAATTAACTAATGTTAATGAATATTCCAATAGACCGATAGTGATAATTTTGAGGAAAAAAACGAATTTTCAAAAAAAAATATTCAAAAAAATTACATTCACAATCACAAATGAATAAACGAATGTTATTAAATATTCCACTAGACTAATAGTAAGAATTTTAGGGGGGGGGGGGGTAATTTTTGAAAAAAATGTTAACAAATTTCATTTGTTTAAATAATTAATTATTAATTAACCAATGATAATAAATATGCCACTAGACCAATAGTAATAATTTTAAGTAAAAAAAAAACGAAAATACAGTGCGCAAATGGTCGATTTCATAAAGAATTGACAGTTTTTGTTTTAAGGAAAGTTTTCAGGTACTCGTGAGGGTGTGTCAGAAGTGTCAACCCCATATGCCTGATACATAAAATTCTTTGTTAGATAATTCTCAACAGGCCCCCATACTTGCCTATCACATTTTTTCAAACCCTAAAAAATTATTCCAAAAACTCAAAAAAGTGATTTTTTCCCAATGCATTTTACATGGGAAACTTTAACTCAAAACCGGCACCTGTTAAAATCGAAAAATAAAAAAAATAAAATTATGGAATTTAATTTTTCGGATTTGGAATGATATTGGTGGGATCGTTGCCTTCTAAAGAAAAAAAGCGTTTTTGAGCTACCCTAGTTTACAGTGTACTCTCTAAATATGAATCAGTAAAAATTTCACTGATTGATATAGTAGTTAGACATTTCATTGATTAATCAGTGATTTCGGATTTATTCACTAATCACTTCAGTAACACCAGAGTAAATCATGTAAAGCATAACCTCTAAATTTATAAGTTAAGCGTTGTAGTTACTCTTTTACTTAAGTTGCAAGAGAATTCCTTAATGAAATAAATTTTTTAATTTTCGGCCTGTAAATTTGCTGAAATAACTGCGTGATAAATATACTCTAACTCCTATAGGAAGTACTTACCTAACGAATTTGTACACGACAGTCTAATCTTGAAATTAAAGTAGTATGTGAGGTTGTTTGTCATTTAAAAGCATTGAATCTTTTCACCTTTTTAATTTTTGATCATATTTATGGATATTTAGTTTTTACTATGGTTCTTTAATTGCATGCACTAAAATATAGCTCCGTCCACTCAGCGTCGCCACCAAGGCAAATTATAAAATGGAATACGCCATATTCGGAGAAAAGGGTGGCGGCGCTAGCAGGACGTCCACTCAGCATCATACATACCCTCCCCTCGTCCTCAAACACGTTTTAAAAGTTGGAAAATCACCTTGAAGAATGCAAAAATGATTTAGATCTCCAAGCTGATTACATGGCACTTCAAAATTTCCCCCTCTTCATAATTTTCCTGAAAAACTACCCTGCCACGTGAATCCTTGCAACGGAACATATATACATGTATGAAAAAAGCATTAAAAATAGTCCAACTTAGAAGGAACTGTTAGTTGATATTTTTTTGCTCTTTTTTTGCTCTCTGATAATATATAATACGTTCCCCAAAAACTACTCCTAAGTCATACATACTCACCCCTCGTGATCAAAAACGTTTTGAAAGGTAAAAAACCACCTTGAACAATATAAAAATGATTTAGTACTCAAAATTATTAAAATGAAACTTGCAAATTTTCCTCTCATTATAATATTCCCAAAACTACCCTTCCACGTGAACGTATGCAACAGAACGTACATATGTATGAAAAAAGCATTAAAAATAATCAAACTTAGAAGACATTATTAGCTGATATTTTTTTCCTTTTTTTTTTTTTTGAAAATATATAACACGTTCCCGAAAAACTACCCCTAAGTCATACCTACCTACCCCTCGTGATCTGAAACGGTTTAAAAGATGAAAAACTAACTTGAACGATGTGAACATGATTTAGAATAACAAATTAAATATATGCCACTTGAAAATTTTCCCCTCTATTGAATTATCCCGAAAAACTACCCTTCCATTTGAGCGAATGCAGCAGAACATATATATGTATGAAAGAATCATAAAAAATAATACAACTTAGAAAACACTGTTAGCCGATATTTTGTTGCTCCTTCTTTGCTCTTGGAGAATATATAATACGTTCCCTAAAAATTACCTCTAAGTCATACATACTCACTCCTCGTGATTAAAAAAGTTTTAAAAGTTAAAGAACCACCTTGAACAATATAAAAATGATTTAGGACTCAAAATGAATAACATGAAACTTGCAAATCTCTGTTTTATTATAATTTCCCCTGAAACTACCCTTCCACGTGAACCTATGCAGCGGAACAAATATATGTATGGAAAAAGCATAAAAAATAATAAAACTTAAAAACCGCTGTTAGTCGATATTTTTTTCTCTTTTTTTGCTCTTCGATAATATACAATATGTTATTCAAAAACTACGTAATCAAAAACGTTTAAAAAGTTGGAAAACCACCTTGAACAATGCAAAAATGATTTAGAACTCCAAATTGATTACATTGCACTTAAAAATTATCCCCTCTTCATACATTTCCCGAAAAACTACCCTTCCACGTGAATCTATACAACGGAACATATATATATGTATGAAAAAAGCATTAAAAATAATCAAACTTAGAAGAAACTATTAGTTGATTTGTTTTCTCTTTTTTGCTCTGCGATAATATATAATACGTTACCCAAAACTACCCCTAAGTCATAGATACCCTCCCCTTGTTGTCAAAAACGTTTTAAAACTTGGAAAACCACCTTGAAGAATGCAAAAATGATTTTAAACTCCAAATTGATTACATGGCACTTCAAAATTTCCCCCTCTTCATACTTTTCCCGAAAAACTATCCTTCCACGTGAATCTATGCAGCGGAACATATATATGTATGAAAAAAGCATTAAAAATAGTCCAAATTAGAAGGAACTGTTAGTTGATTTTTTTTCTCTTTTTGTGCTCTCTGATATTACGTTCCCCAAAAACTACCCCTAAGTCATACATACTCAGCCCTCGTGATCAAAAACGCTTTAAAAGTTAAAAAGCCACCTTGAACAATATGAAAATGATTTAGGAATCAAAATAATAACATAAAACTTGAAAATTTATCTCACATTATAATTTCTCCCGAAGCTACCCTTCCACGTGAACCTATGCAGCGGAACATATATATGTATGAAAACAGCATGAAAAATTATACAAGTTAGTTGGAAAACAACCTTCCACAATGCAAAAATTATTTAGAATTCCAAATTAATTACATGACGCTTGAAAATTTCCCCCTCTTTGTAATTTTCCTAAAAAATTACTCTTCCACGTAAACGTATGCAGCGGAAGATATATGTATGGGAAAAGGATAAAAATAATAGAACTTAGAAAACACTGTTAGTCGATTTTTTTTGCTCTTTTTTTGCTCTTCGATAATATATAATACGTTACCCAAAAACTACGGCTAAGTCATACATACCCTCCCCTCGTCATCAAAATCGTTTAAAAAGTTGAAAAACAACCGTGAAGAATGCAAAAATGATTTAAAACTTCAAATTGATTACATGTCACTTCGAACTTTCCCCCTCTTCATAATTCTCCCGAAAAACTACCCTTCCATGTGAACGTATACAGCGGAACATTCATATGTATGAAAGAAGCATAAAAAATAATACAACTTAGAAAACACTGTTTATCGATATTTTTTTGCTCTTTTTTTGCTCTTCAATAATATATAATACGTTACCCAAAAACTACCCCTAAGTCATGCATACCCTTCCCTCGTCATCAAAAACGTTTTAAAACTCGAAAAAAAATAATTCAGAACTCCAATTGATTACATCTTCCAGCGAAAGATGTTCTGTTGCATACGTTCACGTGGAAGGGTATTTTTGGGAATAGTATAATGAGAGGGAAATTCTTGAGTGCCATGTAATTAATTTGGAGTTCTAAATCATGTTTACATTGTTCAGGGTGGTTTTCCAACTTTTTAAACGTTTTTGATTACGCGGGGAGAGTATGTATGAATTTGGGATAGTTTTTAGGGAACGTACAGTCTGTCAAGTTAAAGCGTGGGTGGCTTTACTCGCAGTCGGTAAGGTGTATCGACATGATTTTGGTGTCAAAATATTAAGAAGAGCTCCCTC
>NC_046665.1:81727946-81742372 GCF_010883055.1 Belonocnema kinseyi | reverse complement strand
CGACACCTTGACAAATGTAATTCCATGTAGAAACATGCGTTTAAATAAAATATTTTACCAAAAAAGTTACCCACGCTTTAACTTGACAGACTGTATTATATATTATCAAAGAGCAAAAAAAGAGCTGCATAGAATGGTAAAATTACCAACAAAAAATTGGTGCACTTTTACTACTTTGATTATAGGGTGACTACCAGTTGCATGCTAGAAGTTCCAAACAATCTTGTAACTTTACTATTTTTAAGCTGACCATAAAGCAAGGCGTTGTATAAGTACAGTTTCTACTTGTGAATCTGTGACTTTGAGAGTAGATAATAAATGGACCAACTTTCAGAGTGTTGAATTTGTTGACGCTGGTAAAAGCACAGAAAATATTAAAAATTCCTTTTTACAACGTTATCTCACGTCTTTAAATTTGATAGTAGATGACATGGCGTACTTGCATAGCTCTGAACGCAGTATAAGTACAAGTAGTTGTAAAGTTTCGAAGTTGCGGAGAATAGTGAAAAAATAGTAAAATTAAAATTATGTGTAAAACAGCGTGTTTTAGAACGGCATAAATTATGGAAAAATTTATTTGCAAAATTGATACGAAATATTAAACAAGAATTTTGTTTTAAAAAGCATCTATCTGCTTATTTCTTATTTGAAAGGGACGTTTACTATTTCTAGTCAAATTACCATTATTCACATTTCTCATGTAGATGATGAAGTTACCATGTTGAATAAAAACACGAATATTTTTGTTTAGAATAACATCGCCTAAAATTCATAATGCATTTGTAACTTTACAGAATCTGTCTGGCAACTTACATAACCTAAAAGTTAAATTCCATACTGAAAGTGAATATTCGTTATTCTCAGTAAAAACGTTATTTTGGAAGTAGGTAATAATCGGACCTACTCTGAAAGTGGTAAAATTGCCAGACTTTTTTTTACAGTGTAGATTATATGATGTATTTTTCGAAATTGACGCATGCGCACTGACATTTTCCATTCAGACGTATTATACGTCAAAGCACGTAGAAAACTAGAGAGGTAATATACATGGTAATATTCGCGTTGAAAACCACGTATGATACGTGGAATATTATACGTTACCAATCCTGACTCTAGCTCACCCGTTGTTTCATGTCGAGACGCAGGCTCAATTAATTGAAATAAAACAAGAACCATACCATTTTTCGAAAAAAGGTTTATGTTCGATTCTGTATTAGACATTTATATTCTGTGGTTAAAATATAAAATCAAACAATTCAGAATTGTAGGAGAAAAGCTTGGTTGAGTAATACATGGGCTAATTTTCAAGCCTGATGGAGCGCCTTAAGGAACACATTCTCATTATAATACTTACGCTTCGCGCTCAATGTTTGATATGTATTTATATAATTGGAGAGTTGAACGCAAAAACAACTCTCTAGGAATGGCAATCTGATTCGAACTCAAAAGAACGATAGCAAGGTCTATAGCTTAATGTCTCTGTCTGTCTCTGTCTGTCTATGCAAAACATGACTATTTTTGAACGAAAATGCTCATAAATATTATTAATCCAAAAAACAGTTGTTTCGAAAAAACATTTAAAAAGGTCAATTTGTTCAAAATTAATTGCATGGATGGACTTAAAAATATGTTTCCAAACAACATTGCAATCGGCTCATTAGGTACAAATATATAGCAAAGAAAAAAGAGAAAGAGACGACCAAGCCATCCTCATTCTCATTTCCTTTTTCTCCCTCCATCTTTTTTATACTACTTTGAGAGTAACATGTGTTGAGGCCATTCTTTCGATGGCAGTTTCGAGACCGTCATCAGAGTATTCATTATAGGAATCTACGAGTAAATACTTCTAGCATTATGCTTAATATTACTAATGTATGTGAATATGAGTTTGAAGTTTCTTATCATAATGGTATTCATTATTTTTCGTTATTTCTTTTTAATGAATTTTTTCAATTGATTTTTGGTATAAGTGTTAACCCTTAATATTTCTGAAATCTTTTATGTATTTTAATATATATTTAAATATCAATGATCACAGTATTAAAATACAATTATTTCCTATAGAAATTTGATAAAACTATATTAAAAGGATTGATGTATATCGAAAGATCCCTTTTTAAATTGATTGCATTATTGCATTATTGCATTATTATTGTATCAATCGAACTTATAGCTATGTGTGATTCCATGTTTTGCCAGAAGGCTATGATATTTCTGATTTCTATAAAAATTATTTAAATGCTTATCTCTCCTTATCCTCAGCGGTCTTCTTGTTTGACCTATAAATGGGGTAAAATATATATCGTTTTCCTACAATAGAACCGTATTGAAAATTTAATATTGAAAAACACTATATCGGTCTTCAGATACATAAATGTGAAAATAAAATAAAACATTTGTTATATGTAAACAAAAATATCATTTGGATCAAGTATTAGAACCACTGATATACTACAGCACGCCCAGCAACGCTGTAGCTAGTTGGCGCGGGGCACCCCGCGCTCTACTACCTCATACAACTCAACCAATACTTTTCATCCCACAGTCGTTTTGGGATTTTTTCAAGAGAAAAAATCAAGCTTTTTTTCTAGCCTAATTAAAAAAAATAAAAAATTCTGATTTTGGAGAAATACTCAAAAACGTTTTTTAAAATGAACAAGCAAGGCAAAATCATTTTTTCATTGTTTAATGATTATTTTTATTTTAAACCTCGTTAAAACAACTTTCCAAAACCCTCATAAACAAGTCAAAAAAAATAATTAATCAAACAATCTTGATAAATATTCCACTGAAGAAATATTAATAATTTTTCAAAAAAAAAAAAAACTATTTAAACTAATTCCATTTTTTTGAACAATTGATAATCAATAAACTAATGTTAATGAATATTCCACTAGACTAATAGTAATAATTTTTAGGGGAAAAAACAAATTTGCAAGAAAAAAATTATTCAAATCAATTCCATTTGTTTAAACACTTAAACATTAATTAACCAATGATAACTAATATTGCGCTAGACCAATATTCATAATTTTGAGTAAAAAAAGAAGAGAATACAATGGTCGATTTTATGAAGAATTGACATTTTTGGTTTTAAGGCTAGTTTTCAGGTACTTGTGGGAGTTTGTTAGGAGTGTCAAACCCATTTCTCTGATATATTAAATTCTTCGTTGGATAATTTTCTACGGGCCCCCATACTTTCCCGTCACATTTTTTCAAACCCTACAAAATTATTCTAAAAACTCAAAAAAGTCATTCACCCCATGCATTTTACATGAAAAACTTCAAATCAAAACCGGCACCTGTTAAAAAAAAAAATTAAAAAGTAGGGAATTCTTTTTTTTTATTTGGAATAAAATGGAAGGGATCGTTACCCTCTAGCATGGAAAACAATTTTGCTATGCATTTTTGGACCACCCTAATGCATATACAGACAGACATACGCTTGTGTAAAAATCGTTTTTTCTGTTTCAGGGGGTCTCAAGAAGTGTAGCTTTGATAAAAAAACAACAAAGTAAAATTGGGAATTTGAATTTAATGTAAAAAATTATAGCCATTAAATTCAGAAATAAACTGTTAATCAGAAATGAACTTAAATGACGCAAACATTTATCTGTATTCCATTAGAGTCAGTAAAGAATTTCCCAAGAATAATGCTGGACACTTCACGGGAATTATTTTAATTTTGTGGAATTTTTATTAATTTTTAGAAAAAAATTATAATAATTTAGAATATATTTGAAGGCTTAGATGTTTAGGAAGTTTTGAAAAGATCTAAGTATACCTTAAAATTTGAAACAACATTTTTAACAAAATGTAGATTTTTTTAAATTAAAGAAAAATGGATACATTTTGAAAGAATTTTTCAAGATTTTGAGAGAACAATACAAATTTTTTTAGTTTCCTGAAACAGTTTTTAATGTTTTTTTATTTTAACAAATAAATTCTAAGTGAAATTTGAAAAATATTTAAAATAATTTTTTATGATTTCCAAAACGTAATGTTTACGGATTCGGCATTTTTGGCCGGATTTAAATGTTCTCTTCCAGCATATTTTGCCGAATTTTAATTTTCTCTTCTGAAATATTTTTAATAACGTTATAATTTTCAGTAAATTACCTACATTTCCATAAGTTTCATAAATTTCCATAATAACCATAAATTTCCATAAATTTGAGAATTCTTAAGGTTTTTTGGCTTCCTAGCTATCTAACTGATCGTCCATTCATATTCGAAACGAAAGCTTTTTCGGCAAGGGTTTTTGACGAAAACCTCTCCCTTTACCACGCAATCTACTCTTTTTTAATTACTCGCAACAATCACAGAGATAATGGCATATTTGACTGAAGATCAATTTTTTGAACATCTTGGAATAATTCTGGAATTCCGTGGAAGCAAAGCCGAAACCCGAAAAATGGTGGTTTATTGGTTACGGCCTTGTTTGGAATTCATCATAATTTCGGTGAATTCAACACAATTTTTTTGGAATTCTTTAGAATTCATGCACAAGTTTTCTCCCATTCGCCGTCATTTCCAGCTGGCTTAGGGGAAAGGTAATACAGATAGATAAAGATGAAACATAACATCCACCTGTTATCAAGATCTCCCTTTAATTTTCTATTACCTGACATATTTTTCCAAACATAAAGTTTTTAGCTTGTTGCAATTAATCTAAAATTGTTTGGAATTTACAATAAATCGTTTGGAATTCATGATACATTCTTCGGAATTAAATTTAGTATACGATAAAATAAGCCAGGAGAGAAAATTAAAATCCTGAAAAATATGCCGGAAGAGAAAATCAAAATCCAATATATCTTACCGGATCAGAATACGTGACCTTTCCTAAAAGCTCAAAAAGGAATGTAAAATGTTTTCAAGCAAAATTACTCAATTTTGTAAGATTATAAAGTTTTAGAGAAATCGTGTAAGTTTAAGACATATTTCAAAAGGAGAAAAATTGCTTAAGGTTTCTAGGAAAATTAAAAATACTTTCTGATAAAATTCATTTTAACAGGGTATTTCAAACGATTTCAAAAGAATTTAAGAGCTTTTGAAAAATCTGTAAGAGCTTAGAAAATTGTTGTTTTTTTCAGGATTCTTTAAAACTTTTAGAGATTCCTGAACATTTTGAAAAAGATGCTTTGTATACATTTGTAAATGCTTCAAACAAATAAAAAGTTTTGTTTTTAATTTCAAGAGAAAAAATGTAAAAACTATTTGATTATGTTGAAATTTTATTTTTTAAATTAATTTATAAAACAAATTTAAACAGATTTTAAAACATTTAAAAAGATGTTTGTAAGAAATGCAGAAAAACATCAGATATTTGAAGGTGATTTAAAAAAATTTTGATAGATTTTTCTAAATTATAAGAAAAATTCGAGACAGTTTGAAAGATATATAGGAATTTTAGAAAATATAATTATATTATTATTAATAATTATTATATATTATATCAATTTCGCGAAATTCTGAACCTCTACCAAAGTCATAACTTTCATTATTCAGAAGCAATCACATTATATTACAGAAATCTACCATAGTCGTGAATTTGATAATTCAATAAACAATGAAACTATATGTCATTAAAAATACGCGTAATAACAAATATTTCTTTATATATTAATGTATATTTGAGTATTTACGAGTAATTTTATTGTACATAATGAAGTAAATAATGGAGCTACATTTTAATAAAAAATAAAACTATACAGCATTAAAAGTTGTATGCATATTAAATTTTTTTTATCTCCTGTCTCTATTAAACAGTTTACTATACAAAAAAAAAATAAAAATATTACAAACTTCATTTTCAAAAATTGCGAACCTCTACTAAAATCATGAGTTTGAAAAAATTTTCAGAAAGAATTGAGCTTTAGCACCGGTTTTTAAGCCCCAAATTTGTTAGCCAGCTCATTTTGATAAAAAATCGAAAAGTTAAAGCATTATCAAAATTGTTAAGATCATTTTTTTGAAACTTAATTCATACAAATTTTTTCGATAAAAAAACCGTTAGAGTTATAGCATTTTCAAAATCCACCAAAAAATATACAAAAATTAACATTTGAAGCCAAACAACGCACGACACGAAAACAAAAGTAAAAAGAGGAAAAAAAATTTGAAACCCCTAAAAGATTATTATAACAGCTTTTCCAATTTTTTTTAAAGTTGAAAATTTTAATTTTGATTGCACAAAAAATATAGAAGAAAATTCCATTCTTTGGTCAAACTATGTATAACACAAAAAAGATGAATTGAAGGGGCGGATGCAATAACTACCTTAGCGCACAAACACACGGAGAATTATTGTCCGCTGAGCCAATTTTCAAAATTTTTTAAATTTGAGTGTTGACCATTTACTTGTAGACCATTTTATTGCGCATCTTTTTTGTACGACAAACAAATTCAATTTTTCTTTTTTATTTATTTAAGGAAAACGAAAATTTGCAACGAAAAAAGAATCAATACTTTTTTGCATTCTACTCGCCAGATCTTTGTCGGGAATTGATATTTTTCCTTTAAAATTGTATGTAACATTCTTTAACATATTTTACGACTGTTGGAGAATTGTTTATCTTATGTTAAGAACATTTCAGAGCTGTGTAGTGAATTTTCAAAAATATTTTCTTCGAAACCTGGGATGGATGTATGTAAACGAGAAAGTTGTGTGAGAAAGTTTCGAATTTTGACAACTTCCAGTGAGAAAAATCTTCCATAGGGATCAAAAAAGTTTTTCCAAAAAGTTTTAGATCTTTTGTCATCAGGGGAAAAAAGTTAGAGTAATGTGAAAATTAGGTACGGGTTGCTAACCTAGACTTGGATCGCACATTACAGGAAGATCTTAAATTTTCGTACGCAGGTGCGCAGTCGTCCTTTTCCTGTACATGAAAAATTTTGCGAGTGAGAAAGTTTGTCAACTTAACGTTAGTTAGAGAGGTTCTGTTCTTTTGTTGATCATCATACGAAAGACACTGAAATAAATATATAAACAGTATTTTCGGTACTGGTTTGAAAAATGTGTGAACATATTTTGAGAAGGAAAAGTATAGGTAAGTACCTTTTAAATTTGTAATATGATAAAGAAATAATGGAAGTAATATAACTTGATTTAAAAGTTTTAAGTTTTTTCGAAACGTAAACATGAAAAATATTATAATTTCATTAAAAGTTATTATGAGGTGACTCAGTTTTGAAATTGGTAAATTACGCATTTATAAGCATGTATACAATTTAATCAGCACGGATAATTGCAAATAATGTGATATAATGAAACGCCCAACCGATAGAAATCTTAGAGTATATGCTAAAGATTCTCAAAGCTCTGAGAAGCTCTGAAAAATTCTCCGCAGGCACTCAGGTAGTGAGTAAAGGTTAAATTTTTAAATTATTTCTATTAAAATTAAATTACAGTTATATAAAACAATAAAATATATTTGACGTTTATTGTACGTACAGTGAGGGCTTTAAAAATGCGAAGTGTATTCGCCTTCTTCGGCGTCTAGCTTACACCACAACCCGGCACTTGATACCTGCATCCAAACAAACGAACAGAACCTATCCAACTTACGTCAATTTGACAAACTTTCTCACTCGCACACGTTTCCATGTATAGAAAGAGGAAAACTGCGCACCTGAGCAAGAAAATTTAAGATCTTTCTGTAATGTGCATTCCATTTACAGTAATGTTTCTATTGCCAAGTGCGGAAACGGCGTTAGGTCTCCTTATTATTCCTTCGTGATTTTCACATTACACAGTGGCCGATTTCCCAAAAAAGCTGGTCAAAAGTCGAAAAATGATAGGAATTACACGAAACTTCGCAATATTATGTTTTTGAGGTCGCTGATCACGAATATGTAATTTATTTTTCAAAATTCAAAATGGTTGATCCAAAATGGCGGACGTCTACTACTTAAAACAACTCCGTTTCAACAAACTTTTGTATGCTCTAGTTTTTGAGGTGGCTGATTACGAATATGACAATTTTTTCCAAAATTCAAAATGGCGGACGTCTATTACTCAACACAATTCCATTTTAACAATATTTTTTATGCTTTAGTTTTTGAGGTCGCTGATTACGAATACATTTTTTCCAAAATTAAAAATGGCGGATTCAAAATGGTGGACGTGTACTACTTAAAACATTTTGATTTCAATAAAATTTCATATAATTCAGTTTTTGAGGATACTAATGGTGAATCAGACTTTTTTCTGATTCATACCGGCAAAATAAAAATGTTGGACGTTTACTGAGTCTAATTATGAAATAAGAAAAAGAGTACACAGCTTACTAGTAAATTTACTGTTCCTGTCTGAAAAATAATGTTTTTGCAACAAGGAGAGACATATTTTTAAAAAGAATACGAAATTTGAGATTCAAAGAGATTTAATTTCTCCTAACTCGTAGACAAAAGCAAAGTTTACATACAAGCATACAAGTTTCATTAGAGAAAAACATGGAAAATCGCAATCGCTGCTGTGAGTGCGGCTAGCTAGTGCACCAGCTAGCTACAGTCCGCAAGATTTAAAATGATGTTTCATGAAATATCGCAAATTATCGCAACTGCTTTTATCGTAAAATGAAAGAAAATACTTTCTTTTACATAATAAAAATGATCTTATCGTGGAACTCTGCGGAACTTCTAACTATTTTTATGGACAATATATAATATACTGTCTATACCTTCAGAAATACCCGTTACTGGACGCGATCTGAAAACAGTCACTAGAAAAGCTGTTATCACTTTAAAAACGACAAATTTTTTTCGACTTTTGGCCAGCTTTTTCAGGAAATCGACCACTGCACTGGAAAAAATATGTAACTATATTAGTTCAATAATACCTTGGACTAATACGCTTCGCATAAACTAGAACTCAGTAGGTAAAAAAGTCGAACTGGATCTCTTTATTTAATTTGTAATTTTATCGGTTTGAGTCTATACTCGAACCGACGCTATAACCGACGTTCTATAACCGACGCTATAGCAATACTGAATTACATCGATTAAGTAAGTATTGAAATGGAACAGTTCTTCGTGTAGAACTCGTAACATTAATAGGTTGAATATTAGCTGTTAGTGCGTCGATATAGATATACCCACTATGCTTCGCTCCGTTTGACTCTGTTGGTTCGAATGACGACGAACAGCGAGGATCCCACGAATCTGTAACGTAGGAGCTTCGTGTGAGCATTGCGCTGAATTGAGGCGCCGGACAATATGTGTTATGAGAGATTGAACAATAATTATTTAAATATAAAATCTCGCGTGCTCTCAAATTTAAACGGTGCACATAAATAATGCGTCTAAAATTTTGAAAGTAAAATTCAATAATTTTTTGAAATAACAATTTTGAGCTTGCACATTTGATCCGCTTGAGTCATTTTTATAGCAAAATATTACTACATGGTAAATCTGCATTTAACTGTGTCGACTCATCGTAAAAACGTGTTATAAACGTTCCTTAAACCAAAATTATTATCACAAAAAAATAAATTTAATTAATTTTTACTAAAAGTTATTTTGTTGAAAAAATCGACTTTTTGTTAACATTATTATTTTTCGTATCATTATTATTTACAAATGGTAATTTGACGACACTAGTGCGCATGATCGTGCACTAGGTAATTTAATACGCATTCTACAAGAACTTTTAAGATTCAAATTTTTCCAACACCCAAAATAATTCTCAATGGTGAGTCGATGACCCGGGTGCGCCTGATCGTGCACCAGGTCCTTTCAAACGTCATATACGAGAACTTTTTTGAAATTTAAATTTTGTCAATAACCAAAACAATTACAAATGGTGATTCGAGGACCGGGTGCGCCGGATCGCGCACCAGGTCATTTAATTGGTCATCTACGAGAACCATTTGGAAATTTAAATTTTGTCTATAACCACAATAACTACAAATGGTGAGACGATGAGCCGGGTGCGCAGGATCGTCCACCAGTTAGTTTTAAACGTATTCTACAAGAACTTTTTCAAAATTGAAATTTTTCCAAAACCAAAAATGACTACCAATAGTGAAGCGATGACTCGGGTTCACCGGATTTTCCACCGGGTCATTTAAAACATCATTTACTAGAACCTTTTTAAATTAAAATTTTTTTCATAACCAAAACAATTACAAATGGTGAGGCGACGAACCGGGTGCGTCGGATCTTGCACCGGGTAAATTAAAACACCATTCACGAGAACTCTTAGAAGTTTCATTTTGGGCAACCGGTTCGTCGATTCACCATTGATAGTTATTTTGAGTGTTGGAAAAACTTGAATTTTGAAAAAGTTTTAATAGATGACGTTTTAAATGACCTGGTGCACTATCCCGCGCACCCCGGTCGTCGCCTCAGCAAAAGTAGCTATTTTTGATGCTGGAAAAGTTTGAATTTTGAAAAGGTTTTTATAGAATACGTGTTAAACGACCTGGTGCACGATATTGTGCACCCGGGTCGTCGCCTCACTATTTTTTGTTATTTTGCGTATTGGAAAAATTTTAATTTTGACAAAGTTCTTGTAGAATTCGTATCAAACTACCTAGTGCCTATTATTTGTATCCTCAACTCTTTAACTCCTTAACTCTCGCAGTTTATTGTACGAACGATGTTTGTTACTTTAATTATTTATGTGCACCGTTTAAATTTGAGAGCACGCGAGATTTTATATTTAAATAATTATTGTTCAATCTCTCATAACACATATTGTCCGGCGCCTCAACTCAGCGCAATGCTAACGCGAAACTCCTACGTTACAGATTCGTTGGATCCTCGCTGTTCGTCGTCATTCGAACCAGCAGAGTCGAACGGAGCAAAGCATAGTGAGTCTGTGATTCAAATTTCGTTACGCACCCGATACAAAAATGGAACAGTATCTGTTTCGATTCTTTAGAACAGCTGGTATTCAACCTATGAATGTTGCGAGTTCTACATGAAGAACTGCTCCATTTCAATACTTAATTAACCCTCAGTTACCCCACGTATTTTAGCATACCTCGTTACCCCAGGGGGGTCAAAAATACTCGGCCCGTTTTCTCTGGCTTGTATCTCAGCAACAAATAGGTCAATTGAAGTCAACCTTTTTTTTACTCAAAAAGTTTTTTTGTGCTCTAAAAGACACTGTTAGAAGAAAAACTGTAAAATGAAAAATTGCGAAAGTTGTATCAGAATGACAAAAAAAAATTGTTAAAAAAATCTTAGCAAATCTTTTTTTTCAAAATTATGTAAATCTAAGTTAAACAACGATAAAAGTGTTTATATGGAAAGATTTCAAAAGATAAAGAGTCTTACTTTAAATGATATAGGTGACATAATTATTGGTTCGAAAAAGTATAATTATTTTATTATGTGAAAATTGCGAAAAATTGAAAAACCTGTAAAAATATTATTTGATTCAAAATCATGCAGTATGTATAAAATGATATAAAAAAAGAACAAGAAAATGCATTAAAAAACAGTTCGTTTATTTAATTTTCGGAAATACAATTCTTATTTCAGTGTGCGCAATATTTTATATATTTGTACCACGTTTTTCGATCAAAAGAATGATGACAATATCCACATCGCGTGTGCTTTGCTAGTTTATTATCAGCGATTAAATAACGAGGATCTTTAACATCGGGAATCCCATCGTACGAGAGAAATTCTTCTATTTGCATACGCAAGGGAGCACGAATTCCCAGCTGTTCTAAACGTCTCCGCAAAAGAGGTTTCACTAACTCAAAACTCAAATCTCAAATAAATATTAGGAAAATATAAATTTTCAATTCTAAAAATTCAGTTGGAAAATCATATTATTATACTTTTTGTTACAAATATATAGTTTTTTACCTGTGATACTCGAGAGGCCGTGCTTCACGATCAATCTTTGTCGATGGATGTTTCCGGGGAGAAATTTCTCTAACATGAAGAAAATACAACATGTTAACCAAAGTTTACTCTCGCATCGCACAAAACCTACTTTAATTTTATTATTAGACTCAAGAAAAAAAATTTAAATAGAGAATTTAATTACGTTTTGTATTTCTCTCCAGGTGAATTTTTGTAACGTTGTTACCCCACAAGGGTCTAAAAGGCACAAATCGAACATTCAAACTGTCGCTTTCGGTGTCACTAATCGAACTGAGTCTTCCTGAGTAAAAATGTTTCGACATGAGTCCGACTTGAATTGCCCCCAATCAAGATATTCTGAAGTCGGAAAGTTCGACTTCATATTCGTGTTCATATCTTGAAGACATAAATTTATCTCTTGAGTCGAATTTTTATGACTTCAACACGTGCGTTTTATAACTTCAAGCGTCCCGTGTGGAAAAATGTCTGGGCAGTCTGGTTACAAGTCTGGCCCAGGTCTGGATTTATCTAGACTGTAGTCTGGAAGAACTGATCTGGCTCAGGTCTGACGCTAGCCTGGCTCAGGTTTGACTTTATCTAGATCCTCTAGTCTAGAAGGTCTGTTCTGGCCCAGGTTTGGCACTGTTCAGCTAGCCAAGAACGAAAAAAATCATTAGTTCCATCAGCAAATTTGTTTGACATACTTTAAAAATATTACAAGATGTCTAAAATGATGAAAATAAGAAATTCAAACTATGAAAACACGACTTTCTTTTTTATCAACTTGACAGTCTGAACTGGTGCATGCCTGGTGCTGATCAGCGAGCCAAGAAAAAAATGTAAGTTCGTTACAGTACATTTTTTCTTACATTTCGAAAAAGATACAGAGCCTATCATGAAATTTTTTAAACTAAAAAAGTTTAAAGTAACATTGCTTGGCCCTCGGTGTGCAGACATCTTGCCAGTTTGGTCACAACTTGAAGTATTCTGAAAGTGCTTGGCTCCGACCTCTCAGAAACAGTGCTAGTTTTTGTCGATCAAGTATCACAAACTGTCAAAATTTTAAAATTATTTTCCTGATAATATATTAAAATAGCTAAACGTTAGCTGTAAAAGCGGAGGCTTAAAATTATCAAATATTTATTAAGTTATTAAAGTAATAGTAGGTACAAACCTACTTTTTATCTATTATAAAGGAATAAGTATAAGAAACGTTAATTAAATTTATTGATTTTATTTATGGCAGTATATTTTTGACGTAAACTTTGAATTTTCACTGACTATATTAAACATGTATATTATATATTTTTCTAGAAAATTATGTTTTGCTTTTTGAGCGTATCCTCAAAACGTATTCTCTAAACATGGATGATATGATCCTAAGCGATAGAACATTAATTTATCAGCCATCAACTAGTGGCTGACGACCCGATGACTCGCGGCTGACCAGCCCATGTCTAGCGACTGCCCAGACGGTCTGGCCTGGGGCTAGCCAGAAAAAACGTTACACTTTTGGCAAGGACCAGGCCAGACCATCTTATATATTTTTATACAATATATATATATATTAAATCAACTTATTTACGGCTTTTCATTTGTATTATACTTGTTTGACGATGATACCGAAAATGTTTGTTTTTACGTATTTCTAGCGGCTTAAGAGATACTTCTAGAAAGTTACCACTTTAATTTTTTCGAAGAAAATTTTTAAGGGTTATACTCGTTCAGACCCGCCGATTCTGAATTTTTAAATTTAAAATAACTAATTTAATAATTACATATTTTTCATGCACCACTATTAATCTCATTTATGAGCCAAAAAAGGGTCGATAGTATCAGCCAAGACAAGGCTCGTCTTAAGTCAAGTAAACGTCGTCTTTGCCAAGACAAGGCTTGACTTAAGACAAGTAAACGCCGTTTTATCTGTCGTAGCCATAAAAGTAAGACGAAGGCCTATGTCTCGACTCAGTTTTGAGACGCAGCCAGACATCGATGTCTTGGAGACGAACTCAAAACATAACCAAGTCGAAGCATTTTTACTCGGGTTATCATGGATACATCATGGACTAGGGCCTCTAAACTTCCCCCTCCCCCCGGGTCCTAGCCCGCTCCCCAAGCCTATACAGAAATGGCGCCACTTTCAAAAAGCCTCTGGGTACTCTTGACCCCCATGGTGTTACTGAGGGTTAATTGATGTAATTCGGTATTGTTATAGCGTCGGTTCTATACTCAAACCGATAAAATTACAAATTAAATGAAGAGATCCAGTTCGACTTTTTCACCTACTGAGTTCTAATTTATGCGAAGCGTATTAGTCCAAGTTATTATTGAACTAATATAGTTACATATTTTTTTCGGTGTGTGCATCGTCCTCACTTTTTCCCTCTAATAAATAAAGATCTAAAATTTTTGGAAAAACTCCTTTGATTTCTAAGAAAGACTTTTCTCACTGAAAGTCGTCAAAATTCGAAACTTCCTCACACAACTTTCTCGTTTATATACGAGGGTAGTTCAATAAGTCCTTAGAATGACCAACAGATAACGCGCGAATCGCTCCAAATCATCTGTTTTCAGTCAGCACCACTCCCGGCTAGATATAT
>NC_046665.1:81723970-81727846 GCF_010883055.1 Belonocnema kinseyi | reverse complement strand
TAGAGCTCCAAGGAGATTATGTTGAAAAATAAAAAAAAATTTACCCAAAAAAATTGTTTTTATACTTCATTCTAAGGACTTATTGAACTACCCTCGTACATACATTCCAGATTTCGAAGAAAATGTTTTTGTAAGTTCACCGAATAGTTCTGAAATGTTTTTATAATAAGATAAACACTCTAACAGTCGTAGAATATGTTGAAGAATGTTACATAAAATTTTCAAGAAAAAATATCAATTCCCGACAAAAATCTGGCGAGTTAAATGCGAAAAAGTATTGACTCTTTTTCCTTTGAAAATGGTTGTTTTCCTTAAATAACTAAAAAACGAAAAAAAACTTTGAATTTGTTTGTCATGCAAAAAAGATGCGCAATAAAATAGCCTACAAGTATTGATGGTCAGCACCCAAATTTGAACAATTTTTAAAATTTGCTCAGTGGACAATATCTCTCCGTGTGTTCGAGCGCTAAGGTGGTTATTGCATCTGCCCCTTCAATTAACAAAAAATGTTCTATTAAGAAGGATCTACAAATTAACTACGAACGACTTTTTGATAGAACATATATTAAATTTGGGATCAAACGACACAAGCTATGTATGAAAAAAATGAATAGATAATAGTTGCAAAAGGACACAAGCTACAATAACTATTTATTCAACAAATTTTTTCGATTAAATTATACCTACAAATCTTCTTAGAAGCGTTTTACGCTAGGATGCGTATTTTTGGTTCATATAGTTAAAAATAACATTGAAAATAAATTCATTAAATTTATGGAAAAAGAAACAAACGACAATAAAATGCTTTAAAAATTTGTTTAACTTCAAAAATAAGAGAATGAAAATACTGTTGTTTTAAAACCAAGGCGTATTATGAATTGCAATATCATAAATTTATTGAAATGATAAACATTTTTCAGGGTAACTAAGAATAAAATTTAATGAAAAATAAGAAACAAATATTAAAGTAACCATTAAAAACAAAATTTGTACTTTATTTTGCCATATCTGAATAAGCAACCCCAGGCCGAGGTACAAATGTCTGCGGTCTGAACTTGTTAACTGACATTTTTTCCAAATTGAAGTTTTTGTATTTTTTGGAACATTTCTTAGATGCAGTTGATATTCCGCAAACGAAACGGAAACATTCACCCATTAAACTAGTGGTTCGAAATATCCCCATCGGGTTCCCGGGAGACGCAGTTCTCTCCGAACTAAAAGAGGAAGGGTTCAAAATCACGTCGGTTGCTCGAATGATGAGTCAAACTTAAGGAAACCTCCCAGTGATTTAAGTGCCAAAGATTCCAACATCTCTGACGTGTGTCACGCCACTCCATGCTATGTAAAGTGTGGTGGCGCGCATCAGTTTTTCACATACAAAAAGAATCCTGAATCAGAAGCGCATACGATCAAATCTCAAGCTACACAACCACCCAAAACTCCGAAAATTACTAGCACTCACGCTTAACCACCTATCGCCAAGAGAATTCTAGGCCAACAAAATAGAATTACTCCAACTATTGTCCCCGTTAAAAATACTCCCTCAGGATATCAAAGTAAATCTTATAAATCTATTAAAAAGAGCTACAACCTGAACCTCTGATATTATGGGAGGAAAAATTAACATTAACAAAGCTATAAATTCAACCGCTGAGATTATAAGTAAGACACTATAACTTGCTATCGAAAATGACCACCTTCAATAATAACACTTTAAAACTAATTTTTGGAATACTCAGGGTATCCTTAAAAAGAGACATGAACTAGCCACCTACCTCTACAAAAATAACATTACCATTTTCTTGCTCAGTAAAACTTTACTACGCTAATCCCTATACGTTAATCTAGTTCGTGGCTATAAATTATATAGAAGTAACTTAAATAGAGGCACCGCGATCTTGATTTAAGTAAATATTAATTACCACAAACTAATGATTCCTGAACTTAAAGCCCTTGAAGCAACTGCCATACAAATAAAAATTCACGGGAATCCATATGATATAGTCTCGCTCTATCAGACTCCCTCTCGCGAATTTCTAAAAAATTACTACAGAAAAATATTCAAACTTGCACCCTCGGTAATTGCTGCAGGTGACCTGAATGCTAAATACTTAGTCTGGAATAGCAGAACAATGAACCAAAATTGGCGAACAATTATTTGAGTTTATAAATCATAAGAATCTCAGCAACAGAAGCGCATACATTTTTCCTCACATCACCAAACATAAATCTGACCTCATTGACTTTGCAATTTCCAAAAATCACTTCTAAGATCATGACACTGACTATTGACGAATTAGACTCAGATCATCGACCAGTCCTTGTAAGCCCATCCAATAATTGTGTAAAAGCCCCTGTCGCGCCTCGCTACAATTTTGCAAAAGCAAATTGGCTAGCATTCAACTTGAACCTAGAAACACTGGTTAACTTTGAGTCTTCCATAACAAACACTTGCCACATTGACGAGACCATAACCAATCTCACCTCTAGCATAAAAACTACCATTCACAGATCAGTTCCAGACTACCATTAACAAATACGATCCACCTTTTAGCCCCCAGATTGAAGATCATATCTGCATATCATATCAGCAGATGCATAAATTGGAATAAAGAAGTCGGTAAACTTGAAATTAAAGATAACTCTATTAATCGTATGACTAAGGCCCTAATGAAGCCGCGATCTAATATTCTCCCTCTCAAAAATCCAGATATAACGTTTGCGCTCTCTCCTACCGATGAAGCCAATCTGCTAGCGGCAAATTATGAAAGTAACCTCGCTCCACAACCTGATTCAATTTCAAACTTAGCCCTTTAAAAACTTTCCATTTTGTATTTCACCCTCCTCGCTAATATCTTCAGTGCCTGTATTCAACTAACCTACTTTCCTAAGTCCTGGAAAATAGCTCAAATATTAGTTTTTCAAAAAAAGGACAAGGATCCATATCATCCAACGAGTTACAGGCCCATTATTCTTCTTAATACAATGAGCAAAATCTTTTAAAAAATAATACTCACACGCGTAAACCATTACTTCAAGGAAAATAGCATCCTTAAACCACAACAATACGGTTTTAGAAAAGGTCACTCTACGCAGCAGATGATGCTCAGACTTACTGAAGCCATTAGCTTAAATTTCAGTCGGAGAAAACATACTGGAGCTGTTTTCCTAGATGTAGAAAACGCTTTTGATAGCGTCTGGCATGTAGGAATACTCAGAAAAATAATTAACTAAAATTTCCCAGGTCAAAATAGGTCAGACACTTTCAAAAGAGAAACCCATCCGAGATTTATTATTCTTCTTTATTATCTACATGAACGAGATCCCTGAAGTCCCCGAAGTTACAATTGGATTATACGTAGACGACATCTCACTATTCATTTGCTCTTGGTCAGTCCCGAAAATCTTGAAATTACTTAACAAAGATCTTTCAATCATTGAGGCATGGGCTAAGCTTTGGGGAATAATAATTAATCTAGCAAAGTCAGAATTATTTCTTTTCTCAGTCAGAAAGCCTGTCAAAATAGATCCGGCAAAAATGTTTAATGAACCAATAGAATGGAAAAATTCCGTAAAATGCCTAGGGGTTAAACTTCATAAACATCTTAATTGGAAGCAGCATATCTATGAAACTAAAGGGAAAGCTCTCGGGGCTATCTCGCGCTTAAGCCCTATTATTAACAGACACTTGAGTTTAAAACCTGCATATGGAATCCTAA
The DNA here is from genome assembly GCF_010883055.1 of Belonocnema kinseyi. Lineage (NCBI taxonomy): Eukaryota > Metazoa > Arthropoda > Insecta > Hymenoptera > Cynipidae > Belonocnema > Belonocnema kinseyi. Next base: position 81,724,127 of record NC_046665.1, on the reverse strand, counting down.
TTTACAAAATGTTTATTCGATCAATCATAACCTACCCCTGTACAATTTGGGGTGGTGCGTCAAAAAATAACACCAATTACATCCAGATTATACCAAATAAATTCCTCAGACGCATCACTAAAACCCCTAGGTATACCAAAAACTCTGTTGTTCATAG
>NC_046665.1:81720207-81723870 GCF_010883055.1 Belonocnema kinseyi | reverse complement strand
AGAGAAACCGCCACTAATTTCTACGAATCAGCATCATTTTCACCTTTTTAACATATCTTTTCTCGGGAAATATGATTTTGATCCGCTTCACCAACACGCGATGCCAAAAGATTTCCTCATGAAAAAAGTTTAATAACGACTTTCATTTTTCGACCACTTTACCCCTTTCCACTCTTCGTCTTTACTTTTCTTTCATAAAATGAATTATCATTGGGTCTCACGAGAGGAGGCGATGGTTGGGGCCCCCTCATCCTCACCCCTTTTTATTTAATTTTTATTTATGTATTTATTTTTTTATTAATGAGACAGTATCACCTGATCAGATGATCATCAGATAAGAGAGTTGTGTCTAAGACGCCTTCCAGGATAGATCGTTCGCTCGTTACTTTTCATGGCTATAAGTTATTACATCAGCCGATGTGGTGTAACACGCCATCACTTACTTCTTTCTTCCCTGCTGCTAAAACCTCATTTTTTAACCTTATAATACACACAGGTAGGTGATTGTGTGTTTCTATAAAGGTCAAGTGGCCTACCATATAATATGGCGAATCCTACAGGGAACTCAGATGCCTTGGATAAAAATGGTGTTGTAAATAAAGCCGGATCTCCAACTAATAATGATAATTATAGGGATTTTGAATCAGAATTGGACCAAAATGTTGTAAATAACTCTTTACTTAACTTGAGTCAAGAAATGCAACAATCTCAGAACTGTCAAATCTTTAAATCTTAGCTGACACGCGCAGCCCCCTCCCCCCTAACCTCAACTCCTTAAGGAAGTTCTATTCACGACAAAGGTCCTTTTTTATTACTGTAGAACCAATGTGGGGTTGTGAACCAAAGCATGTTATGGTGATCGGGAAAATTCTACATACTACCTTTCCAGGTTTAATCAAACACATTAAAAGTCTGGCCTCTCGGGAATTTAGGCAGGATGCTATGATGGTAGAAGTACCAACAAAATTGTTAATACTCTTAACCTCTTGGCTAAATCCAACCTCACAGCGTTTATTTCCAACTACCAGGTCGCTCGTGAAGGTATAGTACAATATATACCTCTTCATATTTCTGATGACGATATCATTGCATATTTGCCGTCAAGTTTTAAATGTTCAGTTCTTAGTGTTGAACCTTACGTTAATCAACCCAAACCCTCGATGTCGATTCTGTGGCGGTGCTCCTTATGACACTGGGGTCAAATGTCCCCATTAGAAATCGCATGTTTGTATCAACTGCAAGGGCCTCTCATTTAGCATGAGATAAGAAATATCCAGATTTTCTGAACAAAATCTCGATTAAGAAAATTGCCGCGTTCAGAAATCTTCACATTAACTACGCCACACGTGTAGGAAAAAAACGTGCGTAAAGAAACAACTCGAACTTATATTTAAACTCTTTGCTCAAAGAATCTCTCATTCCTACTAGTCTTCCCTCGCAGACGCCTAACTTTAATTATTCCAGTTTTTCTAACCTTGGAGACGCTGACTTAGATTCTCCCATGGGTAATCTGAGTTCAAGCTTGCAACTATCTTTTGCAACCGTCACTGCTTTCTCGAAGCCAAAACAACGCTTATTGCACCAGAATAAGCAAAGTACTCAATCATCAGAATCTCCCGAGAATCCCAACCATAGCGGTAAGCACGCTGATTTGAATCACACAAGCATAACACCAACCTCTTCTAATACCAATCATGCCACTGATATTCTCTCACCACCGAACACCATCAACCCCTGTTCTTCTACTCATGTTCCCTCATTTTACTCCACACTTCTTCCTCAATTTGCAGAATACTTTTCACAGATCATGTTTTTTCTAACTCAACTTTGCAATCAGATGGCTCCTTTGTTTTCCTTGCTAAACAATATTTAGTTCCCTCTCCGACCGCGCTCAGAATCTTAATTTTGCACCCCTCTTACACATTGCTACTAACAATAATGGAACTGGTAGGGTATTTTCCCTAAAAAAGGTTCACTTCACAAATCCCATACGAGTTTCATGTCATCCTTTTGAACGAGAACTGGCTTGAACCCCAGTCCAAATTTCTCTTTAAGTGTTTTAACTTTATATAGCGTGAGGTGGTCTATTGATTGATTTTAAAAACGATATTCCCGTTAAACAGATTGATTCAATCTATTCTTGATGGTTTACTTGATACCCTAGCAGTAGTGATTTGGGACTGATTTAGGACAACTACTCATTGTTAATATATATAGGAGTCCTCGCGCTTCCGTTAGGTCAACTAACTGACAAACGTTCTTTAATTCGATGTCAATTTTTTTTAGTTCATTCATTGCGGGCGTCTTTAATGTAAATTACCCATCCTGGGATTGCGAATCTTCTTGTCGATCAGGGATTTCAGTTTTCAATGCATTATTTGATACAGACTTATTTGTTATTAACAATGGAGAATCGCCTCTCTTTCATCGTCCAGGATAGTGCAAATCAGATATAGATTTATCGATTGTATCTCCTAACTTAAAACTAATTGCTTCTTGATCGGTTCTTGATGATAAAATTGGCAGTGATCACTTCCTAATAAAAATTGTTGTCGGAATTCCATTTAAATACTATCAGTTCTTTTTCATACAAATACAATTTAAAGGAAGAAGAGCCGAAAATTTTCAGGCCCTTTTTTCATCATATGATATTATTAACGCATACTACAAGTTCGTAAAGGATATAGATGATGCCATTCATAAGGCGGACCCAAAGATTGAAAGAATAAAAAATGGTATCCCTTCTCCCCCCTTGATGCAATAATTAATGTGGTAAAGTCTCTCGCATTATATTAGCTAAATATAAACACTATATGGAAAAAATAGCAGGCGCTAGCCACTAAAAGATTTAAAGCCATTAAGGTTTCTAGATTTAGATCATAGTATAACTCCCCTCTTGCTAATGTTCCGCAAAAAATTAGACGATTTCGCCACAGATTAATGAATCCAACTTCGCCTACTTCTAGTTCCATAAATTTGGACACATTAGATAATATGAATGCGTACATTGATAATTTTTTAATTATGTCTAATAATTTCTCTAATTTAACCATACCACCTCTCCCAAACTCTTTCATAGAAAGGTATTCTTCCTTTCAGAATGATAATCCTTCGTCCCCATCTCCAATCAACAGTGACGAAAGTCCACTCGATCTTTCCAATCATTTTAATCTACTAGCTATTGACCCTTTAATGGACTAAGGTGTCGAATCAACTGAATCTGACAAACGTAAAACTAAAAACGCCTCCTGTAATGATACCTCAGCGACGCTCTCAAAGAAGGATAACAAAAACCAAAAAACCCACCTATCATAATTGAAGGCAAGATAGAAGATCTGCCTCTGCTGATTAACATCATACATGAGGTCACATAAGGTGAAACTGAAATTTAAAGAACAGGGGTTCTTCAAGAGTCACAAGCTACACGGATCTTGCAGATGATTATGAAAAAATCCAAGAACTTTTCATAAAGAAGGATATACCCTATCACACATTTGACAAGAAGAGTGATAAATAAGTAAAACTAGTGATTCGTGGCTTAGTCTTATTTGAGCCTAGTGATGTACAGTCTGTCAAGTTAAAGCGTGGGTGGCTTTACTCGCAGTCGGTAAGGTGTATCGACATGATTTTGGTGTCAAAATATTAAAAAGAGCTCCCTCTTTC
>NC_046665.1:81709485-81720107 GCF_010883055.1 Belonocnema kinseyi | reverse complement strand
AATAATAATAATAATAACTACATTCCGAAAATCTTAAAAGCTCTTAACAAATAGTAAACAACCCACACTACGATTCATTCGCAAAAAAGTTAAAATCAGTTATAAAAAAAAAGTGTTCAATGGGCGATTTTAAAATTTGTGGGAAATTACTCATGAAGTGTCGAACTATCATATCCAATCAAAAAATCACGGCTGGTATTCCGACCGAATTAAAACTTGTTCAAGCCCACCGTGGCACTGGAATATTGGTGGCTTTGAAAATAAAACGCATGAAATACCCACTTTCCTACAGAAATATAAAGTTGATATCCTGATAGTGAAACATGGTTTACACAAAAATGTAGAGTGCGAATCCCAGGATTCAAATGTTTTAAAAAGAACAGAAGAAGTTAAATAGAGGCTATGAGGGGGTAGCTAAAAATAATATAGCTTGTATTGAAGTCCATATTGATAATCTTTTAGCGATAGAAGCGCATGCCGTTGCTCTTGAAAACGCTATCCTTGTTTTTGCCCTCTATGCTTCTAAAAATAACGTTATTCAGCCTGATTTACAAAAAATTTTTAGTTAAGTAATAAAGTTATAGCAGCAGGAGACCTTAACGCTAAAAATCACCGGATAGCATACTCAAGCAAATTAATCACAAAAATAGTCCTCCCTACCCTTAGTAAAATATTTGAGACAATGAGATTAAAGAGGTTACAAATATACGAAAATGAGAAAAGCACAATTAGTACCGGAATAATTCCGATTCCGTAAAAGCCACTCCACAATCCAGCAGCTAGCTCGCCTTACAGACTCTATAAGCACAAATTTTTATCAAACATAGCACATACGCGCTATTCCTGGGTATCGAAAAGCCTTTTGACACAATTTGGCACAAAGCCATAATTTGTAAGCTAGCCAGTTATCAAATACCGCAATACCTAGTTAAAGTTTTTCTTTTTCCTTTCAAGTACATATAAATTACGAGATCTCGCATAAAAGACCTGTAGCGGCAGGAGTTCCCCAAAGCTCTGTCATGGGACCTGTGTTATTTTTATATTATTTGAATGACATTTCAAAGACTGATAATGTACAAATCGCGCTATTTTCCGATGATACTGCATTTATACAGCATCTAGTGGTAAGAAAATAGCAATAAGTACACTGCAGAAATTCATTACAGTATTAGAGGAATACTTCCATCGATGGCAGATTAAAGTAAATATGTCCAAGACTGATTTTGTGATATTCTCGCCCAACGATGGCGATAGAAAATTTTCGGAAATTAGAATGTACAATTATATTCTACTACCTAAGAAAATTACCAAATATCTATAGGGATTATGCTAGATACTAAGTTATCTTACACCGAACACATTAAAATGTAGAGAGCAAGAGCATTCATCACTGTAAACCTGTTATGCTCGATGTTACGTCCGAAAAGTAAAATGAGCGTTCAAAATAAATTAGCTACGTATAAAATTATTGTTAGGCCAATCATGCTATTTGCTGCTCCCATCTGGGGCAATACTTGTAAAATAAATATCACGCAACTCAAAACAATTCAAAATAAATGTCTCACAATGGCCCTCAATGTGAAACCTGGAACCAAAACTAAACTATTACACAATAAACTCAATATTTCAATGATTGATAGACAAATATTAAAACTAACGAAAGATTTTTTTGGTAATCAATTATCAAAACTTGCAATATTACAAAATCATGGCAGATTACGCTACCAAGACGCACCTTTTAGAATTAAATATAAGCGATTGCAACACCTGTGGCAGTAATAATTATACCACACTCACTCATAGCTGACCTAGCGGCACTAGGCATTAGTCGGTAAGACTGTATATATTGTATATAGTGTAAGTAATCTAAATAGTTCCTTATATCTAATAGAGATATTTAACAGGTTTTTTGTGCAATTTTTTCCTGAACACAAAAATGATCATTTATGTTAAGGAATAGCCAAAGAAAATCAATAACGCAAACACAATCAAAAATACTTATCGACATATGAGGAATATATATCGTTGTTATAAGATATAGGAGTCCTAACCAATATTATATGTACCATTAATTGAATGTATAATGATTTATGAAAAAAAAAGAGATTTTTGAATTTGAACTTGATTAATGAGACAGTACCTTTTTGGTAGCCGATAGAGTTACTTCGCGAAGCTACACAAAAAGTGAAAAACGTCGCAAGTACCGACTTCATTTCCAACCTTGCCTAGACACATCGGTGTTGGATACCAACACGTCACAGCGTAATTACGCAAACTATTATTTGTGAAAAATCTCCTTATCCAACCCGTTTCCCGAACTTCTGATTTCTTGTATTTTCTTATGTGGAAACCTACATAGTTAAAATTTTACTTAGTAATTTTAATTTCCGCATTTTTTATGCTCAGTTGCCAAATTGGTGACGAGTATATTATGTGTTCCAATCGAACACCTCTTCTGAGGACACGGTTACCCATTCTGTGAGGTCCCACTGGGTCCCAATAAAAGGTGTATTAGACGGGGGCTAACCCCCATATATTAAAGAATCGTTCTTTGCTCTAAAACATTAATAACTATAAGCGAAAATTTTATTAAATAATTTTGCTTGATTTTCAGCCTATTTTACGCTCAGTTACTACTTGGTTACGAGTTTATAACGAGTTCCAGTCGAAGACCTCTTCTGAGAACAAGCTGGTACCCATTTGCTGAGGTCTTGTCAGCTCCTAATAAAAGGTGTATTCGACGAGGACCGTTCTTGACCCATTTGTTCTCCTTTCCCATTTACTCTGCCTTCCTGTCTCCCAACTATTTATTCTCTTTTCCTCCTTTTTTTGTGTGCCTTTGTTGCTTCTTATGTAGGAACCCCACTCTAGATTGAAGTATCATGAAAGCCAAGACCCTAGAAAAGAAGAGGTGTCGCCCAAACCTTCAAAAAGCTAACGATCAAGCGGCGTAAAGTGGCTAACGAACTTCAGAGGGAGAAGGCGGACAACGTCCAGGCGATCATACCGGAGGAGAAAGCGAACGGCGAGAGTACTTCCCCAATTCCCCAGTGTGCCAGTGCGCGAGTTAAAAGCGATGAACCCATAACCTTTCTCTGAGGTACACTATTGTTAAGTGTCCCTTATGTAATGTGCTTTTTAGTGCGCGATTCGCAGTGGATAAAACTTCCCTTAAAAAAGAATTCCTGACTCATGCCGAAGGCAAATCACGACCACAAACATAAAAATCGGCCCAGCCTGCGAAGACGCAGGCTCCTGGCCGCCCAGGCAAGTGCTCCCCCGGCGTCACATTACACATTCCACCATCGAGAACAAAAAGTAGATACCGAGCCCCTAGAGAATCTTGGGCATAACCCAAAAGTATCCACGAGTGAAGTTTTAGCCAAACTAGATGTCTTCCCCCACCCATAGGCCGATAAAACTGTTTCAACTGCCCGATCTCTATCCCCGCTGAGACCCGGGACGCTGAAGATTGATACCTTCGACAATATTACGGAGTATCTCATCCGAGATACGCCCAATTTTCAACCAGCCGATCTGGAAGGTTTCTCACACAGCCCACCGCCAAAGTCCGACACAGACCCTACTATCTCATGCCCCTTGCGAACCCGAGTTTCCAGGTTATAAACCTAACCCTATTAAATTTTATATGAGGTAGAAACCAGCGACGTCTCGGGCGCGGATGGCCAAATCAGCCTCTACGTGTCCCCCTTGGAAATCACACCTGAAAAGGTGAGACCTCGCGTAATCGAGGACAACGACCATACGCTTTGAGTTCGTATCCTACGGGAAAACAACACCAGTGAGGAGTTTGAGCCGAATTGCAGTTACCAGAGTATTAACCGTGTTACCGATGTGAAACCCTCTTTATCTTGTGACATTTTTAGCGAGGAAAAATGCTCATCACACGAACCGAAGTTTCGTAAGCACCCCGAGCATATCATCGATCAGCCAGCTACGAGGCGAAAAAATATAAGTAGATGGGACCCACAGACCAAATTGATCGATACGAATGAATTATTTCTATTGAGTTCCACTCTTTCCAGTCGGACCAGTGATCTTCTATTTTTGTTTTAAACCAATTGTGCCCTGAATAAAATGGAAAAAGTAATTAATATTGTAAGACAAAAGTAATATAGAATCAGTTTATTAAAAAAGAGCGTTACATTGTGCGTGCGTACAGCGGTATGGTCGGATGGAAACTGAGGCTTCGTACTCGCAAGCACCTCCTATATTCATAATTGAGAGTTAAATTTGAATTACTCACAGTTCGGCCGTCCTGGCTTAAGTTCGGCTCGAACTTTGTAAACAATAAAGATGTGGATTACATAAACCGTAGGAAAGCATATCGGTGTTCACATCAGAGACTTTATTCAGTATGTGTTTAACTTAAACGTCAGAACGCCAGGGCCTCATATTACAAGCTTCCCAAGTTCCAGTGTAGGGTTTTTACGTTACTTGAAAATTCTCTACATCTTTAACAACGTGCCTGTCATTCCTCAGAACTTTAATGAAATCGTAAGGGCCTTTGGATACTGGAAGTAACGTTTTAGGAGCCCCGGGCGTACTATCGAAGTTTGAGATCATAACGTAATCTTCGCATTCGTATTTGTTAGGTTCTTTACGCCTGTGATCAAAATATCGTTTATTATATTGCTGACTTTCTTCAATTCTTTTCTCAGCAATATATCTTAATTTTGCAAAATCTCTAGTTTTATTTTCAAGTCGAGTTTATTCCAACGTGTGTTGGTTTAAACCAAATAAAATTTTACTAGGGGTTTCTTCTGTCGATTTGTTGACTGTGTTATTGAGAGCAAACTCGACCTCAGGAAGTGCTTTGTATCAATGTTTATTACTCGTAGGGTCGGACAATTTCGCAAGAATTGGACCTAAAACTCGGTTGACCCTTTCGACTTAGCCACTCGCCTTAGGGGAGGCCGTTGCAATCAATACATGTTCTACATTATTATCAGATAAATAAAATTTGAATTCTTCTGACGTGAAGCATGACCCGCGATCGAATACAATAGTTTTGGATGTGCTATAATTTCTGAAATACTCTTCGAGAGCATTTATAGCTTCCATCGAGTCTGTGGTCTTGACGGCATAAAGTTTAGCAAATTTCGTAAATCCGTCGATTACTTAGAAAACGTGCTACTTAGCGGAAAGCTTTTTATCGACTGGATCATAGTGGTCTATCTGAAACATGGAAAACGGAACGTTTCTTTTTGGGATAGGGTTAAGGTAGCCCTGCTTTCTACCTGTAATCCGAGAAAAGGCGATAAACTTAAGACAGTTTCTGATATAATGCCTAACTTTCTCTGACAGATTTGGAAACCAATAATTATTTGAAATTGCATTTGACGTTTTCTCATTCGCTCAATGCCCTAAGTCATCGTGATATTTGAGAGGAAGGTCTTCACCTCGCTTACGATACAGAATACCGTTACTCATTTCAAAAAACTTATCTTGAGTTTGCTCAAGATTTTTACGCAACTCGCGAATTTTTGTGTCTCAATTTTGACTTATAATTAAGTTAGATTCAAACGAATTTTCTTTGACGACCATAACATTACGACTAAATACGTCGACGTGTGCCATTTTTGTGCCAGATCTGTGTTCTATAATTTTATTGTACATCTCTAATTCTAACGACCATCTCGAAATCTTGTCATTGATGTCTTTTTTGTCTAGCGCTAACTTAATGGAATTACAATCTGTCAGAATTTTAAATCTAATACCCTGCAAATACACTTTGAATCGTCGGAAAGCGTAAACAATAGCTAGTGTGTCTAGCTCGAAGCTGTGAAGCCTACTTTCGTAATCAGATGTTCTTTTCGAGAAGTAAAAGATCGGATCTAATTGTTTATCAGCTTTTCGCTGGAGCAGCACTGCCCCGAAACACAATTTGCTAGCGTCACAGTGTAGTTCCGTCTCGTCATTCGTATTGTAAATGGTCAACACCAAAGCTAATATCAATTTTACTTTCAAAGTTTCAAATATTTTTAAATGTATCTCAGCAAACTTAAAATAAGCATCTTTACGAAGTAAGTCGTAGAGTGGTCTAGGTTTCGGCCTAGGAACCTTTGCACGTCGTGAGTATTCTGTGGAAGCAGAAAATTCGTAACTGCCTCTACATCTCGTTTTGTGGGTGCTTACCCGTTTTCGAAAACTTAGTAGCCAAGGTATCCTATTTTTGTCTGAAAAAATTTACATTTCTCGATTCCAATTCTAACTTATTTCCCACAATTTTCTAGCGTACGGAAGTGTTGCTCCAAAGTTTCGCTCGCAATCATAAAGTCATCCAGGTAAGCGACTACTTCGCCTGTTTTAATTAATTCAGAAAATATTGTGTTTGCAAAACTTTGAAATTTTAACGGAGCCACTTTAAGGCCAAAAGGCATTTTAAGGTACTCATATTGTCCGAAAGGAGTCTTCGATTAACGGAAGCGGATAATTATATCGTCAGAGCAACTTATTTAGAAAGCGATAATCAACACATAGTCTCGGAAACCCGTTTTTTCGAGTTAAAACGATCGGTGACGCATTTTAGTCGAATAATTCCTCTTTTTAACAACGAATCTATAATTTCTTGTAAATTTTCTTTTTCGACAAATGATCATCTTCTCGTATTGAAATTGAAGGGTTCAGGATTAGTCAGTCTAAGCGTTAGCTCTGTTTTTATCTTAGACGAGTCTGGACGTCCTGGTAACATATATTTGTTCATAAATAAATCATTTAACTTCGCGCGCGTGTCTACTTCTAAGTTGGGTGGACGTCAAGTATCAAGTTAGTAACAGTGGTATGGTCGGACGGAAACTGAAGCTTCATACTCACAAGCGCCTCCTATATTCATAACACAGCCACACAAAAAAGTGTGCGGATCTGGTAACAAGACACACGTATTCCTATGGATTTTGGGGCACTGAATTCAAATTCGATATCAAAAATCACCTATCACGTCATGGTTGAGCCATAACCTGAAAAAATGACGAAAAATCATGCACTGAGGCTAATAAATTTCAAAATAATGCCAGTGATGCAAATTTTTACTTCAAAAACATGTCTACAACTGTGAAGGATCAACCCTTGCCTGATATCAACTTATTTAACATAACTTTACCCAACAGAACCTGACCTCGCCTAACCTGAATTAACAGAAATTTATTGAACTACACGTAAAGCTCTGGAAGCATATTTTCCCAGTAGCAAATGTGTGCTACGTCGAATGGGTCAACTCGAGCCTAACCTAGAAATAAATTTAACCTAGCCTAACCTAACCTAACCTAACCTCAAGAAACACAATTAAACTGATTGTGCTGTCCCGTTGTGTTTGCGGTACCGTTTCATTCAGCTTCGACTTAACCTACATAGAGGTTTAACCTATCCTAATCTAACAAAACCTGACTTAACCTAACCGATTACGCTGGCAACCCTGTTCTTGCGTACTTTCATATTTTGAAATTAATAGCAGTAAATGTCTGGAGTTTCGTAACCGCTTGTTGCTAGCATTATTCGCCTGTGTTTGTAACCAGGGCACCTCCACGTAGTGACGGTGGGCAACGGATCCGCATTGGCTGAGTCCCTGGGTAAACGGCGTTCATGCCGTCATGGCAGACACAGGTGAAAAGTGTATTACGATGCAGGGAAAACCCCCAGTATCGGCGTCTGGTCAGGGTGGGAAAGCGGGCTCTCCGACGTCGTCATCATGCAACCGTAGCTCTTCATCAATGGATCACTTGGTTGGTGTAGAGTCTCATGCTACAAGGAAAAAAACCGCGAGCATTTCTCAATCGCATGCCTGCAAGAATAGCTCAGATTCATTCTGTTACATTTGCAGTAAATAAGAAGTGAGCAGTTTGCGACAATCAATCGACGAGGAAGTGAAAAGTCTTTACGAAAAGTGTTTTGACCGTAAATTGCTGCACCAAGAAACAAAATGGGTTCCTCACGTCATTTTCAATTCCTGCAGACTTATGTTGCATCGTTTAAAAAATTCAACAACGAAAAGTACCGCAAGTACTCTACACCAACCACATGGAAAAAACCCGTCATTGCGAAGGACTGCTACTTTTGCACGAATTCCGTCAAAGGGTTCAACGCCAAAAATAAAAATAACATTTCGTACATTATTGTGTGCACAGTCACAAGAGCAATTGAAATCAATAAAAATGCACAGATTTTATTAGAGATCTTGGATTACCGAAAGACGGCGCTGAATTTGCCGCTTCATTTCTAAAACGAAGAAATCTTCTAGAGCCAAAGACAAAAGTTTTATTCTATCGCGACAGGGACAAAGAAGTCAGAAAGTGTTTCGTTAAAGACGAATAGACGTCTTTAGTGTACTGCACTGACGTTAACGGACTAATGAACCACTTGAAGAAAAGTGTGTACAGAGACGAAGAATGGCGACTTTTCATTGATTCGTCAAAACGCAGCATTAAGGCTGTTTTACTGCATAACACAAATACTTACACTCCTATCTCTATAGCTCACTCAACGGTCATCAAAGAAGAATATAACAATGATAAAATGCTTCTTGAAAAAGTTAATTACACGAATCACAAATGGCAAATATGTGTTGATCTCAAAATCATAACAATGATATTAAGCCAACAATCGGGTTTCACGAGAGAGCCATGCTTTATATGCCTGGGGAATAGCAGAGATCGAGCCAATCATTACAGCAAAAAACATTGGCCTTTAAGAGATTCATTCAAACCTGGTTCTCATAATATCATCAACCAAAGCCTTGTTGATCCAGAAAAAATTTTACTGCCACCCCTCCACATAAAGCTTGGGCTCATGAAGCAATTTGTCAAGGCGTTAGACAAAGATGGACAATGCTATAAGTATATATCCCTTAAATTCCCTAATGTTTCAGACGCTAAATTGAAAGAAGGAGTCTTTGATGGACCACAGATTCGAATATTGACAAGAGATACTAATTTCGTGAGCCCATGACGAAAATTTAAATGGACGCTTGGGAAAGTTTTAAAGCAGTAAACGTAAATTTCCTCGGTAACAAAAAAACTCCAGACTACGAGAATATTGTTGCGAAAATGATAAGAAATTACAAAAAGTTAGGCTGCTTGATGAATTTAAAACTTCACTTTCTAGATTCCCATCTGGATATGTTTCCAGAAAATGTTGGTGATTTCAGCGAAGAACTAGGGGAACGTTTTCATCAAGACATAAAAATGATGGAACAACGATATCAGGGTAGATGGGACGAGGTCATGATGGCTGATTTTTGCTGGATGTTGAAAAGGGAAACGAATGTAGGTTTTAAATGTAAGCGTAACCCTTTGCATCGTTCCTTCGAAGAAAAAAAGACACGTTATAGCAGGCAGAAAATAGACTGAAGTAGGTCTATAAATCAATTTAATTACGATAAAAAGCAAGATAAAATGTAAACATGAAAGATAGTATAAATATATCCCTTAAGTTTAAAAAAAGTAGAGAGAAACAAATTTTGAATAAAACTCTTATTCATTTGCATATTTAAGTTACAGTTCTACATTGTAATTGATACAAACATTGTCAGGTGAATTGAAATGGGGTCAATTCTACTTGTAGTTCTAAGTTTTTTTCAAATGAGTAATGTGCGTCTAAATTTTTAACCACCTGTAGTACAATGAAATGAATTTTATTATGTTACAACGGAAACACTTAAGTTAAGTTGTGTTGCGTTAAGCAAAATTTCGTTAGGTTCTGTTAAGTTAGGTTCATATGTAGGTTAAGATCGAGTTAACCTATTAAATATAGCACACATTTAAGACTGAGAACCGTACGCTTACACAGCTACACGTGTGGTTGAATTTCATTCGGCTAGGTTAAGTTAGGTCAGGTTTTGTTAGGTTAGGATAGGTTAAACCTCTAAGAAAGTTAAGCCGAAGCTGAATGAAACGGTTCCGAAAACACAACGGGACAACACAATCAGTTTAATTGTGTTTCGTGAAGTTAGGTTAGGTTAGGCTAGGTTAGATTTATTTCTAGGTAAGGCTCGAGTTGACCCATTCGATGTAGCACACATTTGATACTGGGAAAATATGCTTCCAGAGGTTTACGTGTAGTTCAATAAATTTCTGTTAATTCAGGTTAGGTGAGGTCAGGTTCTGTTGGGTAAAGTTATGTTAAATAAGTTGATATCAGGCAAGGGTTGATCCTTCACAGTTGTCGACATGTTTTTGAAGTGAAAATTTGCATCACTGGCATTATTTTGTGCATGATTTTATTATTATTATCAGTGCACATTATCAGTGCATGATTTTTTGTCATTTTTTGATACCGAATTTGAATTCAGCGCCCCAAAGTCTTGTTACCAGATCCGCACACTTTTTTTGTGGCTGTGTAATTGAAAGCTAAATTTAAATTTGAATTACGGACAATATCATTCATATTATTATTACATTTCCAATTTTAAATGTCCAGGGATTAGCACATATCTCGCATAGTTTATCTAAAAAATGAAATTTTACAGTTTAAGAAAAGCGTAATCACGATTAAAACAAAAACAATACGTCTTACAGTCTGTCAAGTTAAAGCGTGGGTGGCTTTACTCGCAGTCGGTAAGGTGTATCGACATGATTTTGGTGTCAAAATATTAAGAAGAGCTCCCT
>NC_046665.1:81698775-81709385 GCF_010883055.1 Belonocnema kinseyi | reverse complement strand
GCTCGACACCTTGACAAATGTAATTCCATGTAGAAACATGCGTTTAAATAAAATATTTTACCAAAAAAGTTACCCACGCTTTAACTTGACAGACTGTATCAAAAAATAGTATGAAATAAATTTGTAGATCTTTTTGAGGTGAATAATCTTTCTTAAAAATTGAATTTTTTATTTTATGATTTTTACAATCGTTGTCACGATTTAAAAAACTATACATCTTATACAAAATCTTTCTGAGATTAATATTTTTTCCTTTCAAATTTGTACGTTTCTCGTCAAGTTTTTCTGGGAAATTGAAATTTTTTTTCATATTATCACAATTAAAACAAAAATATTTTTTTCATCACAAAATACTCTAAGGTAAATTTGAGATCTTTCTCGGCCAAGCAATTTTTATCTATAACATTTTTTTCATATCTTGCATAATTTTTCTGAAAAATGGAATTTTTTATTTTTGAACAAACTTTTTTGGTCGATAAAACCAGAACTGTTGGTTCAAAATGGCTGGTTAATGAACTCATCCTATCTTCTTGAGCCTTGAAAATGTATGCCAAAGATCAATCCAATCTGATGAGTTTTTGGAAAGTTACCGGGCTCACAGAATGGGGATCATTCACAAAATATGTGATAAGTTAGGGGGGGGGGGGAGGTCTGCAGAAGTACCATTCTCTCAGTTTTTATCTCAACCGACTAATTCAATATTTAGATAAAACTCATACTTTCTAATTAGGATGAAAATATAAAAAATGATAGACTTTGCATTCAGAAATAAACATAATTCAGAATAAACATTAAATTAAGAAATTAACTTAAATAAGACAAAAATTTATCTGCATTTTAGTTATGTTTATGTGAACTTAAAAACGTTTAATTAAAGATTTTAAAAATTATCAGTAAAGCATGAATGTCATTATCAAAGTGTCTATAACCACACTGGAAATGATTTTCCGAAGCTCACCGAATATCAGTAAATCTAGAGAGAACTTTAAATTATTGCCTTTAGATCTCTAATTTCTATAATTATTCTTACATATGAGTGTACCTCGAAAACCTGTCTTTTCTCAGGAATTTACGCTACAAATTTTCCGATGACGCACTGTTCGTCTTAAGTTTTTGCAAATCGTTATTTACAAAACAAAGTAATAAAAATTTTAAGTCTCTTATTTTTTCAAAGTACACCATTTAAATTTGGTGCAGCATCACTAGATTCGTAATCCACTAAAAACTCGTTTATAGATTTAAAAAATTATTTTTATCAAATTAAGGCCATGTGACGAGAGTGTCACGTGACCAAACCTGGTCCTCAATTTTTCTTTCCCAACTTTTGTCTAAACCAAATGAGTTATCGCTCTGATAGTTTGGGAAATGAAACGGGAGGTCATAAAGTCCATGTTTCTGCTTTGTTCCGGTGGAAGTTTAAAAAAAAATTTCGAAGGAAATACAAGTGGAATCTGGATCGGTACTTTTCTTTCCCAACTTACGTCCACACGAAATGAGATATCGTGTTAAAAATTTGGCACGCTAATTAGAAGGCATGCAGGAATGTGTCTTTGGTCCTAAATAATTAGAATTGTAAAAAAAGTTTTTTTAATTACTATTTTGGAGCAATACCGACCGTGCTGTAAACCACTGCAAGCAATTTTCAAAGTTGTCAATAGGCTAGTTATAAGGTTTATATTTATCAAAGTGGGACAAAGCAACAAAAGTCAATAATGAAGATAACGCACAAATAATGCAAAAACAAATGTTTGCACTTGAAATGTAAATAAAAAAAATTGGTCTTACATACGTATCAGCTGTATCAAAGCAGCACTATCGCAGCGAGTAGACAACTTTGAACTTCTACGGGTCTGTGGGTAAAATAAATTGCATGATTACCGACAGAGAAAGCTAGAAGTCAAACTTCTGCTGTAAAGTCTAAATGCGTCCGCCGATAATCATTATTTTCGTAAGTAAACTTTTTTCTTCCCCTAACTCTTTGCAAGGCCACAAACGATCCTTTAATATTTATTAGCATTTCCTGAAAAGAATTTCTGCGTTATTTAAACTTTTATTTTTCAATGTGCGATAAAAAATATTGATCTTAGGGCTGACTTGATCAGCTTTTATACTCGTCACATAGCCTCAATATTAAGTAAAACCATTTAAAATGAGATGATGTTGGATATAGGCCACTAAAGGTTTAATTTTCTTTCTACAAAATGAAGTTTCTTAAGGGCATGTGACACAGCTAAATACCTATATTACCGACGACAGTTTTTCAGTTCACTGAATATTTTTTTGAACCTAAGAACTTTTTTTGTAAATAAAATATCGAGCTGAAACTTTGGGAAATGTATTAGAGTACAATAAAGTACGTTTAGGTACTGCATTTTGGTAGGAACTTTACTGAAAATTATTTTATCTTTTTTCTGAACCTCAACATTTTTTTAAACGAAAATACACGAAAGTACACGAAAATACGAACCCTCTAGAGCCTCGTCTAGTGGCCGGCAGGTTTCGTATTTTCGTGTACAAGGTTACCGGCTGTTGCCGTTGGAATTGTTTGTTGAAATATATTTTTTACATCTTTTATTATTAAGCTTTGTAGTTAAACGTAGTTTTCTTTCAGCTTTTGCATTTCTCAAAGTTTGAGACCGATATTTTATGTATAAAAAAAGTTCGAACGTTCCAAAAATGTTGAGGTTCAGAAAAAAGATGAAATAATTTTCAGTGAAGTTCCTACCAAAATGCAGTACCTAAACGTACTTTATTGTACTCTAATACATTTCCCAAAGTTTCATGTCGATATTTTATTTACAAAAAAAGTTCTTAGGTTCAAAAAAACATTCATTGAACTGAAAAACTGTCGTCGGTAATATAGGTATTTAGCTGTGTCACATGCCCTTAAATTAAACACTTTTAAATTTTGATGTTGAGACCTTGACCGGTTACTTTAAAAAACATTTATTTAAATTTCAACAAACATTTTTTTAATGCTTTTGATTAAACAGTAAATTAACAGAGGTGTTTTAAAAATGATAATAATTTTCCAGCTGTTATTTATTCGAGATAATTGACACCAATCGAAGTTTCAGCCCCACCGTGCTCAACTCCTAGGATTTATTGATGTACTAAGCATTTTCCAGGATCTGTAATGGAGGTCGATGTGGGTACATTACAGTACATACCTGTTGGGTTTTTGTCACAACAGGGGGTGCTTCCGTAGTAGCACTATAATGATACAAAAAATGTTCACAATTAAAGCAAAACCACATGATGTAAAATTAGCACATTGTGTATCAAGGGTGGAAAGAAGGCGATTAACGTGAGTACGAATTGCAGCTGACTCAATGTCACCCCATGTGAGACCAACATTTATTTATTTATGTGTAAAGCTTGTGCAAATATTTTTGTAGAAGGCCTTTTAATTTCTTCTATTTCACTTAATAATATAATTATTTGCATTTTATTACTCGAATACTTAATCGCAATACTTTTTTCAATGCATTTCAACGATAATCTATTCTTTATTAAATTTAACTACTATACCAATAATGTATATAATGTACTATTTAGAATTTAATGCACTAATAATGTACAAAAATCTGGTTTTCAATATTAAGTGACTTTATTTTATGTCTATAGGGTATTCGACATTTTTTTTACTTTTGAACATTTCCTGTAAATAAAATTTATGATGCACATAAGAATATCAGCTATTTTTTTTCAATGGCTTTATAATGTGTGACTTATACACGTTTTATAAATAATTGCGACTTACTATGTCGTTCAGATGTAGGCACGCCTTATTGGGGATGTTCTTTATGCCCGCAGCGAATTTTACAATCAGGAGACCGATACAAAAAACTAGCAGCAGCTTCCACATTTTGCGCCTTAAAATAAATCAACGTTTTACTTCCAGAAATTATAATAATTTATAATCCAAGTTAAAAAAAATGTTTCTTAAGAAAATATTTTATTAAATACAGAAATATTCGAATTTATCATAGGAAACCCAATAGTCGAGGATCCGGTTGGTTTTCGAAATTACATTACATTAATTTATCTTTATGAAACAACATTTTCAGTTTTCTCTATTTGACTACATTTTGTTTTACATTCTACTACTAAAATACATTTTATTACCAAATTTACTTGAAAAATTTGTTTTATTCCATATAAGTATTAGTCACGGATTTGTTTATATAAAATCGTATTACTTTTTATAAAACGATGAATACTTGTTTATTTACACTGATTCTAAAATTAAATATTTTAAAATATTTTTGAAACATTATTTTAATAAAAAATTTGTAAACAAATAAATAATGTGAAAACAAAATATTTACTATCACTGAATATTCCGAAATGATATGGTATAAATGGCCAATGTCTGAGTCTTTTTTACCGAAAGTTATTCGTTCCGAAACCGTATGTTTCATTATCTAATCAGCAATGTATGGAGTTCTCTCACATACCTCTCATTGATTATAATATTCTAAGTATTTGAGAGTACGCACCTTTAAGATTTCTTTATTTTCTCTCGTCCCTTTACAGCATAAATTGAATTAAATGTAACGCAATATGTGTTTCGCGTTATTTATATAATGAAGCGATTTTTTTATTATGTAAAGAATTCGAAACAATTTTTATTACGCTTACATTCCTTACACGTATACAGTTTTACTGTATACTAAATTTCATCAATAGAGGTATATAGTTTTATAATATAATAAATTTATTTGAAAAGGGCAACTGCGACGCAGCATGTTAAAGAAATGATCAAACTCACAGCGTCCATAGCGACTTAGGTAGGAATAACATTTTTTGTGTGAAACAACCAATTTTTTTCAATGAATAATTTCAACAAATAATGGCACTTATTATTGAGTATTCTCTTTTTTCGTATGTTAGATTTGAATTTTTTAGACAATTTTTAATTCTAGAAACATTTGTTCTCATATATTATGTATGGAAAGGTTTCTTTTATCGGACTGATGATTAATTTGTGTTAATAATGGCAGAAATAATTATTTAAGCAGCCCCTACTGCTTTACTCTGATTTTCAAAGGGTAAAAAATTCTATTCCTTTAAAAATATACTTCTTTTTCTTGTACTCACCTTCGTATATTACTGGAATCTGATAGCTGAATTGACTTTTACTTCTAAGCACAGTGAAATTAAACAGACCAACAAAATTGTTGTCATATTTTATGATATAAATCTATCTTATGAGTAATTTTCGACCCTGTTTCACCACATATTATTTCGACATGTTTATCGTTTACTGTTCAAACAGTAAGAAGCAAAATTTCATTTCAATGTTTAACATTCAAACTCTTAAACATAAACTTGCCTAATGAAAATGTTTTTAAATTAATTTTCTCGATTTGTTAGTGCGCCAATTGAAATGGCCAATTTCATTGCAGACATTAAAAAAGAAACTTAAAAATATGTCCAAAAGCTTCATGGCTCGCAGACTTGCTTACTCCTTTAATTTAATGTTATTCCCTGTATCATTTAATCTTAGATCTTTTTACTCATTGAAATCTCAACTATTTAAATAAAACAACTATTTCATTGTTTATATTGCGCTTTATTACTTCATTTAATATTCGATTCCAGCGAGTGACATACTTCAAAAAATATATTAATATTATTATACATCTAACAACAAAGCAAAGAGCAAAAAAGTTTTGAAAAATATATTATGTATAGTGTATACTGTATATCATCTAACATCTCTCGACTTATTCTCCATTCCCATATCTTCCAATATAACAGTTCATCTTGTGCAAAAGCTTTAGAATTCACATAAATATTATCACAAACTGAAACAAATTTCTATTTCCTATTCTACTGTGCGCTTTCAGCGTAAAAAAAAACTTAATGAGATTCAAGGTCTTATAAATCAGAAAGGCATTTGACAGTTCGTGACGCATCTTTTAAAGAATGTTCACCTTGCTGCAAATTATTCTATAACGCTCAATTTACTTCTTCAATTACTGATTCTGATTCTATTATTATTCCATTTCTGAGACCAGAATCAATTTCGCAATCCGTAGAGTTGAAAGTTTTTTCTTTAAAGCCCGATTATATTATTTCTACTTTTGTGCATTCTGGCTGAAAGGTTCTTGAATTCTGTGTTTCGTTTTACGTTTTCTACGTAGTGGGAATCGTCGAGATTCAAGGCCTTCAAAATGAGAAGAGCTTTTGCGAAAATTTTCTTCATTTTTTAAGAGACGAGCACTTCGTACTCGGGGAGAGGAACCTCTTGGCCGCCAAATGGAATGTAGAGAACCTTGTGGGACGGTTGCACTTTTCCAATTGTTACTGTTCCCTCGTGATTTGCACGACCAACAAAGAGGACCTCCCCGTCTTCGGTGTTTCCAGCGGGAATTGCGTTTGGTGGAATATTATCGCCACTGGTTGGTACCCAGGTAGAGGGAAGGGCACAGAGAACCTGAAGAATACAAGAAAAATAAAATAAAGTTAGATTTGTTTAATTAAATTATAAATTTTGAAGCCCCTCAGTATGTTTAAACTCTATATAAATATCAAATAAAAACAAAGACTTGTATCGATAATTTAAAATACGGAAAAGGGTTATTATTTAAAGTTTTTTTTTATTTAATTTATTTATAATTAACGTATTCAAACGAAAAGGTTCTATCTTCGTACATGCATATTGCAAACTTCTATCTCGGGAGACCGAATGATAATACTCTATCTTAGTGACAAAATCTGGTAACTTCTTTTCATTTCAAAAGTAATATTATCATAGAAAATATGACCAGTTAACGAAATTTTTCTTTTCTGCGTGATCATTTTCTTTAATCGCAAGAATAGTAATTGACACTAAAGATTAAGATTCAATAAACATTGTTATAAATTGAAATTATTTCGCATTTTTGAACACAGGAAATTATTCTTTCCTGTTGGATTACTTTTTGTCCAATTATTTATCATAAATTACAATTTAAACGTGCATTAAAATCCCGTAAATGCAGCAGATTACAGTTTTATTAATCAATTTGTTTATAACAATTAAATAAACGAATAAATTCAAACTATCATAAAATTTTCTAGTTATTGAGAGTAAAGGGGGAGGGTCGGTAAGGCCGGTTTTTGGCCTAATTTATTTTTGGACCAAAAAATCTGAAAAAATCATGGTAGTATCTTATAAGTATCCCGAGTCGATTGCACGCTAAACGGTAAACGGTAAACGGTAAAGAAATTAAAAAAATATATAATATAAAGGTCAGCGGACACCAGGTTCGTAATCAGCGACCCCAAAAACCTATAACATATTTTTTTAAATTTTTTTACCGTTTTTCTCGATTTGACCTTCAAATGACCTTCAAATGACCTTGAACCTGAAGCGATAGAGTTCAACGGATGCCAGATTAGTAATTAGCGACTCCAAAAACCTATAACGTATTTTTTTGGATTTTTTTACCGTTTTCTTTCGATTTGACCTTCCAATGACCTTGAACCTGACGCGATAAGAGTCAAAGGACGCCAGATTTGTATTCGGCGACCCCGAAAACCATAGTAAACCCAAGCTAACCTCAGAATACATGTTTAAGAGTGTCAAATCTCTCGAAAATACAGTTGGTGGGTAGTGGTGTTACCTATATTTTTAGGGGTGGCTGGGGGGTGGAGGGTAGTCCGTTTAGCGTACAATCGACTCGGGATACTTATAAGATACTACCATGATTTTTTCAGATTTTTTGGTCCAAAAATAAATTAGGCCAAAAACCGGCCTTACCGACCCTCCCCCTTTTCGAATTCCAAATTTGAAAATTAAAATGGATAACCAAAACTTAAAAAGTTACTTAATTTATATAAAACTTGATATTGTCATTTGGAATATATTTTGATTCCAGTTTCGTAATCAAAGATTAAAAAACCCTAAATACAAAGTTCAGAATCTATCAGTTAATTTATCTAGTATTTTTCCTCTATATTGGATCCAACATCTTGATTTTTAAAAATATACGCCATATTCTTAATCAGCAGTTCAAAAAGTAACTGGATATTGATTTCAGGGCGATGGGGGGGGGGCGATCATGTTACTTTTTCACCTTGCTTCCACTTCTACTTTCTTGAGTTTCACGCAGGTTGTCCTTTTTTCGACACATTAATTTGCACAGCATTACAAAAAAACGTGAATTTCGGAAAAGTGGAAGGGGCAATGAAATTGAAAAGGTCTTAGATCCGCCATCTCAGACTGTGACATTTTTCCAATTTTCAACCCAGATTCATAATCAACGGCCCAAAAATTCCTGAATATCAGGTTTCATTATATCTTATAAAAGGACCATTATTCTCGACAGTACTCTTCTTCCGCATTTTATATCAATCAAACAATTTTAGTCTTTGGTACCGCTATATTTAGTCAACCTGTAAAAGTTTTAAAATATTGACTTCACGTTCAAAAAGAACAAATAAAATTGCGATTAGATATGAAGATACATAGAATTTTGAGTGAAAAAAAAAGACTTTTTTTACTTCTTAAAGGAAGGATATGTGTATATCCACCGTGTTTCAAATGGTTAAATATTAATTTAAAAATTGCCATTAAAACACGCCGTTATTACAATAAAGAAATTTTTTACTTCACCTCGTATTGTTCTTTTCCATGTTCGACACCACCCCATGCAATGTAGCAAGCTGAATGTTGCGGGTTCACTTTGCCAGGAATAAGAGCACCCTCATGGTGTGCTCTTCCAACATACAAAGGTCCATCAAGGTCCCTTCCTCCTTCCACTGCATCGGAAGGCACCATTCCAGCAACTGATTCACGCCAAATTCCAGTAGATCCTGGAACCGTACGTTCTGAAGGCGCTGAAGGCTCTGGTGCACGAACAGTTTCAACTATAAACAATTTTAAACAATCTTTGTTAGCAAAAAAATAGTTTTTTCACAACGCCATCGACAAAATGCGATTGTACCAACAACTCGTATGTCAAATCTCGTTTTTCTCCACTTTCTTGGGAAAAATATATTCTGCAGCTGGTGCAGAAGAGCTTTCTTAACACGTGTAATTGCAAAACTCGCCTTCAGCTCGCGTTGCAGACTTCACATTCGTTAAAAAAAGCTACTTCTGCTCTCGTTGAGAAATATATATTTGTTAAAATTGAAGAAATTTAAATGAGATTAAAATCAGAAAGGATAAAAAATTTTTTTGCCAATTTCAATGGGAAAATTGTATGCTGGTTGTACAAATTTGGTCATTGGATTCTTGATTTCACTTTTAGGAATTCTGCTCATTATATATTTGTTGTTCTTATAATCTCTTGGTGGACCAAAAATCGCAATATAGACTTTAATAATTAATTCAGTTTTATAAGATTTTTATTTGTATATTTTAAAACTTATTATCCAAATTTTAAACTGAACACAACAAATAAATTATTTATTAGGAAATTATTATATTTGTAAAATTAGTTACAAATTCCTGTCACAATATTATTAGTAATAATGCCAATTATTTGCTTACTAGGGTATTTTAACAGTGAAATAAAAAGGACTAAAAGGCAACTTTGCATGCTTTTCAATTTGCACAGAAGCATTAAATGGGTGCTGATCCTTTTTTGTGTCTTAAACCATTCCCATGCACAATAGTAATTTATTATTATTAACATATTAAGCCTAAAATCATATGCCTAATACATAATTTGCGCTATCTTTTTTAAATTCACACTCGTCACCAGCAACATTATTTCTAACCAGATTCCGATTTCCTCAAATATATTTTTCATTCCTTTTTCTCTAGGATTTCTGAACTAAGAAAAAAATGTATTTCAAAGAACAAAGTATTTTTTGATGTAAATATTAATAGAAACGGTGGAACAGTACTCTTTTTCTCTCAGACTTTCTTTCTATATCTAGCCCATGTTTTCAATACAAAAAAATATTTTCAGAAAAACGCTCATCATTTTATTAAATTGATGTCTTTTTAATATTTTGTTCGAATGTCGGAACAATGAGAAGCCCTAAATCAGGGTACAAAAAAATAGTTCATTAACTACATTACACCAAACTCTCGCTTTCAATCACCCTATTATCGGCTTACTTAGAACTGCTGGCTCAAGCAGTTCTCAGCTAATCGAATTATTAATTTTCTACTAATCTTTGGTGGCTCAATTTCATACTTATTCAAAATCATTCTTATTTAAGCAAATTCGAAAACAGAACTCTGTTGAAAAGTAGGGCATGAGGATCCTGAATATGCCTAATTAATTAAAAGATTGATCCACATTGACTCACTATATTTTAAAACGGAAACAGACTACTATCTGTCCAACAAATATAGGCACCTCGATTTTTGTACAGAGTTTCGCGAAAAACTTAGCAGAAAAAAATCTAAAAATATGAGACAACATTCATGTTGCAAGTGAAGGTTTTGCCAATAGTGATACAGAGTTTCAAAATGTTCAGATGATTAGCGATTATTTCTTGGCGAATAAAATGTGAAAAAGTACCATAATCATATTATCATTTCCGCATACTCAACTTTGAATAGCTCTAACAAGGAAACTATCCCAGGTGTCCCTCACCGATTTTGATGAAACTGCAATATGTTGTAATACATCGAAAAATAAGAGACACGTATTTTTTTT
>NC_046665.1:81696862-81698675 GCF_010883055.1 Belonocnema kinseyi | reverse complement strand
ATGGCCGATAAAAAAAAATACGTGTCTCTTATTTTTCGATGTACTACAACATATTGCAGTTTCATCAAAATCGGTGAGGGACACCTGGGACAGTTTCCTTGTAAGTCACTGAAAATAAATTATGGAAATTCTAAAAAAATGTGTGTATTTTCAATGAGCAAAAAGTTGCACTTGAATGTTTAAAAAATTATTTTTTTCTTGGAAAAATGCAAAAGACTACAATAATCGAGGCAACCCCATTCGCAGGAGGGCACTTTTCTGGCGCTACTGCTATGCGTGCAATACGACCTTCTCTCGTACTCAGGCTGTTTGCAGAGTCCCTAAGTCTTGATGCAAAAAAAGGGGTTACAGATGCCTCTATTATCGTAAAGTATTTTGTATTTTTCCAAGAAGAAAATAACTTCTTAAACATTCCAGTGAAACTTTTTGATCATTGAAAATTCCTAGAACACTGTCCGAAGCCAAAAATGTGCAATTTTTTTCAAAAATGATCTCTGTACGTTCCTTAGCTTCAGAGATGACACCTCCCTACGTTCTTGTTAACAACTCATTAACAAATTATTATTTTTGGCTATAAATTTCGCCATTGTGCACAGAAAAAATCAACGAAACCATATATTTTTTTTAGAATTTTCATCATTTATTTTCAGCGACTTCTATTCACAGTTGAGTATTCGGAAATGATAATATAATTATAGTACTTTTTCACCTTCCATTAACCAGAAAATATATGGCTAATCAACTGAACATTTTGAAACTTTGTATCAGTATTGACAAAACCCTCACCTACGGCACGTATATTGTCTCATATTTTTATTTTTTTTCTGCTGAGATTTTCATAAAAATCTGCACAAAGATCGAGGTGCCTATATTTTTGTACAGATAGTAGGTCATATTGACAATTTCGCAATATGGCCTTCTGATTATTTAAATGATGTTACACCATCGCGTCGTTATATTCAACTTTTTCATTTTTGACGTTTTCCAACGTTAAAACTTTAAAAAAATTATTATTACAGTTCTAAATAATTTTCTTCTTAAAAAGCAATTAATGTTTAACTATTGAATTACAAAATATTCAAACTACTGCTCGAATTGGTAATTTTCTACCAATCCTTAGTGGCTTACTTTTCCCTAATCCAATTTGAATAATTTCACTAGTAATTAGTTAAATTTTGCCAGTTTTCATTCAAGACAGCAAAAAAGCTTAAAAAATCAAATATCTTTCCTTAATCACTTAAATTAATAATTATTAACCTCGTGTCTGATCAAGAAAATATATTTTTTTAATAATCTTTGGTTATAAATATTTGATTAAATCATTTTTTTTGTTGTTGAAAATTCAACTATGGTCAACTATGGTTGTAAAGACACCATAACGACATGGACATAGGATCTCGTAAAGTTACCGTAAAGATGTAACGATGTCGTAAAGACGTCGCCAAATTTTGCGTCAACTGGGTTATTAGTTAAATATTAATTTTTTGTTGAAAATTCTTCCTTTTTTAACTATTGTGTCGAAAATGCAACCTATTTCGACATAACCTCTCATATTGAATTTAATATATTATCAACATTAGTGTTATTTAGAAGAATTTATTCCTCTTTTTTGTGAAAAGCGCCGTATTTCCCCTCTTTTAAGATCATTTTGGTTTATGAATTTAGATCTTTTAATATTTTTAAGTGTTCTTGATTCATCGTGAGAAAACGTAGAATAAACTTCAAATCCGTTTTTAGCCAAAAGCTAAGTTAATTTAGGGTGGAGGGGGCTAACACAAAGCTACGGTTGTCAGCGAGAGGCCGGGGGGGGGGG
>NC_046665.1:81694490-81696852 GCF_010883055.1 Belonocnema kinseyi | reverse complement strand
GGTATAAAATAGCCTGGAATCATTCTACGCAAAAAATATTTAGTTAAATTTTTCCTCTGCATGCACACTTCTATTCATAAAAGGAGTTCCTCTTGGTATCTAAAAATATTTAATTACAGTATTTATTTATAAAAATGAGATGATTGAATTTGGATTTTAGAAATTTTAAACCATCTTTGTTAGCAAAAAAATAGTTTTTTCCCAACGCCATAGACAAAATGGAATCGAGTTTGCAACCCGGCCTGAAAACACGCAAGACTAAGCTGGCTCGAAAACCAAAACCAGCACGAAGGTTAAATTAAAGTTTTTTAAATTACAGAACATTTGAATCATTTATGGTGATTACTACAAATTATAGCCAAAAACTACGGAAATCACCAGAAATTTACGGAAATTTTTTCATTGATTATGCATTAGATTGATTGTATTATCGATTCCCGATTAGGTCGCCTCGATAAAAAAAAATAACGACTCTACCCATTGGATTCCGATTGTTCAAAATGTAGCGCACCCCTACTTGTACCTCATATACCCTCTTTAAATTAATTTTAATAATTTTTATTTATTTATTTTGTTTATAGAAAAATGTATTTTTTCACACAATTGATATATAGCACAGATTTAAAAAAGTTTGATTCTCAGAACTATTTTGTTAATTGTCAACTTTAAAGATTTTTCCCTGATTTTTAAAAATAGGAAACTCTGCTGCTTCAAATCCAGAAGGAAAAGGTTAATATGAGATAAAGTTAAGACACTTTTTTTTAGTACCGCAGCTTCTATGTACCACAGACTAATAACATATACTTATAATTAAAAATGTCAAGCCTTATAATTAACCAATATTGTATTTGAAACAAAATGTATAATTACAATTTCTAATTTAATTTATTTTAATATAAACGCCCTAAAATCATACCGATGGTTAGTTTCCTTCATATTTTGTTTTCAATAAAATCCATCCAAGTAGAAAATAGATCAAAATTATTTGCTCTAAAATTGTAAAGCCTGTAAATTGAACGAAACCTTATAAAAATATTCAAACTGAAAAGCGTTAAAAAACTTTCAATCTTGAAAGCCTCAGAAGTTAAAGAATTCGATTGAAAAACAATAACATCAGATATTGAAATGCTTCTGACATGAGTGCATAAATATAATAATTAATCAACGAAAAGCAAAACAACAATGAAAATGATGAGGGAAGATGGTCGATATTGTAAATAACGAAAACCATTCGATGATGATTTTGTTATTGATGAAGAAAAAAAATCAAAAGAAAAAAACATGCCATTGCTCCTTCCCGTGGGGTTTCCCGTAGGATAGGGATGATCGATTCTGATATTCCATTTTCCAGTGGCTCCCCAAGCAGTTCTCACTCCAACGTGGGTGATTCCAAATGGATTTGGATCTTTCCATTCCAAAATCACAGGGCCATTTTGGTCCACAGCTCTCACCGAAATGTGGCCATTCAGCCAACAAATTGCGAATTTCTTGTACTCACCAGGATGCAGGAGGTTTGGTGTGTCTTTGCGAACCTAACGCAGAAGCACTCTTAGAATTCTAGTTGAGGCCACGAACAAACGCGAACTCAAGCCCGGTTTGGTAATCAAAATATCTTAGAGGTTATTTCAAAAGTACAAATGAGGGAATTATCTATTAAAATAGAAGAATCCAAATTTTTCAAGGATTTTTTAATAAGAGTTTTTTTAGGATGGCAATCAAAATTAGCACCAAATCGGATTTTCGCGGTCAAATTAAGCTTGCAGGTACAGTTCTTAACCAATTTTCACGTTCTGCTAAGATTGATTCTGCATTAAAATAGCAACTTTGTGCGAGAACTAATTTTTGAAATAGGGTTTCAGTTCTTTATTTAAGTAAAAAATAGGAAAAAAATTTCTGAAAATATATAGGCTCCGTTTTTTTCAAATTGTGACAAAATTCAAAACTACTTATTTGATTAGAATAATTGTTTTAAAAATTAAATAATTTTTCCTTCTAGTAAAGCTTTACAGGGAAAAATTATTTTATAACAAATCTTTACTAGATATCGATGAACACCCATACAAATTTATCCGTTTGAAAACCACCAAAACATGAATTTTCTATCAAATTCTTCATAAAATAACCAATTGATATTTATTGGTAAATTATCATTATAGGCGATTATATTGTAATTAAAAATAGCTATAATATGAACTAAGTTATTAAACTGTTTAAAAAAATTATTTTTAAAGTACAATGATTTATTAACCAGAATTTTTACCAAGCAGTAATGTTTAGTCCATTCCACGCTAAAACAAAAGCCCATGGTCCACAATTTAATTAATAAATTAGCCCAACGTAAGAGTCCAACCCCCCCCCCCCC
>NC_046665.1:81686552-81694476 GCF_010883055.1 Belonocnema kinseyi | reverse complement strand
CCCCCCCCCCCCCCACTGTTGACAAAAATAATTAGATGATTTTGAGTCTATCATTTATAAAAAAATGTCTCATTTTTTAAAAATTCTTTTTGACAGGCGAAAAAAGGAATGAAAATAAGGTTAAAGCGATTTTATTTTATTTATTTATTCATTAAAGGGTAATAAGATCTGACAGATTCTTGTGAAACTCAAACCCTCTGGGATAATGACACACTCAAATTACTTTTACGCAACGACGTGTAGATTTCATGAAAAAAGAGGAATCAAAATAAAGAAGGTGGAGCAATAACAAGGTCGAGAGTTCGAGAACAAGTTCGTGATTTGTCATGATTTTGCGGGACTGAAATCTGCTAAAATTGCAACTGATTCAAGACAGTAAAAAAAATTATGTTTAGAATTCGAAAGGTGAATCATTTTAAATCTATTTTAAAAAAATTAATTGTTATAAGGATTACTTATGCAAAAACCTTCAGACTGTAACTAGCTAAGCTTGAAAGCTTTTTGAGTTTTTGAATTTTTCAATTATATTCATTGAGTCATTCCATTTTATTTCGCCAAAGTCTGTTTAGACCTAATGGAAGTTTTTTCTATTTATTTATAATAAACTGCAATGGTTTTAAAAACCTATTTAGCACATTTATTGGTCAAATTACTTTATTACTCTAATATGAAATAATGCACTAAAATTGCGTTTCAACAACTACTAAACATTAACCGTTTACATCGTTCACGTTTCTGGTCACACTTTTCTTAATTTGAGTACTTTGGGGTTTTGTTTATTTTTGCGGATGAATAACTCGCAGGTTCAAAAATTAAACAATCCGATATTTACAGTAGGTATACATAAATGAAGTCTTCATCTTATTGGCCTGAACAATTTAGCATTGACCTCGAGCTTTTATCCACCGTAATACCGATTTTTAAAATAGCCTGAAAGATTGCTATTTTAAGATTGAATGAAACAAGGTATAGATTAAGTTTAAGTTAGCTTTTATTGTTTGAATGCGAGAAATTTGAATTTTTAAATATTTTGCCATAATAGCAATCTTTCCGGCTATATTGAAAATCGATATTGCGGTAGAAAAAGGCTGGGAACCAACAAAAAATTTGCAGAGGGGTAAAATGAATACCTGACTTATACATATACTGTAAATCCTAGATTTTTGCATTCTTCTCTCTACACGTGTTATTCATCCGCGAAAATGAACAAATCCTCCACGCTATACATTTTGACGTAATTTCTACAATTTTAAAAATACTATGAAAGAGTTGAAATATCGTTATATTTTAGTATTTGTTGGAACGCCATTTTCCTTTATTATTTCACAAATAAAGTTTTTTTTTTTGCATTTTAAATAACAGTTTAACTAAGACGTTAAATTCGTCTTATCTGATTCAATTAAATTTTTTATTGTAGAATTTGAGTTGTTCTCTATTCCATAATGCATGACATAAATGTAACATTTTTCTGTACTTTTGAATACCGAAAATTCAATTTCTGAAGAAAAGAATGTTATAAATTTACGTTATAAAAGAGTTAAAAAAACATTCAATTCTATTATCATTAAGTGCTAACATTTTTTTTCATCATGTCACAAATGACTTCGGCGAAATAGAATGGAACGAACCTAATTATAGATTTGAAAATCTTGCATTTTGAAGAGGAAATTTAGAAATAGTAAATAAAATAATATCGAAAGCAATAATTCAAATATTTTTGAATCAACTAAAAATGAAAAGAATCAAATAAAATTAGAAGACAAACACCTTATCTGGCTGTTTTCGATCGTATCTGATGGCAGAAGCAGTATTTTCCCAACCACCCAGCAAGATTTCGTACATCGGGCTGGATTCAGCTTTTGATCTCGATAATGCCACATGAGCATTACTTTTCGCTTTCACTTCAATAATAACAGCACCAGGGGCAGGATGGAATGTGTATTTCAGGTCATTCAAAGTTGTGATTGGTTGATATCCTTGGAAAATTGCAAGTTCAATTTAATTAGGATATCTATTTTATTTTCTATTCTCGTTTTTATTTCAATTGTAAATTCAATTTTAATTTAAGGAAAGAGAGAGAGAGAGAGTCGAGATTCTACATCAAAAAACAACTTTGTTGTATGGGTTCTGAACTACCTTTAATTATTGCAATATATCATTTTTCTCTCGATTTTTAAAAATGGGGTTTATACAAATTTGGTACTGTCTCAAAAATGTGGATAGCATCTTTTGCAATTCATATTTTGTACCATTTTTTAAATTATACATTTGAAACAACAGAATTTTAAATCTTTCACTCTAAAACTACACCAAACTCTCGCTTTCAGTCA
The DNA here is from genome assembly GCF_010883055.1 of Belonocnema kinseyi. Lineage (NCBI taxonomy): Eukaryota > Metazoa > Arthropoda > Insecta > Hymenoptera > Cynipidae > Belonocnema > Belonocnema kinseyi. Next base: position 81,692,146 of record NC_046665.1, on the reverse strand, counting down.
CCCCGTTCTCAGCTTTCCTAGAACTGTTGGCTCATGCAGTTTCTCAGGAGAGTAGGGTGAGAGTGGTTGCGACATTTTATATATATAAATCTATATTCCAATCGGTAATGAGTCAGGCGGCCCTCACTGTTTTCGCTTTTGCCCCCCCCCCCCCCCCCCCCCCCCCCCCCCCCCCCCCCGAAATCAGTCCAAGGTCATTTGAAGGCAACCCCCGACACTTGACTAAAAGCGAGAGTTTGGTGTATTAAGTCTTGAACACACTTTCAATTTTAAATTGTTTCAAAAGGCCAAGCCTAGGTTTCCCGAACTTCAGCTGAAAATGGGGGGCTAGGTTCACGGAAATTCGGTGAGCGTCGAGGTGAGCGTAATACAAATATTATTGGTGAGCCTAGACACTTTGTTTCCAAAAATTTCAAACGCCTTAAATTTGAAATTATTTAATTTTAAACGCCTTAATGCTAAACAAGCAAGCTTTGGAACACTTTAAACTTAAAATTTCCTTACTATTAAGTTTTCAAATTCATAATAGTACAATTTTGAACTACGTATTTAAATTGAAAATTAAAAAATGTTTAATATTTGAATTTTCTATTTCGTTTTAATTGGCGAAATCACATACCACAGCCGAAGGTGAATTTGAAATTGTTTGATTCAAAACTTGTTTAATGCAAAATTATTCAAATTTAAATCATTTCAATTATGGACAACTTCGTTTATAAAACTTATAAACGCTTTAATTCAATTAAAAATTCTACGATCCAAATTAATAAAAATTTAGTTTTTGCAGTAGACTATCGCCTTGAAGGTCTCATTCTAAATATAATATGAATTTATGACTCTGTTTTTTGTTTGAAAGAGCTCTTTCTATAATCAATAATTTGAAGGCGTGTTTTTCGAAGCCGACCTCAATGACAAATTGAATACATATAACGGCGTCAGACTCAAACCTGTCTGACCTACAAGGATAGAAAATCAATATTCCTTGCAAGGACGAAATAACTGGGAATTTTCCTAGCTTGGACTTTATACCCGAGAACAAATTCGTAAATCTTAGTTCCAAAGTAGATTAAAAGTATCTGATTATCACATTAAGACATCTACTTTTTCCGACTAAAACTGAAAGTCGCACACTAAAAACAAATCTAAAATCTAAATGGGGTTTTTTATCGATTTTATACTTTATAGGTAATCGAAGAATGGAACTTGGGATACTTTCAGAAAGAAAACAATTTTTCTGTCGAAAACATATTACTTAACTTACGGGATAGAGGAGATAAAAATAACTGAAGAAAAAGAAATGTAAAAATATATGGGAAGAAAAAGAAGATATATCTGAAGAAATATGTGGGACTTTAGGTAATCTTACTCGAGTGTTTTCAGCAAGAATTTGATGGGAAAATATGTAGTAAAATCCAGAAATACATCCTGACTACGCTCTAGATCAGTTAAAAATATATCCCCACTGAAGTTGGTGAATAAAATTATTTCCAAATAACTCATATAAAAAATTATTCTTTTTATGAGGTGTAAATATTTTTTAAAAAACTTATCTTGCAAAACAAAAATTCAAATATGAAGTTTGTATTTCTTATTTCAAATTTCGAAGACTTCAAACAGAAATTTTGCAATCGAAATTTATTCAATTTTGAACGTTTTTTGCACAAAACTGTTTAATTCTCAACGCTTTTAATTTGAAATTATCTAGCTGTAAATATGTTTACTAACAATGATGATATTTTAAACGACTAAAAATAAAAATTGTTTAAATTTTAGGACTTTCATTTAAATAATAAATTGCAGCATCTCGAAAAATTCAATTGGAAAGTATTCAATTTTAACAGCTAATTTTTAAAATTATTTTCTTTTGCCAAAAATGTTGATGCGCAAAGACGTAAAAAAAGAAAATACAAAAATTGATAAAAGCGACTCATTGGCAGAGTTGGAATTTTGGTATGTATGTTTTAAATGATTTTTTAACTTTGTGCTCTAACATTGAAAAAAGTCTAAAAATTTAAATATAAATTGTGTGGAGATTATTCACAGGCACGTGTGGTTTCTATTTATAATTTGCAATCTACGGGTGTGTTATGCAATTTGCAGAAGCGTGCAGGAAGGCCCAAAACAGTAATATCCACTCCACAAAAGCCAAATCTACTTCACAAAGCAAACGAGAACAAAATTCGCATCTGGAATTAAATAAATTACGTACAACCACCGTAATCAGCGAGACATCTTGCTGCACAGGATAAAAATCGTCCGTAAATCCACGAAAGTTGCAGACAAAAAGAGTTCATTGTTGAATGTAATTAAATAGCTGATTAAAAATACCACACCTAAAGCACTTCTTTTAATCTTAATATTAATCCCAAAAGCTTCAACATTATACACTTTCAGGTAGATTACAAATATAAAAAATACCATTTGCTTATTAATTAACTTGAAGAAGATTGGAATTGTTTCCTTAAAATTACCCAGAGATGCTTTCATAATGAGTAATACACTAAGAATAAGAATGACTGTATAATAACGTTATATTTATCTTCCAATAGAGACCTTCTCTGAACATGTTAAAAGTTCATAATTATGTAATGTGTCCGAAAAAACTAATTTGAAGTGGAAATTTGTAGTATTAGAAATAAAAATGTTAATTTCAATTCAAATCTAGGAGAATTTATATTTTAGAGATAAATTAATAATTAATTGATCTTGTCACTAACCTTCCAGTTGCCATTGTCCAGAAGCACCCCAGCCAGTACAAAATCCAGTGTATCCTACGACAATTGGTTCAGGATCTGTATAGGATAACAAAGGCTCATTGTCCCCTTCCTTTCCTGCAGTAATTGTATTTTCGTTCCATCTGAATTAAAAAATCGACTTTTTTAAATTCAAATTAATTTACGATATTCCATTTTAAAGTTGAAACTATCCGCTTATATAACTTTAATTCTTTAATTGCTTAATTTTCACTCTTAAATTACTCAATGTATGAAGTTCTATGTTTAAAATTATTCAATTATAAAAGCTTCAAGATTTAAATGGTCCCAATTGAAACAATTGAAGTTCGAATAATATCAAACTTTTTCAATTCCAAATTAGTTCTTTCCATTGCTTCAATTTTCAATTTTTCCAACTTATAATGCCAATTACTTCATTTTCAATCTACTCACTGTCCATTAAATACAAAGGAGTCCAAAATCACTGTATACAAATAAAAATAATAAACTATACCTAATCCAAAATCCTCGGGTCTCATCGTTGCTCAGAATTTCGGGGGTCTGAGCTTCAGCAACTTCTGGCTTGGTCCTATTTTTTCGAATAACGGATTTTGAATTTCCCCATCCGCCAAAGAAAACCTCAGAAAATATTAGATTCAATTACAATTTTTATTGTAATATTTTGCAAATGCACATTACATAGGCCTCGCATACACTATTGCAGAAAATAAATACACTACCTAGTCTTTTGTAAAGATGTTACACTTGTAGAGAATAATTAATTATTTACCCGAAAGTTTTTTCAGTTTAGGCATTTAATTTTTTAAACTTTACTGAACTGCATGAGGGGAAACATTGAATCAAATGCATGGAACAAAATTTTACTTCTGTAAAATCTTCGTAATGAATAATAATTATTATCAGTTTATTATTTCATTGAATAGTTATTTAAAATTAATCTATTTTTCAAGTTATACTTATACAAAAATAATTAGTTTTTACGAAGATGTTAGCAAAATAGGATAAAAATTGACCGAATCCCATGCATATGGTCCAATGTTTTCCCGTCAGCACTCAACGAAGTGAAGTTAGATGGTGGCTGAAGTGAATATACCTAATTTTAAAATATGTCAATGCCTTGCAACGTGAGTTCATTTCCTAGAATCAAGTTATGAAAATCATATAAACCGGTAGGTTGTAGCTTCGTAATTTCAGTCCATTATGGATAGTTTTCATCGGGTTTGAATGAAAATTCATTTTCATTAAAATATAGGTATCACTAACCACGCAATTAAAAAAAATGGAAAAACTAAATGAGTTTATAGTTTTTCGTGATCATTGTGATATTTGCTGTCAGAATAATACACATTTACTTTGATTTAATTTGATAAAAACTAGACAAGTTTAGGAATTTACAAGTTAAGTCATTTATATTTTTCTTGTGTCTGATGTTTAATTTAATTTTTCTCGTTTAATTATAGTACATGTGATTTTTCCAACAAGAATGCAAAAACTGAAAGAAAGTGAGTAACGTATGTTCGTGGTATTCTAATTTTCAATTGAAGTCAGAAGAATAATATTATTTTCTTTAGTTTTTGGAGAGTTTCAATTTTCTTTTCACGACAAATCTTTGAGATAAGATACAAGAATATCTTTTGACATAGGAAGGTATGTTATATATCAAGTTGCTCATTTTAAATGAAAATTCGAAAAAAAAATAACAAAACTAATAAATGAAGTCGTCAAAAAGTTAAGGAAGCTAAATCCCTTGTATTTCCATTTCTAATATGAATATGGCTTAGAATGGCTTCTAAATTCGAATTTGATTCAACTTAAATAGTTTAGCTCTTCGATTTCTTCAAAAGTGATTCCTAATTCATTTATTTTCAAATATTTTAGCTCTGAAATTGAGACAATATTGAAAACTATAAATCATCACAAAATAATTATTTTCAAATTTAGTTTACTAGTCACTTTGATGACTTCAAACTTTGGATTCTTTCCAACTTGCCCTGATAGCCCGGAACGTTCTCAGAACGCTTGAGAAAGGCCGAAAAAGTTCCACTGGGACATGAAGGGAACCTTCCGTTACTGTTAATTTTAACAACAATTATCTCGTAAACCGTAAGAGTTAGATAAAAATTAATGGAATTTTTTAGTTTTGAGTACCGCATATACTACACATTTTACACATTTCGGGAACGTTCCGTGCTATTAGGAAGCATTCGGATTTCTTTCAGTGATAATTACATGCAGTTTGAATATTTCCAAACTTGAATTTCTTTTACATTTTATTTGCCTTAATAATTAGAATCCCTTTCAATTTAAAAGGGTATAAATTTGTAATGCAGCTGTGTACATCTTTGATTTATTCCAAATTAAAAACTTTTACTCAAATTTCTTTTGTTTTAAATGAAAAAAAAGGAAAACAGGAAAACAATTCGAACATATTGTACTTTCAACAAACAAAAATTTAATTTTAATTAATTGTGGCCAATCTGTGAGGTCTATTAATAATTTAATTATTTTCGAAATTAATTTTTCTCACCTCGTACATTGGTTCTCCCTCTTGGGGACCAGGAGTAAGTGCGACATGAGCATCATTCGAGGCTCTTACACGAAATTGTAGCTGGCTTCCAGTCACCGGGATGAATTGGTACTCCAATTTATCTTCAGTGTCTATGGCTGGAAAGAAAAACAGATTAAAATTAATAATTGAATATTCGATATTCAAAATTAACCTGAATTATACTTTAAAATAGCAGTAAACGCACACAGAAAACTGCGCGCTCACGTTCTAAACTTTAATTCCCTAACATTAAAAATACACCACACTCTCGCTTTCAGTCCAGTGTGTCTTCAAATAATCTTGGACTGATT
>NC_046665.1:81685438-81686452 GCF_010883055.1 Belonocnema kinseyi | reverse complement strand
AGGGTGACTTAACCGAGCGTTTGGTATATAAAGAATTTCAAAACCCATTAGTAAACAAATTTTTAAATATTAAGTTACAATTTTTTTTAACATTTACAGTTAATAATTTTGAACTGGAAGCGTTTGAATTTAAAAAATATGTTGAAAGGCTTTGAATTGAAAAAGTTCCAAATGACACAATTTTTTATAAGTTAAGGAAATCATTCTTTTCACGAAAAATATTAATTTTGCGAAAGACAGAAATTAGCGGGTAGCAGATAACAGGATTTAAACGGTGAGAATCGTTCGCAAATGTTTTTTTACTCACAATTCTGACATCATAGAAGAACTCTCGATACCAATAACGTTTTCGAAGGGCCGCATTTTGATGATGGTGAACCTAATTTTTGCAAAATACGTCGCGAAATGGAGAAACATGCAGAATAAACTGACATGTTGTATGTGTGTGTTGTAACTGTATTTGTGATCAGCCACCAGGCTAGCTGGTTCGCGACTTATTTCGAAAAAATTTGGTTCACCATCATCAAAACGTGGCCCTTCGAAAACGTTATTGGGCTCGAGCGATCTTCTATGATGTCATAATTGTGAGTACAAAAATAAATTTTCGAGCGATTCTCACCGTTCAAATGCTGTCGTCTGCTACACCTACTGAAAATTCCTATATAGGTTCCTGAATAGGATCCTCTATAGGATCCTACATACGTTCCTATATATGAATCTAAATAGAATCCTATATAGAATCCTACATAGAAACCTATAGGAAATGACATAGAGTCCTATAAAGGAACCTGTATAGTTTCCTGTATAGGATCCTATATAATATCCTGTAAATCAGCGATTCCCAAACTAGTGCCGCCGGCTGGTGAGGCTGCCGCCGGCAGGGGGACGCCACTCGGGGCCGGGCAGCTAGGAAGGCTCCGAGGCAGGCTCCCCGCTGCGAGCAGAAGGCTACTTTCCTCGACTTTCGTGTACCTACCACGAATGACCCTTTCATTGTTATGAACTTGCAATAAC
>NC_046665.1:81681460-81685338 GCF_010883055.1 Belonocnema kinseyi | reverse complement strand
AAATCTAACGGAACTTATTAAAATTCTATTGATTAATATTTAATCAACTTTTCATTTTTCTCAACCGGCTCTAATTCTCTAACAACGAAAAGGTCAGCGAAGAAAACAACCGAGCACGAACGACTAGCGTCCAGTGTCTCACTTGGGTTCCAGTATTGTGAAAAAATTTGAGGGTGGGGCCCTTGCCGCTCCCCAGAACGTGCATAAAAAGTTTGGGAATCGCTGCTGTAAATGTTCCCGTATGGGACCATATCCAGATGCGCAGTGGTATTCTATGGCACCTACGGCTGCGCAGAAGCTTTTTTTTGTAATCCACGAGGTAATACCGCTAATTTCTGTCTTTCGCAAAATTAATACTTGTCGTGAAAACAACGATTTCCTTAACAAAAAGTTTGATTTTTCAACAACCTATTGATCCAAGGATCTCGCAAAATTCCGGATATTCGACAAGTATTTTTTCTATCGTTCTCAAATTCTTCGGAAAAAATATATATTGAGCCAGTGCCGTAAATACAAAAAAATTCAAAGTCGGATTAAATGTTCGAATCGAGTTAAAACCTATTTCATAATTAAGGGCTCATTTAATGTTTAATTGCCAAATTTAATGCTGCACTTTTTTTTTTAAACGATAATGACGCTAGCTTAACATTAAGCTGGCGGAATCCTATACATGAAATAAACCTAGAATCGAGTTCTGTCATATTACCTATAATGAAGGTTTCATTTAATACTCAATTAATTCTTAAAGGACACACCTCCAAAAAATAACGTAGCTGACACTTGGGATCTTTTGACCCCAACGTTTTTAAACTGTTGTAAAAAATTTAATTTTTGATATTTTTGTTAAGAAGTTTTTTTTGGTATTTTTTAACATCTCTTTTAAAGAATCAATCGTTATAGTAACTTAAATTTTATTTTTAACACTTTGAAAAACAATGAAAAATTCATGGAATTTACGAATTTTTATATTCGTTCAAAAATAGTCTGGGGTCCATTGGACCCCCAGTGTCATTTAAGGGTTAATGCCCTATTGTTAAATGGAATGCTCCATTATTTAAAAAGAAAACGGGGGTTACGTTAGCGGAACCCCATGTGAAGTAACCGTTGAATTGAGTTCTGTCCTATCATATAATTAAGGGCTCATTTAATGCTCTCCAAAACCACAACAAATTATTTTCCAAAATCAGCCCTAACACTGAAAAACCGCCCATAATATAAATTAGACACAAATTGTAAATCTGACCTTACCATAATTAAAGGCTCATTTAATGTTCATTTAATGCCCTATTGTGAAATTTAATCCTGCACTATTTTTTTTTAACCGGGGGTTCCGCCAGCTCAACGTTAAGCTGACGGAACCCTATGTGAAATAAACTTTGAATCGAATTCTGTCATATCACACAATTAAGGGCTCATTTGATGCGCTATTGTGAAATTAAATGCTCCTCTATTTTAAAAAAACGGGGGTTATGTTAGCTTAACTTTAAGCTGACGGAATCCTGTGTGAAATACTTTAAATCACGTTCTGTCATATCACATAATTAAGGGCTCATTTGATACTCATTTAATGCCCTATTGTCAAATTTAATGCTCCAGTATTTAAAAAACGGGGTTTATGTTAGCTTAACATTAAGATGATGGAACTTCATGTGAAATAAAGGTTGAATCAAGTTCTGCCCTATCATATAATTATGGGTTCTTTTAATGCTCCCCAAAACAAAACAAATTATTTTCCAAAACCAGCCCTAACACTGAGAAACCGCGCATAATATAAATTAGGCACAAATTGGAAATCTGACCTTACCATAATTAAGGGCTCATTTAATGTTCATTTAATGCCCTATTGTCAAATGTAATCCTGCACTATTTTTATTAACCGGGGGTTATGCTAGCTTAACGTTAACCTGGCGGAAACCTATGTGAAACAAACTTTAAATCGAGTTCTGTCATATCAAATAATTAAGGGCTCACTTGATGCTCATTTAATGACCTATTGTCAAATTGAATGCTCCTCTATTTATAAAAGCGGGGATTATGTTAGCTTAACGTTAAGCTAACGGAACCCTTTATGAAATACTTTGAATCGAGTTCCGTCATATCACATAATTAAGGGTTCTTTTAATACTCCCAAAAACCACAAAAAATTATTTTTCAAAAGCCACCCCTAATACTAAAAATCACCCTTAATATAAATTAGGCACAAATTGTAAAACTGATCATACCATTATTAAAGACTCATTTAGTACCCTACATTGCCAAATTTAATGCTGCTCTATTTTTTTACCCGGGGGTTACGCTAGCTTAATGTTAAGCTAGCACGACCTCCGTTTAAAAAAAGTCGAACATTAAATTTAGCAATAGGACATTAAATGAGCCTTTAATTATGGTATGATCAGATTTACAATTTGTGCCCAATTTATATTAAGGGTGGTTTTTTAGTATTAGGGGTGACTTTTGGAAAATAATTTTTTGTGGTTTTGGGGAGCATTAACAAAACCCTTAATTATATTATAGGACAGAACTCGATTCAACCTTTATTTCACATGGAGTTCCGTTATCTTAACGTTAAGCTAACATAAACCCCGTTTTTTACAATAGTGGATCATTAAATTTGACAATAGGACATTAAATTAGTATTAAATGAGACCTTAATTATCAAATAGGTTTTAACTGGATCCGAACATGTGGTTAGGTCAGCTTTACATACCTGAAAAAAGGACGATATTTCGAATGGAATGAATATGAATTTAACTTCTATCATTTCTAAATTCAATTGTTTCAAATTGGAAACTTTTAAATTAAAAGCTCTCGAAATTGAAAAGCATCAGACTAAAATATTGGAAATTGAACACTTTTATTAGAAAGTACAGTAAAGTTTCTCCTATTTCAAGTCGCAACTTTTTTAAGTCCGACAGACACGGATATTTAAAAATGTGCACTAGTGCTTCCTGTGTATTTTTATGTTATATAACCCTTTTGTCAACTTAAAAATACAGAGGAATCAATACTGCGCATGCCAGTATTATCCGCATTCTCCCATCACTGTATTACTAAGAGGCCCGAAGAGTGGGAACCCCTCGCTGCCTTGAATTGAGTATTTTAGAGTGACTTTATGGGAATGCAGACAACTTTTTCATGAAAATTTTGCCAACGTAAAAATAAATCACAAATGTACGAATAGTAATATTTCTCAAGTGTAGAATGTATTTTCTTAGTCATGTTCCATTCTCTTATCGATTGGCGACCTTTCAGTGTCACGAAATAAAATAAAATGTCCAAAATTTCAGGTTACTTATCAGATTGAGCACTCTCATCTCAAATTTCGGATAGTTGATTGTATTTCGTGAAACTGAAAAATCTCCAATCGATAAAAGGATGAAACAGACTTGCACAAATGTATTCTACACTTGAAAACTATTAATATTCAGTCCTTTATAACTTACTTTTAAGTTTAGAATATTTCCTCCAAAAAGGCGTATGCACTTGCAGTACCATGTCAAGAACTATACCAAACTATGTTAACCTTCCTGACATTCCCACCTATCCTATCATGCCCGTGACGCCATCCTGACATACTCACTTTTCTGCGAAATACTTTAGTTGTTTTTTGATTCTATTATATTGATGTTTAGTTGGCAGACAAATTGTACTATTTTAAGGAAACGTTATATTTCTCGCGTCTCACGTCATCAAAAAACACTTGAAAAACACTGACATGCATGCAGTGATGCAAAGACATAAGCTTGTAATATACGAGGGTAGTTCAATAAGTCCTTAGAATGACCAACAAATGGCCCGCGAATCGCTCCAAATCATCTGTTTTCAGTCAGCACCACTCCCGACTAGATATATGGTGCAGTCACAGTCCACATCTTCTG
>NC_046665.1:81629784-81681360 GCF_010883055.1 Belonocnema kinseyi | reverse complement strand
AGAGCTCCAAGGAGATTATGTTGAAAAATAAAAAAAAATTTACCCAAAAAAATTGTTTTTATACTTCATTCTAAGGACTTATTGAACTACCCTCGTATTACATTAATAATCATTTATTTAAAGAGATAGGCTATTTCTTGAATTCAATTTATTTAATTTTTTTTAAGTAAAAATTTGTTTTAAATATTTATCTGTATTATTATTGATTGTCTTTATTGATTTCAAATCGACACGCGCTTTCCGAGAAATGCGCAGCTTAAAAAGTTTCTTACAGCGCGCACATCGACACAAGGCCGGGGCAGCCAATGAACGTCGCTTAACAAAAATAACCTATCGACTCGCGGTATAGGTGAGGACCCCTCCAGCATTGAAATTATTGAATCTATACGTTTTGAGGCCCTTGAAATAGGCGAGACTTCCGTGTATTGTGAACCTTTTAAGTTCAGTCATTCTAACAAGTCTAAAAATGATATATGCTTTCTAATTGGAAACTTTGAAACTTGAAGCGCTAACCCTCGCCCCCCACCCCCCGCCCTTTTACCGATGTACATTTTTCCTTGTAACTGGAATTTAAAAAAAAATCCACTTCGGGCCTCCATATCATCTTCATTTGGTTCAATTATAAGAGAATCGTGCATATAGTTCATTTAAGATTTTTTTTGTTTGCAAAAAAATTGACTTTAAGTATACCTTCTTGGTGGACACACCCAGGGTACCAGGGTACCCACCATAGAAACATTCAATTTTTAGTGGATTATAACTTCTTTATCAAGATATTTGACTTATTTACGTGAAATGGGTTCAGCGATGATAGTATACATGAAATTTAGGATGATAAAAACCTTTTTTCTTCACATTCTTGACATCTGTGTTTACACATCCGCACCACCGAAAAAGACGATTTGTACTGACTACAGCGATGTCGCAAGCTGTACCCACTCACGGCAACACCTTCGCTTCTCCTTTTAAACGAGCTACAGTGTGTATATTGTTTTAGAAATGCCTCTAGCACTTACTTCTGATGTTGATTTATTGGAATAAACGAAAAAAAAAGATTCGTATCGCATACATATTGAAAAAGTTGAAGAAAGAGAGGTGGGTACATGGGTACCCTGGTTGTGCGGAAAACGTGGATAAATTTGGGTGTGCATATAAGGGTTAAAAATTGAAAAATTCGGTTTTGCGAGTTTTTGGCGCTAATTATGATTTTTTGCAGCTTTTTAAAACGATATGTTTCTTAATAAAATAATTAATTCAATAAATAATATATTTATTAGAAATAATTATTAAAACAATGTAATCATATTTATAATAATATTCTCGTAGAATAATGCTGAGAAGTTGCAGTTTTTCTAGAATTTTCCACTTTTGGTCCACTTTTCAATTAAGAGTGAGGTAATAATTAATTTACGTCAAAAAATATAATTTTTTATAGAATGAAGTAATACTTTTAATAATATTCTGTTCGAATAAGGCTAGCAAGTTGCGGTTTTTTCTGAAATATTTTACTTTTTGTACCTATTCACTTAGAGCTTGGTCAAAATTAATTAAATTTTTTTTTAATATTTAACAAATTATTATTGATTATAACTCTCTTCTCCTATAGTAACGCTAGATATTTGCGATTTTTTGTTTAAATTTTCAGTTTGTCAACTTCTAACTCATTAAGTAATAATTGATCCAAGATAACAAACATAATTGTTTATAACTATATTCTCTCATTTAATTTTTAGAAATTTGCGATATACAGTTATTTTTTTATTTATGAACTTCTCAGTTGTGAAAAAGTAATAAATAAAGTAATAAATAAACAATAGAGAGAGAGTCGTGTTTTAAATAATCTCTTTTTTTAAATATATTTTTCTGAAATAAAAGAAATATTTAAAATATCCTTTAAATTTTCTATATGGATCATATTAATGGTAATTTTTTCATGAAGTTGTAACTAAGCACCTTTTTGTTTAAATTAATGTTAATATTTATTATTTGTTCCTTCCTAAAAAATCAAAGAAAATCTGAAAATTTTATAGAAACCGCCTTAACTTTCTAGCGTTACTCTAAGAAAAGATTGTGATAAAAAATACTAATTTTCTTAAATAATTATTTTGTTTAAATTGATTTAATTATTAGCTTGCTTTAAGACCTAAGTGAACATTAGACTAACACTGAAAAATTTCAGAACAAATACAACTTTCTAACATTATTCCAAAAGAATATTATTATAAATATTGATATATTGTTTAAACCATTTTTTCTGTTAAATTTAGTTGATTATTGCCTTACTCATATTGAAAAGTTATAAATAATTTGAAAATTTCAAAAAACCCGCGACTTTCTATCTCTATTCTTACAGAACATTGCTAAAAGCAATAATAGATTGTTTGAACAATTTATGTGAACATCTAATTATCAGTTTAAAGTAGTATATTTTATGCATTAGAAGCAATTTGTATTTGAAAAGCCGCAAGATAAAAATAAAACAATAATTAGTACCAAAAAGTTACAAAACCCCATTTTTCCCTTACGAGCTTTTTTTGGGACCCTAGAAAACTGATTTATGGGGATGAAATTTGAAAAGGAACTATTTATTTGTATTCCATAGCTAATTGTGAAGAGGAATGTTGAGTTTTAACTCGACTGATATCTAATAGTAACGATTCTGAATCAAATTTACAACAACAAACTAATTTTCTTATGGGAAATACGTGTTAAACTTTATTGGACTTGCAAAACTTCTAAATATAATTTGTTAACGCATTTATTTGTGTTTTGGATTCAAAAAAATTTATAGGCGATATGCCTGAAAATTCAACTACAAAATCTTTGATTAACTTATGGGTAAACCCTCGATAATTTCTCGGATAAAAACGATGAGAAAAAAATTTGCTAGTCTCCAGGATGCGGAGCGTATCATGACAAATATAATTGGATGATAAATTAAGTTAGTTGTGTTCGAAAATCAAAATTTAATGAGCCGGATAATTGATCCATGGCGAATCGAGTTTGAGATACGTCATTGAAGTTATGTTTGTGTCGTCACGCTTATTTCTGTAAGAATGACGCGAGGCAAGGCCTGTTTCTCCAATATGCAATGCTCATGTATTCTGTTATGCGCAACCCTGCAATTTACTTGTAAATGCCTTTGCTATCATGTCAGACTTGACCGCTTAAATGTAATCTTCGACCTGGTATCATTCCGAAGCACATACAATAATGGGAAATGTGCTTTTCTGCCCACGCGGGACATTATTGATAATTTTAGCTATGTAGATTCTGCAAGATCCAGAAACTAGCACCATTGTAATTTAAGACGAATATTTAAAGAGGCCAATCTAATGTAAAGTTTTGAAAAAATATTCTCATTCTTTTGGAGAAACAACATTATTTTCTCGGCCCATAACAATTGTCTTTTGAAACAAATTACTTTCAGTTAGCAGCGAGCAACATTAAAAATATAAACAATTTAAGGAGAAAAATTAAAAATCGATTATTAAACTAATTTTTAAATACTAGGGGGTTTCAAATTTTTGAAACAATAATTAATCATTTCGAATTGAAATTGCTTGACACTAAAAAAAAAGATTGACATTTTTTTATTAAAAACGTTTCCAATCAAACAGTTTTAGATTGGGTAAAATTTTGAAAAAAAATGTCAATCTTTCAAACTTGCATCATTTCTAAATAAAAGCGCTTAAAATTAAATCATTTTTAAGTGTTTGAAATTTAAGTTTCGAAAATAGGAAATTTCAAAATGTTAAAAATTCAATAATTTCAGATTAGAAATTTCAAAAATGGATCATTTAAAATTTAAATAACTTCAAATTGTACAATTTCTAATTAAAAGCGTTTAAAGTTAAATCATTTATTACAATTATCTTTGGAAGCGATTAGAATTTGACAATTTGAAATTGAAAAATGAATTCAATGTTTCAAAGTCAAAGCTTCTGCAATTCTAGGATTTTAAATTGTTTTATTTTTAAAAAATTATTTAACATTAAAACTGATTAGACAAATTTGTGTAAGATAAAAAAATAAATTCACCGTTATTTGCACAGTTAAAAACAAAAACATTTTCATTAATAAGCATTGAAACTTTAATTAATCTAGAAAAACGTTCAAAATTAAGTAGTATTTTTAAATGGGAAGTATTACAAATTAAAAAATTAAAACTTGCGAAAGGGAAAAGGTCAGCGATCAAAATGAAAATTCAGAACTCTAAAATTGTACCCACACAAAATTAGAGAAATCGTTCAATAATTACTGAGGTATCAATTTAAAATTTTTATTTTTTTATTTTAAAAAGCACAATTTTTAACTATTTAATTTAAAATCGTTTAATTTTTAATTATTCATTCGGCATTATTATTCATTTTTTAAATGAATTTTTGGAATAGCACAAGTTTTAGTCTCTCGATTCGAAATTCTTTTCATTATTCTAGTTGGATTTGAAATATTCAATATTTTGGAATATTTTCAGATACGAAATAATTCACTTTTCATTGGTTAAAAATTATTCGTATTTTTAAGGCTGGAATTTGAAAAATTAGTTTTTTTTTTTATTTTAAAAAGCACAATTTTTAACTATTTAATTTAAAATCGGTTAATTTTTAATTATTCATTCAGAATTATTATTCATTTTTTAAATGAACTTTTGAAATAGCACAAATTTTAGTCTCTCCATTCGAAATTCTTTTCATTATTCTAGTTGGATTTGAAATATTCAATATTTTGGAATATTTTCAGATACGAAATAATTCACTTTTCATTGGCTAAAAATTATTCGTATTTTTAAGGCTGGAATTTGAAAAATTTGTTTCTTATTTTTTTTTTATTTCTACAATTCCGAAGAACTAAGCAAATCAGAACATTTTCTACGTTCCAAAATATATAAATATATAAATAAGAATATATAAATCTGAAATTATGAAATATGATTATTAAGGCTCTCAGTTAAAAATTATTGTACAATATCATCAGCCAATTCTCAATCTAAATTTGAAATATTTCAGGGTGGCCTCTGGAGACAAAAACAAGTATGAAGAACCCTATCGTTATTGCCGTGAAATGAACATTTTTCTAACTGACATTAAAAGAGTTATAAATCGTCGAACAAGAAAGTATCGGCTCAAAACTTACTTAATGGTTATTTTTGAGAATAAATAATAAAAGGTCGTTTCTTTAACATTATTTCAAAAAAAGTCAAAATTATTTCTGACCCTCCATGTTTGACCTCCTTGCTTTTGAAGCAAAAAAAAATTAGTTTCCGAAGACCACAAAAATTAAACTATTTTACAATTGAGCATGCAAAACTATAATTATGAAGTGAAATTATAGAAATTTAAAAGATGATAAAAATGAATAATGAGTATCGCGTCATGTGATATCAAGTGAAATTCAAAGTGATTGTATACATTTTTTAATCCTTAGAGGGGCACACATCCAAATAAAGCAAAATATATTTTTGGCTGAAAAAAAAATCATGAGTGATTTTGAAACAATACAAAATAGGAATTAAATATTTACAAAGCCTCAGTGATAATTTAATTGTTAAAAAAAAAATACAATCCGTGTGGTCAGTGACCTCAAGTGTCCTTTAAGTATTTAAGGGTTAAATACAAAATGTGATTTCTGTAAAAAATTACTGCAATTGACACCATTATAAATTAAAGAACGTTTAATGTTTTGAATCATTAAAGTATAAAAACGTTGAAAATAATATTCTTTCTAAATGGAAATTTGCAAAATTATTCAATTAAAACTTAAAAAGTTACCAAATTAAACTGTTTTATTCAAATTTTTTAAGTTTTAATCTAAAATAGGTCAATTTAAAATCGTCCAGTTCGAAATTAGAAATTGCTTCTTTAAAATTACTCTATCCTACCTTTCAAGGGAAGAGTAATTTGCAACTGCAAATCTATTGTTTAGAGAAGAGACTCAATTATCGTATCAGCGTAAAATTGACACAATTGCGCAACGTGCGAATTATTGTCAAGGTACATATCGTTGTAATTAACTGATCATCAAGATTTATTCTCATTTGTAATTACTTTTTTAAAACATTTTGAACCTGCTTTAAATTTTGAATGAATCGAAAGAACAAAATTCCTCTCAATAAAATCAATTTAATTTCTGGACTCTTGCGTATATTTTTGGAAAGATAAACAAACTTTGGCCATCGATTAGAGTTCTAAGAAATGTTTGAATTTCTCGATTCCGGAAAGTCAAAAACTCTTCAGACATAGAAAATGTTAATTGCCGATAACCGACGAGAGGACGTTGAGAGTTACGAAACAATTAATTAATAAAGCAAGAATCGCATTTTGCAAGGCTGAAGGACTTCAAGGCGGATGATGACAACTTAGAATAGAATAAATGTTCAGGCGGCACATAAATTACTTTGATAGAGTTTTTATTATTTAATTTTGCAACGAAAATTCCTTAGATGCCAAAGATAGCAATGAATAACATGTTTCCAATCTAAATGAAACATAGCACGACCTTTTCGAGAACTTCAATACTCCTAAAAATAAGACAAATAGATCCTCTTTTCAAATATCTATGTCATTTTAAATGAACTATTTCAAAATTAAATTACTCATTGCAGATTAGAGAAAATGTTTTCAAATTTCTGGGTCTGAAATTTTCATTCCAATTCATAATGAAAATAATCTATTCAGGAATGAGCAGGTGGGTTTATTTACATCTTTATCGGATCAAGAAAACTGAAACATACACTGATTAACTTTGAGAATCAAGATTTGATTTGCCTAAACCAAAGCCACATGTTTCACCTCTATGATGACAATATTATTTCATAAGAGCAATTATAACCATCTGGGATTAACATTCTTAGCAAACAGAATAAATTTAATTGTTTTGCATTTTTCATTAATTTAAATCGGTTGACTAATAGACATTTACATTTATTATTGAAAATTAGTTCTGGATGTTTGAATAAAACGTGATTCAATCTCCACCCCTTTAATTTGAAATTGTAAAATTTTGAAAACATTAATCTAAAATTATATAATAAAAATAAATTAGTTCCGAATTTGTTCAATTTGAAGGCTTTCAAACTTTTATTTTAATTTCAATTTTTAAATTTTATATTTTTAAATAGATTATTCTATTTTTATGTTATGATTTGCCATAGGATCCAGAAATAACTGCTTGATTTATTTATAAGTCAACAGATATTAAACTTGCGTGAACCAAACAAAAATCAAGAATTTAGCTTATTAATAATGTTTAATCTCGCATAATTCAATATGTCTCTTGAGCATAACTAGGTCCAAACAATACATTTTTTCAAACCTTAGATAAAGAAACATATAATTTTTCAAAACAATTAACAGTTATACAGGTGGAAGCTGAAGAATTTTAGATCGTTTAAATTTAAACGTTGAAATTTGACATTTTCAATATTTTGCAGTATGAAGTATGTATGTATAAAAAAAAAACATTTTTAATGGTTCAATTTGGGACGCTTTTATGTAAGAATTATTCAATTTCGTTAATATAAAATTATCTAATGTATGCTTTATTCTCAAACTGTATACATTTGAACGATTTAAATATTTGAAACCATACAATTTTGAACATTTTAGTATTTCTAATTATTACATTTAGTATTTCCAATTCTAATCGGCTACAAATAGTAAATTATTTCATAGCAAATCCATCAAAGTTCAAATTTTCAAAATAACGGTTTTTTTAATTTTCAAATTGAAATAATTTAAGATAATATTTCAAAAATTTCAACAATAGGAATACGACTGGATGCAAAAAGACCCTATGAATGGAATTACTGGGATATTTGTGAAAAACGGATAGCCATATTCTTTCTACAAGATCGTAACTGTTATTTCACCGGTCATTGTCCGGTTTTGGCTCGAAAACGTAAAAACTAGAAATGAAACTTGATTTTTTCTTGTAAAAATATATCAAGAATAAAGTATTCAATTCCAGCTAATAAAAAGAATTGAAGGTCCAGGAATACGTGACAAAAATTCGAAAGTATGTGTCTGGTTATTTTAGCGGCGACGTAACCATCTCAATTCTTTACCTACATGGTCAGATATCTAATTTTAAAGGCAGTCGCTACGTCTACTGAAATTTCGGTACAAATGGTCGCAGGGTTTTTCAATGCGAATAGCAGGACCTGCAAAAGGGACTATCTGCCCTGAAAATTCGGTACAAATAGCCGGATTTTTTCGGTACACACAGCCACTGCCATTTAAAAGAAAAGAATAATATATATTTTCACTTACTGCGAATCGACATGATGAAAATTCAACTTTGAACAAGATTTTAAAAGCAACAATGAGACTATCACTGAGAAGGAAATCCGCAGACTAAATGGAAAATCTAAAACTGTGTAGTGTCTCCAACTCCAACTGAAGCTGAACTGAGTCGGCGAGAATGTTGTGAATTCTAGAGAGAGGGGCAATATTTTCGCGACTGACGCATCCTTTTCCGACGGCAGGTACACATGCGCAAAACCCATAGACAATTCGAAGATACACAGTTGGATGATGACCCAATTAAGTTGGATGGACGCAGGAACTTAGTTCATGAATTTAAAATTGCAGTCTGGAGTTCCAGATTAAGATCAGTTCGAAAGGAATTCGGAAATCTGAATAGATTATAGTACATATCCAAAATGAACCGAATTGACGTAGAAACTTTGTGCGTACTTTAAAAATTTTGGGTTGCCAACGCGAACTTAGGGTCCGTAATTAAATTATTTAACTACCCAGGGTGGGGTGAGACAATTTGTTACGATTTGTTACGGCAGAGTGAGAGGGGGATTTTTCACTCATGTACGAAATTTTCGCAAATTCGCACAAACTTTCTCCAGAAGTTACTATGCGTTTAGATATAAATTTTATTATTGGGTTGAAAATTTAACAATGTTCTTAAAAAGATATCTTTTTTAGTTGCAAATTCAACTGTTTTGTTCAGAATTCGTCGTCTTTTTGGGTTAAAAATTCAACTATTTTCGTATAACATTAACCTTATATCCCTGGCGGACCGAAGGAACCGAATGGAGCCTCTACAAAGTACCCGTAAGGACCCCATTGGGCCCCCATTCGGTTCCTTTTTAAAAAACTAAAAAAAAAACAGCAAAATCAACTTTTAAATTGTTAAAATTCGGATTCTACGTTCAAATTTGCATTAGGAACTCACGGAGTAATCGCAATACTTTTTCTTGCAGCGTTAAAAACTTTAAAAAATAAAATACGTGTCATTTGCATGGGCCGAAGCGCCTTCAAGTGCATCTTCTTTTAGTAGCAGTTGATAAGCGTTCCGTCAGAAACTTATGCTAGCGTCACGTCGTGGAAACCTCAGACAACAACGCTGCGTTGCAAGTGAGAAAGAATTTTAGTTTTAAACTTCGCGCGCAACATACTACTTGAGATATTATGGATGCGCTTGAAGTCACCTTCTGCAGAAGTTAATAACATTTTTTTTAATTTTTAACGCTGCAAAAAAAGTATTGCCATTGCTCCGTGAGTTTCTAATAGAAAATTTAACTTAGAATCCGAATTCCAACAGTTTAAAAGTTGATCTTGCTGGCCCGACAGGAATTTTGTTTAAAATTCATATTTAGTTGCCGAAACCTTTTTTGGGTGAAAACACTTTATTTGAAAATTTGTCTTTGCTTTAAAAATTCACCTGTTTTGTAGAATTTTCATTTTTATTGGATAAAAATGCAACTGTTTGGTTGAAAATTTAACAATCTTGTTAAAAAGACATAGTTTTGGTTAAAAATTCGAATATTTACCAGAAAATAAAACTATTTTGTTAAAGTCATACTTTTTTGTTGAATGTTTGATTATTTCGTAAAAAATTTACTTTTTGTTTAAAATTTATATTTTGGTGTTGAAAAATGAACTGTAATCTTTTCCGGATGAAAAATAAACGTTTAAAAAAAGTTTGTCGTTTTTTTATTAAAAATTTATCTGTTTTATTACAAAGTCCATCTTTCTTGTATAAAAATGCAAATATTTCGTAGAGAATTCAACTATTTTGTTAAAAATTTCATCCTTTTTGGTTGAAAAAATTCCTCTTTTGATCTTAAAAAGTCAACTGGAATCTTTTTTGGATGAAAATTCAAATAAATATAACATTTTTTTTATTAAAAATGTATATGTTTTAAGAAAAAAGTTATCTTTTTTCGATAAAAATTCAACTATTTGAAAGATAATTCAACAATTTTGTAAAAAAGTTATCCTTTTTGGTTGAAAAATCATCTTTTTGGATTAAAAATTAAATTTCTTTCTCAGAAACTTATTTCTTGTTTGAAAATTAAAATTTTTACTGAAAGGGTCAACTAAAATCTTTTTTACAGAAATTTCAAATATTTTTTTGAAAATTCATCTTTTTCATTTAAAAATGTTTATGTTTTAGTAGAAATTTCATTTCTATTTTATGAAAATGCAACTTTTTGGTTAAAAACTCTTCTTCTTTGCTTGAGTATTCAACTATTTTGTTTGAAATATTTGGTTGAATTACTTTGTCAAGAAATCATTTTTTCGGTGAAGATTGATATTTTTAGTAAAAAATTAATTTTTTTTAATGATCTATTATGTTGAAAAATTAATATTTTTCTCTTTAAAATCCAATTACTTGGGTAAAAGTGAAATTACATTGTTAAAATCTTTTTTTTATTGACGGCTTACATCTGGTTGAAAACTTAATTGTTTAGTGGAAAGGCCTTGTTTTGATTTAAAATTAATTTTTTAATTGAAAACGTATGTTGGCTTGAAGCTTCAACAATTGAGATAAAATTTTATTTCTTTTTTGATTGAAAAATCTTTATTTGTTGAAAATTTCTTTTTTTTTGTATAAATTAAATCTTGCTTGATTAAACTACAAATCATGACACTTTTTTGTAGGGAATTTCTCTTTTTAGGTTGAAAATTCCACTATTATGTTAAAATTTTCATTATCTTGTTGAAAATTCAAGTATTTTGTTGAAAATTTATATTTTATTGTAAAAAGGGCATTTTTTGGTTTAAAATGAATTAATAAATTCGAAAGTTTGTAGAGGGAGACGGGGAAGTCTTAGAGAGGGCCTAGAATCCGTTACGTAATTTAAGTATGGCCTCTTATATAATTTAAAAATAAACTATAAAATCCAAGTATATTAGAATTAATTGGCTAGAAATTTATTTCGCTATTTTAAATGAACTAAGATAAATTTCAAATGAACTCGGAAATCCCAATATAGTATCAGTTAATAATATCAATTGAACGAAATGAATTAGAAACTTAGTTTTGCGATAGTAACGAAAAACTGAAAAGTCCAAATTTTCAAGAAAGAAGACCAGTGAACAGTTTTGTACAACTGAATTTTATTGTCGAATAACAATATCTAAAAGATATATTATACTTATAGTGATAATAGCAATGATAATTTACTTTCAATTTATACACAAAGTATAATTTTCCTCGCATGTACAATGTACCCGTTCTAATTTCTAATTCAGAGAGACATTTGCAGTATAATTACAAATTATAAATACTTGACTTTATATTTAAAAAATGTATGCGTTAATTAGATCCATCGAATATCAATTCGCTTAAAACCTACCAATATCTTGGGAATGACGAATATCCTCGTGTTTGAAGCGTTTAGAACGCATCATCTCAATTTCTCATCTTATCTATTGCATTGCACAATCTTCTTTTATACACACACGTAACCCAGCAGGTAAACTTCAATAAAAAATATTCTCTTAGAAATTACATGGAATATTCACGCGACGGCGCGTGCCTCAGGTAAAAAGCTCTCCCAATGCTGAATTAGTTGATTCTGATGCTTCAGCATATTCTCCAGATATTGTATTAATTGTTTCTTGAAATCATCGACTCTGATCAATTCAAATCTCTCCACTTCTTTCTTTATCATCTGGGAAATTTTGTCGAATTCTTCTTGTCCTCTCTCGACTTTCGACTCCCATTCGATGACCTCGGTCGCTGCCTGATTTGTTTTATCGCTGCGACCTGTTTGTTCGAGTCTAGCTTTGTGCTCACGTTTCTTGTTCAGCATCATCTGTGCGTGCTGCCAGTTTTGAAATACCTTTACTCGCTCGTGGAACACCTCCTGTAATTCGAAAAAAAAAAAAACACATTAAACATTTCATCATCAGTAGATTATCGTTAAAATAATTAATTAGAAGTTATTTTTATTATCATATATCTGCATTCTTCACCTTGATTGCTGTAATCAAAGAAACGTATTCCCTGAGCATTTCTGCGAATTGATAAAGATCACTATTGCTTTGTGCTTTTCGGACGACCTCAATTTTCTCCAAGGTCTCTGCTAATTGTGCCAAAGCTCTTCCAAGAGCAGCTCCTTGTTCGCCATGACCAAGTACTGCAACAGCTTTCGCAGTCGCACCTGTGCAATTCGCCAACTCTCGTCTCTGATTTGTCAAGTTTTCTACAGCGGAATGCAAAGCTCTCAATTGAGTATCCAGAGAATCAATCTGCGTCGTTCTTTCTTCGAACCACTGCAATAAACAAATCGATTTCTTAGATTTATGGTAACCTGGTGGTACAAATGACAACTGAAAGGTCAGCGATTAGCAAATTATATGAAAGTCTAATAATCAGGGTGGCAGCTAAAATGCAATACAAAAATTACCGTTTTCCCCGGTTTGAAAACTTTTTTCTGTCTACCAAAATGAATAAATTCAAGCTCTTTACAGCTAAAATTCTTTCATTTGAAGTATTACATTATATAGTTTATAATTTCTAAACCTCGTTTCAAACAGAAAAACTTTTAAATTAGAATTGTAAAATTAGAATTTTTTTATTTTTAAGTTGTCAAATTAAAACTCAAAATTATTATTCGAAAATTTTAACCATTCGCAACTTTTCGACAAATTATTCAACTATTGGGGGTTTAAATTAATTAAAGTTCCATTTTAAATTGTTTAATTTTGGATACTTTATTACAAACAACATATTTGTCATTTCTAAACCAAGTCAAATATTTTCCGATTTTTAAAAGATTAATTTCTTGAAGTCTTCAATTAGAAAATGATTAATAATCTATAAGGCTTCAATATGAATATTACAATTACCTAACTATTAAAGTTTTCAATTTGAAAAAGTACAATTTCAGGAAACATAGCGCAAAAGGAGCTCAAAAAGGGAAAATAGGGCAATTTACTCACAAAAAAAGGGGGGAAATATTAAAAAATTATTCTCACATGTCGAAAAAAATAAGCAATCCTTTTATAAGAAATTTTAAATTTTAAAATAATTGTCAAAGATTTTTCAATTACTTCTGCCATTAAAGAATTTATTTTTGAATATTGAATATATTTAGGGCGTTGGAAATCCATTCACCGTGGTATAAAAAAGGCCGCGAAAAATTAAATTAGTTAACTACACAAGTTTTATATGTTTACTAGAGCGAAGCAAATATGCTCAAATTAATCGAATCGTTTGAACTGTAGGACAAAAATTTGAGGGTCGCCATCCAAAACAAGGAAAGAACAAACATTTAAAATAGGTATAATATCAGTTAATAATATCAATTGAACGAAATTGGCTAAAAACTTAGTTTGCGATTCGAAAAGTGCAGTCTGAAGGTGTGAACTAAAATTAAAACAATTAATATTTTACTAAAACACTAAAAAATCCAAATTTTCAAGAAAGAAGACTAAGTGAAAAGTTTTGTACAAAAATGTCTGTTCTCGTTTTTAAATCTATAATTTAACATTTTTTAAATTAAACAAAAATTCTGCCTTATTTAGAATTTTGTTGTAAATGTACAAAAGCATTTTTTTTTTTATTAATTGTTTTTCGTGGTGTATATAACGTTCTAAAATCGCAAACAAAAAATAAAATAATAGAAAACCTAAATCAGGAGCAACGTTTTTTTTTCGAAAAAGCAAAATGATCAAATGTTTCTTTGGTTCCAGCTGAATAAATTTCAGGTTCGGCATATTCAACTTTTTTTTAAAGTGTGTATAAGACTCAATTAAAAAAACGGTTTTTGCACATTTTCAAAAAATGTGTTATTGAGCAAAAAAATTATTTTTTAATTTGGTACTTTTTCATTATTGTTTACTAGTAAAAACTGTAATAATGACAAATTCGTCATAATTTTGTAACCAAAAGGAAATATTTTGAATTTTAAATCGTTAAATTTTATTGATTAAATTTTTTTTAACTTTTGTCGAATGCCAAACCACAAGTTTTTTCCCCCTCAGATTAAACGATTTATTTTAGCCTTTTCATCTCGCCCTTCTCTTCAGTGAGCTTAAACTCAAATTAAAAATTGCTCAAGTTAGAAAATTTAACATTGCAGTTGATAAATTTGGAATAGTCCATTTTTTTACTTAGGTCATTAACTTTGCCCATTTTAACTAAAAAGTGAATCTTTTAATACATATTTAAAAAGCACTATATTTTTTGTAACTATTCCCATTTTTTATTGGATAACAACTTCTGTTTCCAGTTTTCACATTTTCAACATGCTTTAACATATTTCAGATACAAATCTTATTTTAAGTGTATTTTTAATGGTTCAGCACTGAAACAGTGTATATTATTTATCCATAAATAATTCATTTAAGTGCTATAATTACTTTAATTAATATTGAATAATGGACAATCTGACTAATTGCAGAGAATTTTTAGTGCAATACAAATATTGTATTTTCAAATATCGCATATTTAAAGATAAAAGGGGAAACTAAGAAAAAAACTGAAAGACTGTTCATCCTGCAATTTCAAACGAGTTCAATTTTCAACGTCTCTATTTAGTTATTATTCAATTTTAAATATTATAGTTTAATTTTTTAAATATTTTATTATTTTATGTTTACGTTTAATCGATTTGAAACGCTTTTAATTTGTAATTGTTCAAGCCTAAAAAACTGTCGCATAGAAAGGTTTTCTACTATTGTTTTTAAATTGTTGTCAAAAATACATTTACTAGTATTTCCCAGTTTTCCCAGTCCAGTGGCCACCCTGAAAATTTATAAACGAAAGTTGGCGGCATTACAGAGCTAGATAAACAACAAAATCAGAATTTTTCCGAAAAACGAAA
The DNA here is from genome assembly GCF_010883055.1 of Belonocnema kinseyi. Taxonomy (NCBI): domain Eukaryota; kingdom Metazoa; phylum Arthropoda; class Insecta; order Hymenoptera; family Cynipidae; genus Belonocnema; species Belonocnema kinseyi. Next base: position 81,666,284 of record NC_046665.1, on the reverse strand, counting down.
AAACATGATATAAAACTTAAATCGCTATTTAAAGAAAAAATAAAAGCAAAAGTTTAAATTTCACAGGTTTTAAAAATCAGCTTTCGGTAGCAATTAAATATCAATTATTCAATTTTTTACCAAATAAAAACTTAATCCTAAGATACGGAGACACTTAGTAAGAATTTAAAAAAATTTTCTATACAACAAAAAATCATTCTGTTCTGAGGAAAAATTTTAATTTACAGTTGACTTTTCTCTGAAAGGCATACAAAATGAAAATTATATATATATTTTTTAAAATTAAAAATGAGAATTTGAAAAAATCCATTTAGCACAATATGTTTTTGTTTTTTATAGAATCTTTCATGCAATAATTTTTGAAAAAAGGTTGGTTATCTAGTTCTCTACTACCACCTTTTAAATATAAACCTGTAAACCCTGAAAGACATCCGAGTTTTTGAAGGCAAGAACTTGAGAAGCTGAAATAAAAATCGTAGACAGCTACTTTGTATCTGGTACGAATTCAACATACCTTACCTTCCTAATGTAAGCAACAGAAAATCAGTCATAACCGGTCTTAATTGATGCGTGCAAAATACATTTTTCGGATCTTAAGAATAGCTTGGAATTTTGAACTTACGGTGTCGTTTTCATCCATTTTGTAAGTGATTTTATTGACAGTTTCTCCTACTTTATTGAATAGCCTCATTACTCCAGCTCCACTCAAGGCGGAAGTGTTGGTTGCTTTTGGTAATTCCATGTCTGGAGAAAATCAAATCCAAATTTATTTTAATCTGAATTATTGCCAACTGTGAATGCTATAAACTTTAGATTCTTTATAACTTACCGGCCTTCAAAAAATCGATGAAATCGGGATCAACTCCAAGAATTGGATGAGCGGCTGTTCGATTCAAATATCTTTCCAATGCCGATCTTCGACGCTCAATAAATTCAGTTGAACTCGAACTTTGTTCCTGGTTCTTGTCACCCGACATCTTTATTTTCGTCATGCCTGAAATTTTTATAAAAATGAAAATAAAAAAAACTAATGAAAATTTTGCAATTCTTTAAAACCTAAAAGAATCATTTTTATGTGATCATGATCAATGATTAATAATCAAATTTACCAATGACGCTTTTTTCTGGAGCGGGTGGAATTATTCTCCCATTTCTAAGATACTTTTCAGTCAGCTTATCGTGGAGACCGAGAAAATCACTAAATCGTCTAACTACGCTGAAACTTCTACTGCGAAAAATAGGCATGTTGGTTTTCGTTTCTACTCGATAGGCAACGTAGGCTCCCATTCCTTCCCCCATTTTCTGTGGAGAAGTCACAGTGATTTTCAAAAATGTGTCCGAAGATTCTGTCGGAACCTAAAACGTAAACAAATTGTATGTTAATAGATATGCGAAGCAGCGTTTTATGTTGAAAAATATGTCACAATAAGTAAAAAAGCAAAATGCTCTTGAAACAGGAGGAAATAGGGTAATTTTTCAAGAAAAATTGGGGAATCATAGAGAATAAATTATTTTTAATTAAATTAATGTAGGCACTATATTCCTAAGATTTCATATCGAAATATATTGCATTTTAAACACAACAGTGGAGGTTTTCAAAAAGAAAGATGAATTTTTAACAAGAGTTTAGTTTTCTAGCTAAAAAGTCTAATGTTTTAGAAAACATTTGACTTTTAAAGACAAAGAAATCAAATTTCAGAGAAAAAAGGTTAATTTTCAACCAAATAGTTGAATTAAACAAAAAAAAGAAAAGAAAAAAGAAAAAAAAATGATGAATTTCTAAACCAATACTTTAATTTTCAACCAAAAAATATGATTTTTTTACCAAAAAATGAATTTTCCATCCAAAAAGACGGATTTTTATTTAAAGAAAAAGAATGTTCAACAAAATAATTAAATTTTCCACCAAACAGTATAATTTTTAACTAAATAACATGAATTCTGTACCAAAAACGTAATAGCGGAACTGTCAATTTAAAATAATTAACTTTCATCCAAAAAAGAAAAAGATAACTTGAAGAAAATATTTGAATTTTCCAACAAAAGAATGACGTTTTCAACTGAATAGTAGAATTTTTAACCCAGAGAGATGAATTCTGGATCGAAAATAGGATAGCAGACTTTTTAATTTAAAATAATTAACTTCTAGCCAAAAAAAAATAACTCGTTAATGAAATAGTTGTGTTTGCAACAAAATAATTAAATTGTCAACCAAATAGTAGAATTTTAAACAAAAGGAGATAAATTCTGGACCAAAAGTATGATAGCAGACTTTTTACTTAAAAAATATTAATTTTCAAGCGGAAAATGTTAATTTTATACCAAAAAACATTACTTTTATACAATACAGTTGAATCTTCATCTAAAAGAGATAAATTCTGAATGAAAAATATTGTAGTAGTCTTTTAAAGAGCGTGAAGTGAGGGATTTCATGAACCGCAGTGAAAATTCTGATTATATAAGATTTCTAGAATGTTTTTTCTAAAATTTTAATGATAAACTATTGATAGTTTTTTACTATTAATATAATTGAATAGAAATTTCCTACATTTTAGAAGATAGGATTTGATAAAAGTTCAGCATGGGTAAGATTGTATAAAGGTTTAATGAGAATCTGTTGATAGAAACGTATATAAAATGTGCTGATAAATTTTGATTTGTAAAAATCTTTTGATTGAATTAGATAGAATTTTTCTGAAATCTGCTGATAGAATTTGATTTGCGAAGTTTTCTTTTTTAATACAATTTTACAGGATTGCTGTCAAATATGCGTTTTAATCACATAAAAAATTCCCGGTCGTTTCCCGGTTCGCAACAATTTTTCACGGTCAATGAAATAAAAAAACTGAGCTGCAAAAAATTTTAAGCAATTTTAAGTTAGAAATACGAAAAATTGAACGATTACATTTTTGTTATAAACTGAACTATATTCTGAATTATTTTCATTTTAAATAGTTTTAAAAATCTTAAAAAGCTTCAAAATTTTATTTTAAAATCTTGAAATATCTTTGAAATTGAAATTTTGAATTTAAATGTTTTCAGAACTTCTAAAAATCTTTTAAAATGAATCGACTTCTTCCGAAATTATTTTTTAAACCCTGCAAAAAAAATAATTTCTTAAAATCCTCCAGGTTTGTTTTTGACAATTTTTGAAATCTTTCCGTATATTCTCTTAAAATTAATTTTTCAAACTAAAAGGTCATTTTCAATTTCCCTAGGAATCTTAACAAACTGTTTTTTTATATTTTTTAAGCCTTTCATAGGCAGTGGCCTATTTTCACCGAAATTTCGGTACAAATAGTCGGATTTTGTCAGTAAACGTAGACACGTCGTTAAAATTACTTGAAATCATTTCAAATTTTTAATTGATTTTAAATCCGTTCAGATCATCTAAATACTTCTTCAACATAGTCGAATTTATATTAAATTTTTTCAAATAGCTTTAAAATTTTGATTGATAAATACTGCTTTTACGTAAACAATCAAATGTTTCTAAATATTAAGCTATTGTTATTTTTCTCCATTAACAAATTTTCAAATTTTGAACTAAAACAATATTGAAACAGTTTAATTTTTAACGTTAAAATCGGTAAATTCTTAAGTTTTGAACGGATACCGAATGGTCTTGTAAAATCTATTATTATTCACTTTTTTATCCGTAATGTATAGTTCAATTCTGAAATCATTACATTTATATTCACATTTTATCAACTAAAAAGGTTTTTTATCCAAAATTGTCGACTTGAAAAGATACTAATTTTTTATTTAATTCTTTAAAAATACATTTTAAAATACTTCAAATGAAAAATGTATGTTTATAAATTAAAACTCAAAATTGAAAATTCGTAACTGAAAGATTTTCGAATTACGCATTGTAACCTGAATGTCATCAAAATAGAAGATAAAAATTAAAATGATTATTTAAAAAGCTGTTGATATTTAACAAGGGCAGATATTTTTCCTAAAAAATTGTAAAATTCCCGGTCAAGAAATTGATTCACTGTCATTTCCCGGCTTTTCCCGGTCACATAAATTTTTCTGATATCCCGATCCAGCGGCCACCCTGTCAATGTATAGAATTTGATTCAATTTCATGATTTTTCTTGATAGAGTCTCAAATTCTATAATTTTCTATACTTTTTTCAGCAGGGTGCTAGTCTCAATTTCAACTTACCTCCTCTAAAGACTGAGACTGTAGGTGTCTGTGTATCGACGTATCATCCGAATTATCGTTTATAGGAACATCCTGTAGATCATCCATATCATTTCCCATGAGAGGACTTAAAGGTCCCCCAGGGGCAGGACTTGAAACTGTAGAGAAAGAATTTTCTTCAACTGCGTCCCTCAACGACAATTTTGGTAATTCAGATTGCGCTCGGGAAACTCCGTTAAACGGAGAAGACGTTTCCAATAGCGATGGGTCCTAAAATTGGTTTAATAATTAAAAAATAATAATAAACGTAATTACTAATTAAGATCTTTTGAAACAAATATTTAATTACAAATTAACTTTAAAATACAACACTGTAAGCAAATTTAATTTAATTTCCGAATAAACTTATTCACGAAACGTTCTTTCGAAACTTTATATGAAACTAATAAATTATTCAGTGATAAGTTATAGATATTTATTTTCGTAAATTCTTTGCATTGCGTAAGGCAATACATCAATTCTCCAAATAGAATACGCATGCGTCTTCTTTATCACTTATCGAAAAACGCCTGGTCAAGAATTGAATTACATATTTCATTATTAAGGTTATAATTATAAAATGTCGATACTTATTACGAAAAATGATTTATTTATTTTCTAAATAACTGCAAATAAAAAGTAACTGTATATTGTTTTTCAATCAAAATGTTTTTCTAACCATGTATACTTTAAAGATATTAAATTAACAAATTCTGGAATAAGTTAAAAAAATATAAAGACCTATTTTTTGAGTCACGACAATGCTTTCAAGTACTAAAGTAAAGAAATTAAGCGAAAGATTATTCTTTAGTTTCCAATTTTCATGGTTTTTATTGTAATTAAAATATATGTATAATTTTAGGTTTTTACGATAAAAGCAGTATAATAATCTGCTTTCATATATAATATTTATTTCTTTTTGAACTATAGCGGATAAATAGATAAAATTACCATAAAAAATAGTGCGGCCAATAATTGGGAAACCCGAAAAAATTCCCAAATATTAAAAAAAAAATACAAAAATGTATAATCGAATACGTCAAACTTTAAAGTTCAATTTCCAACTCAAAATCAAATGCAACACAACGATTAATTATCATAAAATGTCCATGGATTTATAAGTTCCGCACAAGCTAATTAAGATAATTAAAATTCTTTTTAATGATACGGTGCATTCACATTCTGCGAATGACATTTGTAATCAGTTATTTCAATGCCACGTCGCAATTGATCTTTATCTCCGATAATTATTATATTAATTTTAAATTAAACAGGAAATTTGATAAAAATTAAACAAAAGAAAAAAGGAAAATCAATAAAAACTTTAATTAATAACAGATGTGAAATAATCAACGTGAGAGGAAACAAGAGGAACTGCTACTGTCAAAAAGAGCCAGGGGTGGAAAATTGGAATTCTAGGTTATGAAATATTATTTGAGTGTGAAAACTAGAGATTACCTGCATTGCAGATGAAAAAATATCATCATCGTCGTCGTCATCCATATCATTTTTATCGGTATCGACATCTTCGAATAACGGTGGAGGTTCTTTATTCCCGGCCATCTTTAATATTGTGTCCTGTCAACCCAACTAACCCAACGTCTCAACCAGAGGATCTGCCCCCTATGACGTGCCAACTTAAAGTGCTTGAAAGTCTCTTAAGGCAGGCTGGCCAGCCTGTGGCGCCGATTTTTGTTAAGAAATTAATATTGAATAAGAATATAATTATATTTTTTCGATCTTTAATAATCAAATTAAAATTTAGCGTTCTTTTTCCATCACTGAGATTTCTTTTAAGAATATCGGTATTTTGAGAACCATTTTATTTTTTTTTTTTCAATTCAATGGAGTGTTGGTAGCCTTGCTTGATAACAGGGACGTCCATAGGAATTGGATTCTAGTCGCACGTTACGTTTACAAAACGAAAATCTTTATTTTTTATTAATTACCATTTTTTAAAATGTATAAGCAATGGAGTTATTAATTAATTTATGACTTAATGCAATCTAAACTCGAAAAACGCTTGAATTTAAAAGCCTTTAATGAATTAAAATTCTTTCATACAAATTAATTACTTTTTCACGACCTAGTCTCAAGATCCTAATTTTTAAACGAAGTTGGAAACTAATTTTAATTCAAAATTATAGTTTTTAATGCATTTTAAAATAATTCAAATATTAACAATTTTAGACAATTTCGTTATCAAATATTTCAAAATTGCACAATCTTATATGGTAAGCATTGGAAGCCAGTTTTAAATTTAATAATTTTAGTTTCCATTATTCTGAATGGTTCGGTTTCAATTTTCAACTTATAAAATTATATGACTTTAAAATTGTTCGGCATCATGCAATATCACATTGAAAGACTTATAGTTGCACCATTTTTAGTTTAATTTTGTATGGTTACAATTAAATTAATATTTACTTAAAATAATTGAAATTTTAATTGATCTGAGTATAAAGTATAGCCTGGTTATACTGTTGGAGATCATTAATTTTAATATTCAATTCCGTTTAGTTTTTTATGTAATAATAATAAAAATGTGAAATTCTAGAATTTCAGAAGCTTTAATTTGGAAACATTAAATTCAGTTTTCAATTTCAAATTGTCATGTTTGAATCGCTTCAGATTGAAAATTATTTAAATTCAAAAGTTAAAAATGTTTAATTATTCAATTTTGAATTATCTTAATTACAAACAATACAATTTCAATCTCTTTGAATTTTAAATGATACAAATTTCAAATGTTTAATCTGAAAATATTCCATTTTTAATGTTTTATCATTGTTATATTTTTAACATTTTAATGTGAAATGATTATATTTCAAGATTCTTTAATTCAAAATAAAATTTTTCAATTTGTAACGCATTGAAACAGAAATAATACAATTACAACTCTTTTTTTAATGAAACTGTCCAATTTTTAGATTTTGATAACAAAAATGTATTTCAAGAGGCTTTGATTAACATTTTTTTAATTTCAATTCAAATGCGTAAAATACAATTTAAAAATTTTTTAAACGCTGTAACTCGAAGTGATTAATTATTGTTTCAAAATTTATTAATTATTCTCAATTGTATTAGATAAAAATCTAGAGAAATGAACATAAGTTTCACGGTTGTAGATTTACTGCTAATTATTATTATTATTAATTAATGATGAAAATGATAGGAATGAAATATAAAAATCAAAAACTTTCTATAAATCAAATAATTTATGTTTCTCAACGCGTTGAAGTAAGCCTTAAAATAATTTTTATGTACAAATATATGTATTATTAGATGCATTTGAGCAATAATTGTACATTACGAGCCGATAATGTACAAATCACATTTTGTATCATGAAAAGACATTACACTGTCCTAAAGTTAGAACAGCAACACCTCCGATGGTTAAAAACATGCATAAGTATCTGCCCGTTATCGGAACTCTATAAAGTCTTGCACACATTTTCAGGGAGGATGTGTATAATAAAATAGTATCTAAATCTTCTCCGGAAGTTCCTTGATAAACGTAGGGCCTCACGCGAACTTCGTGACCGATGCTTTGGATCATCGAACAAGCTGTTGTTAATCGAGCAGCCTAAAAATATATTCAGAATAAAAATACATTTTAAGGCCATGTAACAAACGAATTAATGTATCAAGTTGAAAATTAAGGTAATAAAATAAAGCGCACTAAAGAACACTTTCAGGGATCATAGCGGTACAGTAGTTCAATTCTAAGCAAAAAAAAACAGGATTAAAGGGGATTTAATTGATTGTTAAAATCATTTTATACCCTATGGGTATCTAATCAATGTTTAGAGTTCTTAAATTCCCGAGAATTTAAATTCAGTATATATAACCGAGAATATGATAGAATTTAGGAGAATTTAAAAGAATTTAAGAGAATTTATGATTTTTTACAATATTTTTATTGCTCAAGTTATATCAACGGTTGAATATAAATTATTTTCTAGCTCAGACATATTCAGGAATTTAAAATATGCAAAACAGTAGCTCATTAATTATTTAACACTATCAGAGTGAAACTCTATAATAAATACCACGAAGTAGAGTAAGAAGACTCCACTCCTGGAAAACTTAGAAGCGTGCCATTTTCAAAATTCTCTGATTTTTCGAGTAATTTTTCATTTCAAATCATTAATATTCAAATATCAGCACTTTAATCTTATGATATTTTTACCATAGAATATTTTATAAGCGGAATAAAACAGTGTTTCATATACAAAATAAAAATTTTCAAATATATTAATTCATTTCAAAACAAAAAAAGAAAAAGAAGTTTTTTCTACTTTAAAAGATAACTTTTTAACAAAATACTGAAACTTTCAACAAAATAATTGAATTTTGAACATAATAGTTGAATATTCAACCTAAAAGACCAAAAAGACGAATTTCAAACAAAGATTTTTCACTCAAAAATTAATAAAACTTTACTTAAATTATTGAACCTTCAAACCAGAAGACAAATTTTCTTTACAAAAATTCAATTTTTAAACGAAAAATATGACTGTTCAATTAAAAATATTAATTTTCCACGAAGCAGATGCATTATTAAGCACAAAAAAAGGAAATTTCAAACTAAAAAATTATTTCCTACAACAACAAAAAACGAATTTTTAACTAAAAAATATCAATCTTCAATAAATGGAAAAGTTACATTTTCTGTTAAAAAATTAATTCTAAAAAAAAAAGAAGTATTTTCCACTAAACAGTTAAAATATTCAACCAAAAAATAAGCCTTCAATCAAAAAAATTTTACAATGTGATTTAACTTTTCAACTGAAAATATAAATCTTTAACAAGAAAGTGATTTCTTAACAAAGCGATTCAACTAAATGTTTTAAAGAAATTAGTTGAATTATCAAGCAAAGAAGAACGATTTTTAACCAGAAAGTTGCATTTTCAAAATTCTCTGATTTTTCGACTAACCTAATTTTTTGCTATTAAATGCTCAAAACATTTTGTAAAAGTTTTCTTTCTTGACTAGAAAATTTTTTTTAGTTGAAAATTCAACTCTTTTAATATGAATTTAATCTTTTTTGGTTAAAAATGTTAATACTTTGCTAAAAATTTAATCATTTTGTTGAAAACATGTTCTTTTCTAAAGTCTTGAATTTATCTTCACGATTCTTAAAAAATCAATCGAATCCTTTTTAAAAAGGGCTAACGGAGAAAATGTTGTCAAAATTCTCGATTTTAGTTGTTTAGGGAATTTTTTTAATTTAAGGGGGGAAATATGAAAAAGGGGTAAAAAGATGAAAAGGGAAAATGAAATTAGGTAAAAAAAAGGAAGGAGCTGTGATCCTGCATTTCAAAGATCCTAATTTCTACAAATTTAAACAAAAAATAGTACATTTTTTAAAAATTTTATTCTAAAAATGTAGCACTATAGAAACGTTCCTGAGTTTTTCATTTAACTTCCCAAATTTTTAGCTCGATATTTTAATTCGTGAGAACGTAAGTTGATGCGAAAAAATGCTAAAAAATACTGGTAGCTTAGTAATCGGGTAAGTTTTACATGGACTTAAACATAAAAATATAAGGAAAAAATAATCATTTTAATTAATAAAAGAAATATTCAAATCTACCTGAATAAATGGAACTAGGGATATCGAAATCCAGAGGACGACATTCAATATACAGATGGGAGCCTCAGGATGAACGTTAATACTGTCGAATTTAAACAACCAGGCAATTCCTGATAAAGCCCAGGAAACATTGATCACAGTATAAATGCAGACTGCTGGACCAAGTTCGTCGTTGAAGTATTTAAGAAGCGTCTTAAATTCACTAATTTCCTACAATAGATTTATAAGTCTGTAATCAATTTAAATAACAAGAACTTTACACGTTTTGGCATATTCAAGGATGAAATTGTAAATCAGAAATTAATTTAAATAATTTGGAAACCTAAGCTGAAACTTTCATTCAATTTTTCATAATTTCATTTAAATTTAAATTGTTTAACAATGGACTCAAGTGATCAAATTATATTATTTATGAAAAAATAATATTATAACAGAAAAAATACCTTCATCCATTCAATCGGCGGGACAGTATGTTGAAGCAATTTTGCATGGAGAAAGAATAAATGTGATATTAAAAGTTGTCCTTGGAGACAATAACTCGTTATAATTGTGCCTTGTACCATGTCATGCCATAGGGTACAAATGACTAAAAAGATCTTTAGCAATTCCTTAACTTGGCGTGGGCTGTAAAAATGGTAAATATAAACAAATAGAAAATTATTCAATACCTTGTATTTTTCGCCTGCATTTGTAGAATTCGAAAGAAATAAACGACTCAAGACACCTTTAATTTTAAATCAAGGGATATATTACCCAGACCTTTTTCTCAATTTGGTATTTTTAAGTTATAACTTAATTTATTTGTTTTAGTATACAATAAAAGAATTTAAATATAAGTGTTATAATTTACAATAAAGTTATGTTTGGTGTTTGGTTTTATTTTCATGTTAAAGAATTCATGTATTCGAAAGTACTTTTCAATTTGTGAGATTTTTTAAAAATTTTCTACAATTCAGGGCCCAGATCGACTAGAAAACTTTTTAAAAGTCGCAAAGTATTTCGAAAAAAGTCCCATCAAATTTTTAAAAGTAATACAAAAAAGCGGAATAAGACACTGAATGACTGAATGAGACTTTAATGTTAAAACAATTTTTTAACAAGTTTCAATGATTCTGAATCTGTATTAAAAATATTTCTTTCGAACTGTTAAACTTGTTAACTTGGATTCTTTTTAAATGGGATAGATTCATAATTAAAATTAATTTTGAACTTTAGAAACATTGATCCCAAAGATTCTAAAATTGAAATTACTTAATAATTAAGGCTTTGAATTCGAGATTGTATAATTTGAATAGGTAGTTATTGATTTTTTAATAATCACACTTCACAGCACAAAATGCTCTCTAAACTGCTTTAAATTACTAATTTTATATCTGAGTACATTACATTTTAAACAAAGTACTCAAACTTTCAACCAAAAGAGACGAGTTTTTAACAAGAGTTGAGTTTTCAAAATAAAAAATTCAGTGGTTTACAAAACAGTTGACTTTTAAACCCGAAAGATCAATTTTCAATTAAGTAGTTTAATTAAAAAAAGGAATAATAATTTTCTACAAAGGTTTCAATTTGACCTAACAATTGAATTTTAGAGTGAAAAATTATATTTTTTAAAAAAGAAATTATAAAACCTAACAACTTTTTTTCTTTTTAATACAAGATTTATTTTTTAACAAAGATAAATTTTCAACCAAGTAGTTGAATTTTTAGCTAAATAGTAGCATTTTCAAGCAAAAAAAAAACAAATTTGTAGAAGATAGTTGAATGTTCAACAAAAAAATTAAAATTTAATTTAAAGTATTGCAATTAATACTTTCAATAAAAAATAAATAGGATAAAAATTGAAATAACCGACTACCTTTCCTGAACCCATTGAAAAGAAATTTCTTGTGTAAGCATCATGACCGTGACAGTGGCAAGAGTCATAAGCATCCAGACAACGCTGAGTCCTATGAAAAGCCACAGGATTCTGACTAGTCTCTTCTGATTGCCTCGATTAACCGGAGTTGAGGACAAAAGAAAGGCCCTCTCCATCAAATTTTGCAACTGCTCGTTTTCCTTAATTCGAAACAAATGAACGGTGTATAAATATCCTACCAAGTGTAATGTGCTTGGTATCATGTAGCTGAAGGCTATATTGCCATGGCATATATCGTTAATCAAAAGCACTTTCGATGGCTGTGATTCTTCTTCGAAGTATGATAATGGTGGGTTTGGTTTATAACAAAATCCACGATCTCTCCTTTAAAAAAAAGGCATTACATTTTGATTATTTATAAATTCAAAAGTAATTCCAATTTCCAAATACATGTATTTAACGACATTTGAATTTAAAAGGATTAAAACTAATTATTATTTTTTAAACTCTCAAAAAAATAACGATTTACCTGAAGCAAGCCATGTACTGTAAAATGTATCCAATACACATGAAAACTGTGACCTGCACAGTGTGAAAATTAGCCAAGAGACAATAACAAGAAAAATGCTCAGAATCATCACTACTGGTTGGTCGTAATCCCATAACTCCTAAAAGTCTTAAATATGGTCTTAATATTTTATGCTTGCAATAATGTAAAACTGCAGATGTATTCAGATTTTCATAATCTGGCATTTCAGCTATCTCTCCAATCTGCAATCAAGCTAGAATGTAATTTTTCAGGAAAAAAAATTTTTTTTAATTAAAAATATTTTTCTAAAATAAAACAGATATTTGAAATATTCTTTAACTTATCTATATGGATCGTATGCAATGTAAAATTTGCTTCAAGTAGTTATTTGAGTCTTTTCTTTAAATTAATCTTGTTATTTATTATTGGTTCCTAACAGAAAAGACAAAGAAATACTGAAAATTTCTGAAAAATCGGCAACTTTCTAGCATGACTCTAAGAAAATATACTTAGAAACAATAAAAAATTGTTTAAACAATTATTTTTGTTAACTCGCATTAATTATTATTATCTCATTAATTAAAGAGTGGACAAAAAGTTACAAATTTTACAAAAACGCAACTATCTATCATTACTATAGGAGAAAATAGTTATAAGCAATAATAATTTTCTTAAACAATTGTTTATTGAATTTTTTAATATCTCGCTCTAAGTGAAAAGTTGCAATAAGTGGGAAGTTTCAGAAAAACACTAACTATCTAGTATTACCATAGAAGAAGATAGATATAAACGACAATAAATTGTTTACACAATTATGTTTTTTAAGTTTCATTAATTATTACCTCACTTTAATTGAAAATTGGACAAAAAAAGCAATTTTTTAGAAAAAAGTGCAACTTTCTAGCGTTATTCTTAGAGAATATTATTAAAAATAATAATAAATGGTTTAAAAAATTATTTCTGTTAAATTTAAATGATTATTGTCTCGCTCTAACTGAAAAGTTGAAAAATTCGAAAAAGCCGCGACTGTCTAACTCTATTCTATGGGAAAATTGCTGTAAACAATTCATTTGAACATATAATTATTATTAGAAAGTAGCGCTTCTTGTATTAAAAACCATTTGTATATAAAAAACTGCAGAAAAACCATAATTAGTGCCAAAAATTCGCAAAACTCAATGTTTCATTTATGGGATCCGATAAAACATACTTATGAGGTGATGTTCAAAAACTAATTAGTAATTCTTATTCTATCGCTTACGGAACCTCTAACTATAATTCTTTAAACACACATTTAGTTTTTTGTGATTTGGAACCAATTCGGAGACAATATGTATGAAAATTTGGGGAAAAAGCTATAAATTCAAATCTTCAGAAATAAAAAATGTATAATCTAAAGGTGTTCGAAGAAGATTCTCAAATGAACGAATCTAATGCAGAAAAATAATAAATTTGAGGACTTTAAATTGAAAATGAAACCCTCAAACTGAATAATTACCATTTCAGGCTCAAACTTCCAATACTATATAAATTCGAAACTTTCAAAATTAGAAAATCTATAGATTGAAAACATTTACAATTGTACAATTTCAAGATAGAAGTCATTCAAATTAAATCATTTTTACTTCGAGATCTTCAAACAGACAAATAATTCAATTTGAACATTTTTATACAAAAAAAATGAGAAGATTGAAAAAAACACTAAAAATATTATCCTACTATTAACACATTCAATTTAAAATTTTACAAATTGTACAAATAACGTTGACATCCATATTTTTTCGTTGTCAAACGCTTCTCATTTAAAATTGTCCACTTTGAACAGTTGTAATCTGCAATTATTCTATTGAAATAATTCTGAAATAATAATAATATACAATTAAAATATTAGAGGCTTTAATTTCTAACTCTACAAATTTTAATGATTTAAATTTAAAAAAAAAACTTTTAATGTTTTAATCTAAAATTACCCAATATTGAAGACCTCGAACTTAATATTTTTTCAATATTAAAGGCCTCAAACTTTTAATTGCGCAGCTATTTAAATTTTAAAGTTTTCAATTTTTTAATACATATTTGACTTTGCAACGATTTTAATTCAGGTAACTTCAACTATTAATGCTTTCGATTTTAAAACAATTTGTTGAATCTAGAATGTTTCAAATAACAATTCATGAATTTGAAATACAAAGATTCGATTTAAACTATTCAAAATGTAGATTTGAAAATCAATGGCAAATTTAAGCCCTAATAATTAAACGAAATTTGTAGACATTAAAAAGAATTTTAAAATAAGGTCGTTTAATCTTAAATTATTAAAAATAATATTTGATAGTAATTGAACAAGATTTTTTTACTAAAATTAAAATTAAGAACTAAAGCAACTCTCTGTCATTTCCCGTTCACAAAAAAATTCTTAGTCATTTCTGGATTCCAAAAGATTCTCGGATTCCCAATCCAGTGGTCAACTCAATAATTCTTCTAGACAATAATAATAAAAAAAAGGAAAAAAGTTAGAAGCAACTTCTTTCGCAATTCAAATAAAAAAAAATAATAAAGAGTAAGATAATGTCAATGACTGCGATTGTGAAATTGTTTCAGTTAAAAATAATGTCCGTAAATTATCCTGCGAATAAATATTTTTGAATACTGTTTGTGTATCTTCAAACGGGGTAATTATGAATCATTTCGGCATAAACATAGATAAAAGTTTGTGCTCTTTAACTTTATGATTTGTTACTTTCTTTTTGTACTAAGCCTTTCTAAACATTTTATAAACAATATTTTTAGGATATACAGTAAAATCCCATCAAGAAAAAAATGTCTACATATAGCCTCGACCCATAATTACTCAGGTTGGCGGTATTGAAAGTTAAAAAAAAAATTATTTGTAATTTTGGACTTACTTCGGTGCTGTGATGTTGCAAATCCGAAAGTAATGACGGAGTTGAAGTTCGTAAAGTATTTTCATGATTTTCATCTGTTGAAGTTGATTCCTTTCCACTTGTGGAACCATTATTGCTAGCATTCATCTAAAATAGACGGAAATGTCGATTTAAAACTTTCAAAAAGTATAAACACGCAAATATAGACAAAAAAAACAATCTAAATTTACAATCTTCCGCCAAAATTTGACAACTGTCATGTATCCCATATTATTTTTCAGTCGAATAGTCCTACTTTTGCTACTTCTCTCACAAGAGAAAAGATTGAAAGTGAATAAACTACAATTGGAAAGCACACACGTACACATAACAAAAGCTCTAGTTTGTGTTAAGATAAACAGTAAACACGCGCACAAACCTTAAAATAAAAATACATCAATAAGATTGAATCAGCGAACAACATTTAATGAATAACTAGTACTAGATAATAAAGAGAATAATTTCCACAATTGAAATAAACTCACCAAAGACATATTTGTTCCTCACGAAGCATTACCCTTTTGAACTTGAAAAGAGAACCTTTGTATTATTAATTCAGTATGTGTTCTTCACTAACACTGCGTTGTATTGTCATATTAATAATCCAAGATGACTTTTCACCCCTCTGTGATAATAGTTGCAAGTCTCAACGCCTTCACACTTAACGAGTACAATTATCGATATTTCTAAAGTCCGAAATAATTAGGGGAAAGAATTAAACACGACTTTTTTTTTGTTGATCGTAATAAAAGATTTTATTTACAGTATTTTACAATCACTTTGAGTGTAAATTATATCTAGAATTTACGCTTTCCCATATTGCGTGCCGGTCGCAAGAGATCTTTGTATTCCTTTCTGTTAACACTCGGACGATCTTTCTTTTTGTTGTGTTGATTGCGCTGTGGAAAAATAACGCAACTATATTGTGATCTTTCAACGAAAATTAATCACTAATTGTTTTTATTATCTATTTGGGGCGATAAAAAAATTGAAAGCTTTTAAGAAATATATGCAGGACTGCCACAGGCTAATCTACTTGAAAAGCGGTAGAAGTGATCAATTGAAGCTAAAAAGTGACTAAAAGTGACTGATCACTACTGTTCACATAGAAAGAGACCTGTGATCTGCTAAAAAATTCGATTTCGTTACACATTTAATTTATCAACTTGCATTTACAAGATGAGATGAAATTCTATTGCTGAATTCGGAATTGATAAACAAGGGGCCATTGCTCGAATAAATTTTGCAAGCAATATTTTTAAAAAATGAAATAATTGTACGTTTAATACTGCCTAGAATGCTCTCAAAACTGTATAAGAAGGGTGATTTTTAAAGAAAATATAGCAATAATAAGGAAATAAAGTCAACATGAAACAATTCAAATTCCTAACCTTTGAAATAAAAATGTTTTAATATTGCAATTTCAACAAAATAGACGAATTTTTTAGCAAAATATTAATTTTCAACCAAGAAGATTAACTTTTTACTAAAAAAGAAGAATTTTTGACAAAATACGTGAGTTCTCAAACAAATAATTAAATTTTCTACTGAAAATATCAATTTTCAAACAAAAAAAGGAATAGTTAAATTTTCTATTAAAGGATTAACTCACAAACAAAAAAGAAGAATTCTCTAACAAACAGATGCATCTTTAACTGAAATTATGAATCTCCAACAACAAAAATTAATTTTTAACAAATTAGTTTCACTTTCAATCAAGTAGTTGAATGTTTACTCAATAAATATGAATTATCGACGAATTAAATTTTTAACAAAAAATATTCATTTTTATACAAGATAAATTTTTGGTGAAAAAAAGACGAATTTTCAACAAAATACATGGGTTCTTCAACAAATATATCAATTTTCAACCATAAAAAAGAATTTTAAATCACAAAGATTAATTTTCTATCATAAAAGATAAATTTTCAATAAAAATTGGAATAGTTAAATTTTCAGAGAAAAAAATTAATTTTCAACACAAGAAAAGAACTAATTTTCAAAAAAATAATCTAATTTTCAACTAAAGAGACAAATATGCGACTAAAGTTATGAGTCTTTAACTAAAAGAAATCAATTTAATAAAAAAGTTGAACTTTCATCCAAAAGAAATGTATTTTTAACCAAAATTTGGTGCTATCAAGCTAAAAATTAATTTTTTTTTTTAGAAAAAATTAACTTTAAATCCCAAAAAAATAAATTTTCAACCAAGAAAAATGAATGATCAATCAAATGCATGAATTTTCAATGAAAAAAAATTAATTATCAACTAAACAGATGCATTTAGAGACAAATAGTTACACGAAGTAAAAGAGAGAAATTTTCTACAAAAAAAAAGAATATTCTATCCATAAAGATGAATTTTCAACCAAACACTTGAAATAACTTAAAAGAAAACGGGAATGTTTCTTGAAAATAGAGGAATTCTTTTAAAACAGAAGAAAAGGGGGGAATAACAGAAAGTGTTTGTAGTCTGATGATATGGAATAATATTTTCCTAACTATCGATATCGCACACAGATTAATTAATTTTTTTAGATAAAATCTCAAATGAGATGGAATACAGTACTAAAAGTACAAAACTGCCATGAAAAAAAGTGATGTAGCAACCCTGACTATACGTGATAAGATTCAAAAAGAATCTTACCATTGCTAAGCAATGATAAAACTTTAATTTAGTAGGGTCCAAAAGTAACACTAAAATAGGTACTGATGTATAATACATAAATAAATTAATTTCCTTACCCTTCCAATAGTGAATGTCATTTGTTTATTTCCCCCGGATCCAGTCACTTTCAAACTATTGGCTTCCTCATCTTTCAGTCTTTGTCCAAGGCTTGATCTAAAATAAAGAATAAAACTCAACCCTTAAACCGGTTAACACTCAAATATTCATCAATTTTGAAGGATTAAAATTTAAAAATCAAGATGTAAAAAAAAAACAGCGACGCGCTGGCAGGTTTTGCAGAATAAAAAATAATCTACACTTACTTGTTTCTCTTTCGAATCTGGAGTTTCGATCCAGCGAATTCGACGCCTTCCTTCATTTCAAAGATCTTTGTCTTCTTTCCCGAATTTTTGTTCTCTTCCTCTTCTTTTTCGGCATTTTCTTCCCATTCCTTCCGCTTCGCATTTCTCTTCAGTATTTTATACTTTTTCTGTACTTCCTTAGACCAAACTTTTTCATCATCGGAACTGCTATCATGAAAATCTTCATCGGCACTCGTTTTACCTTAAAATAAAAAATAAAAAAAGATAAAAAACAAGGTGTTGATCCACACTTAATTTAGATTCCAAAATTATTTCTATTTTCAATTTACTAACCATTGTCCTCTTCTTCTGGAACGACTAGAGCCTCTGCTGCTTCTTCTTCTGCCAGTTTTCTACGTTTGCGTTTGTCGGCTTGAGAAATTACAGGATTTAGCAAAACGTATTCTTCAGCGTTCGTATCAATTTGGAAGTCAGGGTTTGTGAACAACTCTTGGAAGCGATTGTCCTTAAGGAGATTTGACGTTGTTTTCTTTTTCTTTGGATTGTTCATTTCCATATGTTTGAGAGCGAGATCTTTGTTAACAGCTGGGAGAGTCTTCTCCAACTAAAAAAAAAAGAAGAAAATTCTATTAAATTAAATTTAAATTAAATACAAATCATAGAATCAATTTCAAATCAGGCAGGTTCTACACTTAAAATCGCCGAATATCTTAGCGACGAAATATGCTGGTTTTTAGAGGAAATTAGCCGACACGTATTGTTCCAATTCAAGAACAAAAAAATTTCCACAAAGTTACGAGTATTTTAATTTTGACGTTCGTATAAAAAACACACACACTTTTTTCTTTAAATTTCTATAGCTTTTTATCTCAAAAGGCATCATAAAATGTTAAGATAAAAACTTGCACATCTAAAAAAGTTTTACAAAAAATACTTCTCGCTCTTTTCTGATATCGTGCATAGTTTGCCAGAATTTTTTAAAACATTTTTTTTAACATGTTTACTGAAAGGAGGGAAAAAAAGAAAAATAAGGAAGATATCCATCAGTTTTATGCGGGCAAATTTGTGGCAAAAACGTACCTGTATTTTGCTAGCCCGTTCCTCGGCGATTTTCTGCCTAATTTTCTTCATCTTGTGCTCTTCCAAATCGAAAGGTTGCACCATATCTCTGAACTTTCTATACAAATTCGCGTTTATGTAGTATCCATGCATGAAAGCTCTCAATAAATTGCTACCCTTGAGATGAGAAATACCCATTTCGTCCAACTCTGCCTCGGTGACGAATTTAAAATCGTCGTAGACAATTTCCTGAGTTTTCTCTTCCAATTCCTCAGTGAGCTGGTCGAGGATACCACACCACTTTGGGGCGGGTCCGAGACTTGGAATGTAGTAAGTCTGTATCTTCGGATTTTCATTTGCAATGAAAAACATTCCAGTATTTGGCACGACGCAGAGTTCGTTAAAGTCGAAATTCGCCTCAACTGCAGTAAACAAGTTGCCCTGAAAATTTCATGTTTCAATAAAAAGACGAGAGGTTGAACAATCGACTTTTAAGTGTACGCCAGATTTCAATGTTTCAACAATTTGAAAAGGTTTCAAAAAATTTGATGGATTTCTGAAATATTTCATAGATTTCACAAAAATTTTACATATTCCAAAGATGTCAAAAGATTTCTAAGCAATTTCAAAGACATAAAAACCTTTCTAAAATATATTAAAATATTTTAGAGACCGTAATAATGCAAACCAAGTTCTTTTCTTAATTTATCTTTAATCCTTTTAATGCCAAGAGTTATACAGAATTTTATCAATTTTAACTTCAGTCTATCAAAAGTTCCCCAACGATTAGTAACGTAAAAAAATGAAAAGAAGTAATTTTATTTTCTAAATATTATGTACATATGTAAATATTATTTCTGTACGTTTTGTGTTTTGTTTTAGGGGTTCATTAAATTAAACTAAACCCTATTTTTTAAACTTGAAGGTAAGTGTCCTAAAAGATTAAAAAGATTTTAACTCAATAATAAACTATAATAATATAATTAATAAATGGTAAAGCAAATCATAGCATTTCACAAAGGTTTTAATGATTTAATGAAGATCTCAAAGATTTCAAACAGATTAAAGAAAAATTTCAAAAGGTTTCACAAAGGCTTGTACGCCAAATTTCAAGTGTTCAATCCCACGTAATAAAATGTTGAAAACTTAGTTTTGAAGTCGGTACATGAGAATGCGTTCACATAAAACTTTCTACTTACATTATTCTTATCCCAAATTCTTACGATTGAACTGTCCATTGAATATATAAGATCCATACTATTATGGAATTCTACATTTCGGATCGGTAGTCCGTAATTGTGGTCCTTAGTTGAAAACGGCTTACTGGATCTCATATCGTACAATAAAACTTGACCAGTGAGGGTGCCAACTGCCAAAGTTAAAGCCCTTTGACAGTTTAAAGCTGTGACTGATGGGACAGACTTTAAACTAAAAAAAAACAGGAAAGTAGGGAAATTAATTATTTTAAAATTAATGTGGGTACCATATTTCTGAGATTTAAAATCGAAATATTTTGCATTTTCAAAAAAAGGCTGGAATTTTTATCAGAAGAATTGAGTTTTCTAGCCTAAGAAGTCGAATGTTTTAGAAAGCATTTTACTTTTAAACCCTAAAAGATGAGCTTTCATAAAAAAAAGTTAAAATTAACCAAGAAATATAGTTTTTTTTACCAAATTAATTAATTTTTAACCAAAACATTTCATTTACATCCAAATAGTTGAATTCTCAAGAAAAGCGATACATTTTTAACAAAAAAGTTGATTGTTTAACCAAATAGCGTAATTTTCAACCTGCGAAAATGAATCTTCAACCAGATGATCGACTTTTTAAATAAAATACATTAAAACTAAACCAAAAACTGTTGAATTTTCAACAACAAAAATTAATTTTTGACCAAACAGTTAGATTTGCAACCAAATAGTTGAACATTAAAGTAAAAAAGACGAACTTTCCACTAAACAGTCAAACTAATTATAAACGATTAATCTTCAACCAAAAATAGTTATATTTCTAACCAAATAATTAAACTCTCAAGCCAAAAGACAAATTTTTTTAGAGGAGAGTTACATTTTTGACCATAAAAGATGAATTTTAATCAAAAAAAAAGTTTTTCTACCAAAGGATAAATTTTCGAACAAAAAAGATAGATTTTTTTATCTGAAAACAATGTTGACCTTGGTTTTCAACCGCAAATTCAACAACAGAATTTAATTTAAACTTATAAATGCAAACCGAAAAAAAAACTTTCAACAAAATAATTTAATTTGCAACTAAATAGTAAAGCTTTTGACCAAAAGAGATGAATTTTGAACGAATTTTTTGTCAAAAAAAGAATTAATTTTCCAGACTTTTTTACCAAAAGATTTTGAATCCAAAAGATCCAATTTTTTATTTAAAAAAATTCAAGTGTTCAAGAAAACAATTGAATTTCCGGTCAAAAGAAATTAATTATGAACCAAAAACATAATAGCAGACTTTTCAATTAAAAATAATTAATTTACCAACAAGAATAGTTGGATTTGCTTATCAGTTTTTATTCATTCAATTCACATTTAAGTAACAAAAAAACAATAAGTGGAAAAATGGGAATTTTCTTAAAAAGAAGGGGAAAAAGAGAAATTTTTTTTGAAGAATGGGAAAAATTGGAATAGAAGAAAGAGTGTGAAGTCTGAAATTAAATTTTCTATTTGGTACTAACCTATTATCCTGTGTAATGCAGTGAAATCCACAATCTAGAGTTCCTACTTTTTCTCTAACCCTCGGATCCCAACCCTCGACTTTTCCATCTTGAGTTCCAGTTAAAAGTAGATGATGAACGGGATTAATTACGCATTTATTAATCGAAGAAGCCTCCGAGGTATAAGGTTTCAAAAATTCTCCTCTGTCGAGATTTAATCGGTAGATCTCGTTACTATAAAAATAATAATTGTTTTAATTGTTAATTGTACGAAAAAATAATATTTTTTTATAGAATTAATTCAGAATAAAGTACCTCGCTCCTACTACGAATAAATCACAGGTTGGATAATGATATTTCATATCCCGACCAAAACGCGGGACTCTTATTCGAAAATATTTTCCTCCTTGGCCGTGGAATTCAATGTTTCGGTCACTTTGTAGGAAAACGAGCTTAAAATAAATAGTCAATTAATAATATAGTTAACTTGATTGTATAAATTATATAAATTCAAATTTATCAATTACAGGGTGGCCGCTGAACCGGAAATTTCCTGAGACCGAGAAAAAAAGGAAAATTACTGAAAATTAATTTTTTGACAAGGAATTTTACAATCTTTTGTATTCTGAATCGGATCAAAATAAAAGAATTTACATTTTTAAAAGTTAAAGATCGAGCTGTTTCAATTCGAAAGCCTCAATAGTTAAAGAAATGTAAACGTCCGATTGAAATTTTATCAACGATTTTTATTTTTTGAATAACTTCCAATTAAT
Organism: Belonocnema kinseyi; assembly: GCF_010883055.1. Taxonomy (NCBI): domain Eukaryota; kingdom Metazoa; phylum Arthropoda; class Insecta; order Hymenoptera; family Cynipidae; genus Belonocnema; species Belonocnema kinseyi. Next base: position 81,643,684 of record NC_046665.1, on the reverse strand, counting down.
AGATTCATAATTAAATGCTTTTATTAAATTTCAAATTATATTCAAATATTGTCAGTCAAAAGTGGAACATTTTTAATCCATTAAATTTTTGATTTTTATAAATAATAATTAAACAATTATCAATTTAAAATGACGAAAGTAACAGCGTGATTTTATATTTTTTAGTTAGAAATATTTGAACTGCTAACTTATAAAAGTTAAAAATGTTGCAGTTTTACGGCATTTTATTAAAATATTTTCAATTGAAAAGTACAAAGAGTTAAAATGCCGCGAATATCCCCCCCCCCCCCCCCCCCCATTAAAACGGCCACTCTGAATTATAATGATCAACAAAAGTAATAAGATTCTACCGACCTTGCTGTAATCGTCGGATAAAATCTCGAATGTAACGACCTCAGAATCAAAGCATCTTTCGAATTTAAGTGATACATTTGTTACGTCAAAGCATTTTACTCTTGGCTTGTAAATGCCAGTCGCAAAAATATATTGACCGTCGTTTGAAACTCTAACATTCGTGCTGACTGCAGGCATGTCGAAGTCCTGAATGAGTTCGATTCTTCTTCGTATTTCTATCAAAAGTCATATAATTATGTTTAAAAACTATGATTAATGAAATTATAAATAATCTACTCTATTAGATAATAAGGTGTGTAAAAACAATAGATAAATAGTTAGGTAATTCAAAACTATTTTGAAAAAAATTCTACAAATACAGCAACTTACCGACATGCTTTTTTGACAAGCTTCTCTTCTTTCTGTCTGATAACCACTGAAAAGGAATTTTGGATTATATTTTTAAACACTCATTAAAAGATGAATATTATTCACAATAACAGCACCTTAGTTTTACGGTCGATATAGAATTTGCTATTAATATCAGTTAATTGCAATTCACAACCATAACCTCAGAAAGATAACTTACCTCGGGAAGAGACCTTCCGGCGCTTAGATTGTAAATTTTTACATTGTTCTGGTTGGAAACTTGCATGATTGTATTTACTATAAAACTCCAAAATCCTACAAAAATTTGAACTTTTCTTGGAGTGTTTACGTTTATACCAGTTCGTGGTACATGTTCTTAGTTTTGAGGTTAGGTTCCTGTGCGGTTTCTGACTGCCCACGTGCGGACATGCGTGGTTGCACGAGGGGGGCCCGGAACAGGCGTGTTTTTCGGTTTTAGAATCTCCTTGCTTATTTAAGATTTACGTATTTTCACAATGAGTAATTACAAAAAATCGAAGTTTCTCTAAGAAAAAAGTGTCAAACGAATAACGGAAATGGGACTGAACAGTTAGAAGGAGATAAAACAGAATCAGAAGTGTCGCCCTGTAAAAATACAAAATTCCAATTATTTATTATTCAAATATTAGCATATACCTTCTTCCTTGCTGAAAAAGTAAAAAAAAAACGGCCAACTTTAACTGCTTGTATCTTTCAAACTGATAGTTTTACACAAATAAGGCTGAATAAGAACCATTTCAAAACTATCATTAATTAGGGCCTCAAAAATTGGTTTTACGGCACTGTACTGGACTAGACAGTTTCACAAAAGAAAAGAAGCACGTGTTAGGCGTTGTATCAGGTTGTACAAAAACAAGTTTATCAATCATGGAAAAGAAGTTTGGACAGTTTACACCAGTTATTAGTAAGAATTATTTTTTTTTATAAACAAAAAATCACATAGATTAAATTTATAGTATAGATTATATTTATAAAATGTTGTAAATTTAAAACATAACCTAAGCATGATTATTTTTGGGGATCGCTTGTTTTTTTCCATAATATTGTTGCTTTTTGGCCATTTTTGTATATTATAAATTTCATATATTAATCGTATCAACTCTATAATATTTATAATTAAAATAATATACAGTAAAATCGTCTGTAACTTTCATTATAATTACCTAAATTAATATTGATTTTTATTTTAGTTCCGACATTACAAAAATAAAAGACGTACGGAGTTCAATCCAAAAATTTTGTTAGTATATATTTTAAAAACTGGGAAAAATGAAGATTCTTTAATAATACCAAAAATTGATTGAAACCCCACTTTTAAGAATAAAATCTAAACTTCTGAAAAAGACGATAAACTTATAAAAAATGTTGAATTTTACAAAGCCACCTCAAATAGGTAAACATACAAATTTGACAGTTGTCTCTCCATTAGATTCAGAAAATTCGTTTACTTGAAACTAAACTTTTTCGAGTATAAAAGTGAAATGTAAAAAATACATTTGGTGATAAAAGGATTTATTCAAATTCTCATTTTTTTATTACAGTAATAAAAAAATGAAAGTGATTTAAACTTTAGTTAAAATTTTAGCCAGCACGTCATCTCAAAAATGGACTTCTGTCTTATATTTAAATAATGATTTAAATTTTACAATTTTTTTTGATTCTCCTGAAAAATTCCGGTTTTGTTGGTTATCTAGTTCTGTACTTCCACTCTTTAAATATTTCATTTGGGTCATTAAAAATATTTTTTTATGTCGAAATAATAATTATATCTGCTTTTCGAATCACCATGTAGGTAAAATAAGATTTATTTTTGTTTTTCTTCGGGCGGCCGTGGCTGCGTGCACCGAAATTTTGGTACGAATACTTTAAATGTAAATTTTACCTCAACTTAAAAAAAGCGAATATCACCTAAACAAGTATAAATTTAATATAAATATAAAACAAATAAATTTAAGATTATTTAAAATAATTTTCAAATTAAATACGATTTTTCGGGCTTCTAAATTGATTATTTTTGTCAAACAAAGACATTTCAAGTGTAATTTAATTTTCATATCTTGAAGTACATTCAATAGTCTTCAATTGTGAATCAATTTGAATCTGGAAATTAAATTCTTAAGCTATCAAATTAATGTAAAATTGCTTTATTGTCCCATGACTATATACACTATATCGATTAGTGGAAAAATCTATTTTTCCGCATTGGGTCCATTTCTTCGCTGACGGTCACAAATGATTATTACTCTGGAACTATAATTGGAAACGAGAAAATGCTTTTTTTTTAAATTCTGGAATCAATTCTGAAAATACGTTTTTTTAACAATTAGATTTAAACGATATAACATCATAAATTTGAGAAAAAGGTATTCAAGGACACGTTACAGGATGAATTTGACTGATATTTGATTAAATTTATTTTAACACTGAGGAAACTAAAAATAATTGAGACACAGGGCATTGAGGGGAAAAAGGCTTAGTAAAACCTTACAATAAAAAAATAATCTAAACAAAAGATTTCAATATTCTAGGGACATGATAAAAGCTTCTATTTTCCTCCACAAAATTATATTTCCAAAGCTTCAGGGTCTTCTGCATCCAAAGGAAAAGCTCTGACTGGAATTCCACTCCAAATACGAAATTTAGTTGTGGAACTACATTCAAACATACAGAAATGGAATGCTGCACATTTAAAGGGAGTTCCTATTGTACAATCCATAATTGACCTTAAAGTTGATGAATCTTATCCAGAGGAATTAATTCAACTATGTTCATCGTTGGAGAAAGTTTGCGAGACAGCAGTAAGAATTTTAATTTTCCAAGAGTAAAATTGTATTCTATGCAGATGTCTAACTTTTCTGATTTTTTTTTAGGATGAGGTAGTGAATAATCTTCAAATTATCGTCGACAAATTGGAAAAATTAGAATCGGTGCACCAGAACAAGGGCATTTTATTTTTAACTTGGCCGATTGAAAAATATGGTACGTCAAAACACAAAATAAATATTTGATTATTCAAAATTAAGTTTGGAAATAGATATAATTAAAAATTAAGATTGAAAGTAGATATATTTAAAAATTATTTTATAGTTAGCACAGTGAAAAATATTTATGCAGCTTATAAGGATGAGGCCAAAGTAAAACGAGTTGTTTTCGAAAATATTGCTCACCAACATGAAGAGGCTGAAAAAATGGTTTATTTTACAAGCTGGATATACCAACCGCAAATACCTGATAATTTAACTCTTAGGGTCGAAGCAATGTTGATAGAAACTGGATTGAGATAAACTAGTGGAGAAAGTTATGGGAAATAATCTATGAAATATTTATGTTCCTATGGAACGAAGGATTATTTGATTTTTATAAAATCGGAACATTAATACTATTTAAGATTCTGTGTAATATTATTTTGTACAAAGAGAGTTTTCTTTTTGCAATTGTTGTCAATAATAAAGATTCTATTTTCAAGTGAGTAACTATTATGTATTTTTAAAGTTTTTATCATTAATTTAAAAAATTATGAATGCTTTAAAATATTTACATGAAATTCAATTCCATATTATTTAAAAATAATTACCTATATTATTTATTACAGATTATAACTTTAAAAATTGAACTATTTCAATTAAAAATAGTTAGTAGTTAAACAAGTATAAACGTCCTATTGAACCTTTATTAAATATTTTCAATTTTTAAATAACTTGAAATTCACGCTAGAGTTTTTGGAAAGTTTGTAATTAAGAAAAATAACAGTCATTTAATTATTGGCAATATTTGACTGTTCAATCAAAGCGAGCAATTATAAATCAAATATTAAAAACTGAATTTTTTGAAATAGAATACCTTGAATCGTTGAAACTACAAAGAGCTAAAATGATTAAAAAATTAATTTTAAGGGAATATGTCAAGAGTTTCAAAATTTTGAAAAAAGAATCTGCAAGATTTTAGGGTAATTTTATTAATTTGCAGCATTTAAAAATCAAATTTAGGAAATATTGGAATCATTTAAAAATATACTTAGAAGTTTTGTTCAAAAAGAATAAGGTAAACTTCCCAGTAATCTTGACGGCAATTATCTTACTTTTTATTTAATTTTAAATTCTTCAAATTTCATTTGGCCATATAAAAAGTTAAAAATATGTGGGTTTTATCATAAAATCTTACCTTTAAAATATTTTTTAATAATATATTCAAATTATTACCAAATTTAAGGATTATTATCAACATTGCGATTACTGGGACATTTACTAGAAATATTTCAAAACCAAAATAAATTTGGATGAATAAATGATAACTGAACGATTATTCATTTGAAACTACTTAGAATTAAAATATTTTCTAATTTGAATAATCTTAAGGTTAAAATTTTTTAATCGTCTGGATCTTATTTTTCTAGCTTAAAATATCTTAAAATTACATACTTTATAAAAATTACAATTTTTATTATGTATTCTTTCATTTAGAAAATTGCAAATGATAACGTGGACTTATATTTTTTTTAACTGCCATGAGATGTTACAGGTCAGGAATATCAGAGTTGTTATCGATATCAGCGATTTTCTTGAAACTGGGTGAAATAATATTGTTAGGTCGGTAAGATATTGTGGTAAAATAATTTTGAAGAAATTTCAAAATTTGGTAGAGGTAAGTTAGTTTGAATTTTGTTCATTAATTTTTTTTGGATATGTGGTATTTCGGATACTTTTCAATTGATTTTAATAACATTTTTAGGTGTAACTTGGAAGTCATTACTCTTTTTTCTATAAAAATTAAGTCCAAAGAATTCAAAATTTCGATTTAAAAAACTCAACAATTTTTTGTACTCGGAGCTCGTGCTTTTTGTTTTGTTACTTTTTCATTCTGTATCTGATTTAATCTGCATTTAATTAAAAATTCTTCAATTTAAAACTGTTAATAGCTTCCATTTGGTACGTGTGAATTATCGAGCCTATGAATGCAACATTTTAGAATTAAATATGTTTAATTTTCAAAGTTTAAAATTCAACAGTTTCACTTTCAATGCTTTAAATTTCAGTTTAGTTATTATTATGTCAAATGAAAAAAAATTGGAATAATTTCATTGATAGAAAAATTGTTGCGAACGAGGCAAAACCCGGGAATATTTTTTTTTGATTAAAACGACCATGTTAATCCTATTTTTATAATCCGCATAGCAATCGAAAATTTTAAAATGTCTCATTTAGGTAGGTATCTCTAGATATATTGAGTAGAATAAAAATTTTAGTCGCGTGCTTTCTAATCAAATAGGAACTTAATGCGTTAATAATCATCTTAAATCTTACAAAATTCGAAAATAAGCTAATTCAAATCCTTTTTTAGTAACTAAAATAGAAAAAGGAAACATAAAGCTTATACATCCAATTCAAATATTTCCCGCCACTTAATAAAGTCCAGGCCCTCAATACCTTTGGTCGCAAGTACGCTCCTGAAAATCCAAGGAGTGGGGATATGCCTAACAGAGAAATATTAAAGAGTGGGGATCGACCGACATGAAGCTAGCGCGAATCGGCAGTCGTGAGCCGAGAGCCAGTCGGTGACGGGTTGTGTCTGTGTCTTCTTAGTGCGGTTAGTAGCGAACAGTTGAGTTTTTCCCCCCCTGTGTTCAAAAATGAGCTGGCAGGATTACATTGACAAGCAGCTGCTCGCCTCGAGATGTGTAACCAAAGCGGCTATCGCCGGGCACGACGGAAATCTCTGGGCAAAATCGGAGGGCTTCGAAGTGAGTAATGTCCCACTTACTAAGGAAATCTTTGCTCTCTCTCGCAAGTCTCCATCCTGTGCCTCTCATTCTTACTTCGCAGTTCACATTTAAAAGAAATCCAACAAAACAGAAAACGATAATGAAAAAAAGAGCGCGCCCTCAAACTTAAAGACGCACTGGGAAATCTAAACAAAAATTCGTTCATTTTTAATGGAATATTCCAGTTTTTTGAAAAAACCGTTGGTGAGGGTTAAAAAAAATACGAGACGAGTTCTAAGGGGACATCTTGCTTGCTGAAGGGGAGAGGCTGGAGGAAAAAGAGGTTGGAACGCCGGTCGGCGGATCTTCTCTCGATTTCGAGGAATCGGAAAAATACGAGCTTGGTGCCACGTAGTTATGACGTGATACGAAATCGAGAAAGGGGTTACGGCTGCAGGTGCTCGTAGATCCTCTCCAAAGTCCCCTGAATACCCGGGCATTTGCTCTCATTGTCAGGCACCATATCGATCCTTTGACGTTCTTCCTTCACGGCGTGGTCCCTCGTGTGGGAAATCCTCATTCATCAACTCCAATCTCTCCCTTTCTACAGAAGAAAAAAGAATAACTCCAGTCTTCTTTCCGCAGAAAAATCTAACCCAAAAAAGGTTTCTTTTAAGTTTTCAGGGTGTGGCGGAGCTGGCGTCGGAAATCGTAAAGCACGTTGCTGACCATTCCCCGAATTTCTTTCTCTCTTTTTTTAAATTCTCTGCCTTCGCCCACGTTCGATTTCTGTCCGCTAGGAACGGAAATACCTTAGCAAGAAAAAAAATACCAGTAATTTTTCAGAAAAAAAGATTGGATTTCATCAGTTTTATCAGAAGTAAGAATATCGTGATTATTCGCAAAGTGATATTTGATATAAATATGATGGTGTAAGCCGGTACTGGATTACGCTGAATTTGGAATTTTAGATTAGAAGTCAGTTTGATTAAAATTTTTAGTATCAGTTTCATTTCCTATTTTAGATTTCGTTTCCGCTTATATCTGAGATCCGTTTGACCTTTTTTCAAAGGTATTGGGTAATCAGGAGTCAAGAGGGCCCAAGGTGGAAAGGGATTGTGAATTGTCGATTATTTGGACGAGGCTCTCAAGGAACGGTCGAAAGTCGAGATAAAAATCGCCAGCTGCGTGGACTTCGTGCCCACGAGCATACTTTCCGGTCTCGGCTGCCAAAATGGCGTCAGCCGGCCGGCCGGGAAGCAATTCCCAGTGCCGTATCTAGAATTCTTGATTCAAGAATCGTTATTTTCCTTTTTGCGACTCTTAGAGTCGAATAAGGAGATGTGATCGTTCAGGAATGATAGAATTCTTTGATTAGAGAAAAAAACAGAGCCAATCGCTCTTTTTCGAAGAGTTCTTTTCACCTTCTAGCGACATGGACGTTCAGTCTTATTTTTAATCGGTTAAAAAAGGTCGCGGCTATGGGTACCGACATTTTTGTGCTTATAGCCCAATTTTTTCTATGTGAATAGCTATATCTAGAAGATGGACTGTTTCTATCGAAATTTTGGTACAAATAGCCGGATTTTTCCATTCCACGTGGACACTGCATTAAGAAAATGGTACTATCTAGGGTTACGGAAATTGCCATAACTTTAGCCCCGACCGAGCTGGAAAAGGAGTTGAGTTAAGGAAAAATTTTGTAAACATAGGCAGTGCATGTAAAAGTACTATTTTTTATAAGTATTACGGGGTTCTAGCTCTATCTATGTGTGTAGTTAAGGTTTTAAACGTTCAAGTCAACAAATAATTTGGGTAAAAAGATGTGAAATACAAATGTCGTGTTGCAATTTCATTTGAAATTGGATGCATTTATATTTGAAATAAATATTTTTATTTGAAAATATTCTGTTTCGAATATATGAAATATTAAAAAATTAGAAACTTGAAAATTAATTTGTTTCAGTATGCAGTAAACCAGTTTTAAATTTAGAATCAATGATTTAACATTTTGAAATAATTATGATTGGTGTTTAATTCGCTTTTGTTAATAGATGTCGGCCGGGTAAGAAATTTAAATAAAGGAGTTGCCGGTACACTGGTCCCAAATATATTTAAAAACTCTTAATGATGTGCCCTTTGACGAAGGGCCTTTTTAGAAATACAATTATGTATATTAGCCTTATGGTTTCTTAAAGGTGCAAGTTATTATAATAAAATATTCAACGTCTTTTTAACATTACACTAGACTATTCTACACCATTAGAAGAATAGTTTTTTTACGATTCTTCAGAACTCGAAAAAAAAGTAATACACCGATGTGCCATAATTCGCTTCAAAATATCTTACAAGGAATTGCTCCGTAAGATTTAATATGGCTAATATGCATAATCGGGTTTTTTGAAACGTTTAACGTTTGTTAATAAACTTTACACCAGTATACCGACAAATTTTAACATCCTTTATTTGAAAGTATTTGCGATGTAACTAGTGTTACTTCATGAGAGAATTGGTTTTTTGTTAATTTTCGATTCTGTGTTTGCTGAGGAAAAATTTGATTGTTAAGTACCAAATTGGTTTTAAATATTATTTAGTTTTATCAGAGGAGTTAACTCATTATTTTAAATTTGTTATCGAACGGCTACTTATATTTCATCGAGACCCTTGCTTCTGATAATTTTTTCAGCAGCGAATGATTCGGATTAAAACAAGTATATTGTATGCTGAACTTGCAACACAATAAATTAAATTGCAGTATGTTGTTTCACACTTGAAAATTGCGGTTGATATTTTTATTATTGTACACACCTGCCTGGTAGGTAGTCTTCAAACTTTTGACCGCAGTTATCTCAAGTGTTGCAAGTTTAATTTACAAATGCGAATATAAGTTCGTTTTAATTTGTTATTTTGGGAGAAGCCATATTTCATTGGTTGCATCTGCTTAAAATTTAAATAAAACTTCAGTTGAAGTTCGTATAAATCATATTTTCAGTCATGTGCAAATAATATAAAGTGAAAATTATATTGCAGCAATTTAGGATAATAGAATTGTAATGAAATAAAATAAATCAAACAGAAGTTAAAATTGATATTTTTATATTAGTTACGATTAAACAAGCGAAGTATCTCGTTCCGAATAGTCCATCCCCTTTTCCAACTCCTCCAATTTTTCGGGACGTCTAGACACAGCCTCAATAAAAAGCCTTTTTATGGTTTCTGATAAATTTCTGCTTACTTGTAGCAGATCAAATGTGGAAGAATCAGAGAAAATCCTCAGAATCGTCGTGAGATTCATCTAACTCAGTATCGGATGTAAAACCTCTGTCTCCCCGACCCAAAGTCGACGTCATGAGTCATACCTTCTTAGTCTGACTTCGACTAATACGGAATACCTTATCCACTTACAGCCAACGTACATCCCAAGAGATCTTAACCATTTGGATCATTAATCATCCGATTCCAATCATTATGATTATATATTAGAAGTACTAAATTCAAATACCCAATGTTTTTCTTTCTTCAAATCACAAATTGTTGGGATCTTTTGAAACTAATTCAGTATTCTTGTATTTTTTTACCGATTTAAATCAATGGATTTATTTAGGTGCCATTGAACATTTTTTTTTTTAAATTGAATCAATATTTTTTTCTTGGGAATGGGGGTTTTAAGCTAGATAAGTGAACGCGAAGTAACTGAGAATGAACAAAAAATGACGACTTGAACATGAGGGGATCAAAGTTGACTAGCGTGATTTTTTAAAGGCTGATCAATATTTGATGTGTATTTTACGATGGCTCTTTTTATCATTTTCATTGAAGAGATGGAATATTTTTTATAATTAAATCCACCCACCCACCTACCACAAGGAACTTTCTTGTATGAAGGCTTACTGTTTCTGTTAGCAAGTGTGAGGTTATCGCATTAACGGATCAGCAGATGGCTTTTATAATTTATTGGCTATCTCATATGGTCGATGGACCGTGCAAAATTAAGATATAATGAGTCATAAATGAAAAGCCGACGTCGTGCTAACGAGATGGTGACAAGGAATCAACATTGATTGTATTGATATCAAAGACAAGTTGATTATTTCCTATTGTGTATTTTAATCATCCGGGAAAAATTAAACACTCTAAAAGACACCGGAAGTTCTTTAATATTATTAGACTTTGACAATGACCAATTTAGAATCTTTCATTCTGAAGTATACTATCTAATTTTGATTCGTTTTTCAAGATTTGAGCAACCAGTCTAAAAAAGGGGGTGGGGGTGGGGTCAATTATTCTTATATTCGCAGTTAACTTAACAAGAGGAAATATTAGAAGGGTTAAAGCTAAATGTAAAGTGAGATGAGAAAGTGTTCGGAATCGGGCCTGTACAATTCAAGGTCACGTTAGGTGTACACTTATGTGCTCATTTCGGCATATTGTGTGTGTGTGTGTGTGTGTGTGTGTGTGTGTGCATGTGTGCGCTGGATACCCTTAAATACATTCGCAGTTTGACTCACATTTCCATTTGGAGTAAGTTGGTGCAAGGACAAAAAGAGTTTCGCGTCAGACTGCAGGACAGTATCGTGTAACTTATAAATTCAGAGGTGATTTGTTGCTAGCATAAATAAGAATAACGACCTTAGTTTTCCAAAGTGCGATTTCCGAGTTTGGAGTCTGGTTTACTAATACGAGGCCTCGAATGAAGGATCTTATGTAAAAGATTCAACCTCTCTTGGAAAACTAGGAAATACCTTATTATCATCTTATTGTCTTCAAAAATACTCCATATGTATATAATTTATGTAATGAATATTTACTTGAAGGTGATTGCTAAACAGGAAAGTACAGTGAATTTTTTAAACGTAAATTTTACAAACTTTTAAATGAAAAATCCATCTAATCACTTGAAACATCACAAATTTCATATTACATGATGCAATGCAATTGAAAGTAAATTACATTTTAACTTCTGTTTTAATGTTAAGGTCAATTGTTAACTTTTCCAATTATGAAATCATGCAATTTATTATGCGTGATTCTAAAATATTTTACTTTTACAATTTTCCAGTTTATATCTTCTTTTTTAATTGAAGAATTTGAAAATGCAGTTTTGAAGACTTACATTCTTAAAGAATTAAATATTGGTCCTTTGTAATCGGAAAAAAGTTTTAAATTAATCAGATGTAAATATAAACTAATTAATGATTTTTTAAATTGAAATGTATTTCTAGTATTAACAATTAAACAATAATTTATTTTGCTGGCCGGTTCTGAATCTGTTCCAAATTACACAATTTACAGATTTTAACTTTAAAAATTGTGTTCTTTAAATTCAAAAGCCTTAGCAGCTAAAGAAACGTAAACTTCCGATTGAAGCTATATAGCGTAGTTTCAATTTTAAACTAATTTTATATAATTAGTAGATTCATAATTAAAGGCTTTTATGCCATTTCAAATCATATTCGTTCAAATATTGTTTCAGTTGAATAAATTGTTCTGTTTTCAATATTTCTAATGTAAAATTGCTTCAAATGAAATGCTTTGGAACAAATGTATTGATTCGTTCAATTTAGAGTCAACAATTTAAAAAGCTAAAAGCTTATAACTAAAAATTTCAACTTTGAGTGCAATAATTCACAGTTCAGTTTTGATTCCTTCAAATGAAAAAATTTTCATATTTTAGAGTTCGGTTTTTTAAATTTCTATGACCACAAAACATTTTCGCAATCTGAGATTTTTTAAAAGATTAAACAGACACCTTATTATTACAAATATTCGAATAAATTGTAAAGAATTGGTTCAGAAAATCAAAGGTATCTTTTCAAATTTTAGTTTAATTATGATTAATTTAGAGATCAATTATGAAAGTTTTGATTAATGAAAATTGCGTGTTCTTTACCATTAAAAATAATTTCTAGAATGCTCCTGTAGCTCTTTTAATTATTGTCTATGGCTTGTACTCTCAATGAATGTTCTAATTGCAGTTTCATATATTGTATATTCCTTTTATTACTCTTATAATTATTAAATGACAGTGTTTATTTGCTAATGAAAGAATACGATTTCAACATTGTTTTTTCGCTCTTCCGATCTTCGTATCTGAGCAAGAACGAAGAACGGTTTTTCTCAATCGCAAATATTAAAACTCGTGACAAATAACGTTTATCAAACATTCTCTTTTTTTTGCAATGGATTTCCGGTTATTAATGAAAGATTAAAAATATGGAAAAACATAAAATAATAATTAAAACAGGGAGCTAGAAATGAAAAACAAAAAGAGTAAGGAGGCCAGTTTTATTATCTGTTGGAAAATACAAGGAGGAAGTGACATAGAATCAGCTGCTGAATTTAAAACCAGATGGCTTAAATTCTAAAATGTCGCAGTCAAGAATAGAAGTAACTTTAATAGTTCAATTCGATTGATTCTTCTTCCTCGTGGGTTTCTATTCTTACCGTGGTACCCGAAGACGTGATCAGCTGATCATTGGGCTTGACTGAGGTATCTTTAGAAACTGGAAACTCTTAATTTAATATTCAACAAGATAAAAAATTTATGAACCTATACATATTCTTTAATTGCTGTTTTGTTACCTCTTTATCGTGACAATCTAATGATTCTATTAGAGAAGATTATGATTCATAATGCTGAGTCGCGCGTGATTGAAAAACTGGCATATTCGCCAGAAAAAAAGTTGAAGTCAGAATTAGGACTTGGAAGTAAAGTAACTCTAGAAAATAATGAAACAAGAAATAAAATTGCAAATGTGCATAATAGAAAACAATTTTACAGGCATTAGTTATTCCCGAATTCTGTTGTTGGATTATATTTTTCTTTCTTATTTAATTGGATTAGTTATATAATCATAAGTAATTGGATCTAATTAGGTTAGTGTACTAGGGGCACCTATTATTGACATTCTTATTGTTCCGCAGCGACTTCCCCTAATTTAACAGCTTGTGGCAAAATAACCTAATTTTTAAAAACATCCTGATAGTATTCGGTTTTCGAAATGCCTATTTTCTTAATGATTTTTTCTTTCGATCATCATAATGTCAGTTTTTATTAGATTATGGTAAAACGTGATGTGGAAGTTTAACAATAAAAAGGTTTATGCTTCTGCAATTTTTCTAATCTGGAATGTCTTGAATTTACGAGATAAATAATAGCGATTCTGGTTTTGTATTATTTTCAAATAAAAGTACTCGTGTCGTAAGCCAGTGAAGAGAAGATCTATGATTAACTGTAAGACGTTCACTTTCAGTAGCTGAGCCAGATATTTATTTTAACTAGGAAAACAGCGAAGAATGCAGCACTGATACTAGAAATATTTCTGCTAAGAACAGAAAAGTGATGCAAGGTCGATTCTAAAATAGAAGCAGCATACATCAAATTAGGATTATAATAAGCAATTATATGTAGTTTTCAAATTAATTAGAGAAATACTTATTTTGATTTATAATAACAGTTTC
>NC_046665.1:81625131-81629684 GCF_010883055.1 Belonocnema kinseyi | reverse complement strand
AGGACATTTTGACGTCGTCGGGAGTTACCTTAGCTGGCAATAGGTATATTTACCTTTCAGGAACAGATCGAGTGATTAGGGCAAAATTGGGAAAGGTTGGAGTTCACTGCATGAAGACGAGCCAAGCGGTGGTTGTTTCCCTTTACGAGGACCCAATTCAACCCCAACAGGCTGCCTCCGTCGTCGAAAAGTTGGGCGACTACCTCCTGTCCTGCGGCTATTAGGTCAGTACTGATAACCCATTGCACCTATCACTTATCATTGAGGTCATCTCATTTCACGAGGGAGCCCCTCATGCTAAGAACCCTACTTCAATTTATTTTTATTTCCCTCTAGACAGTAGTAACTCCATAAGAACTTGAATCTGTCCTCCAAGGTTAGATGATAATTATTCGACTGCTTCTATTTAAAAGGCAGTACATTGTCTTGGCTGGCAATAGTCGCATAAATTACCATCTTGCATTAATAAAAGCGCAACTAACAATTAGCGTTAATATTCAATTTAATCGTTATAGTCGTCACTAATACTGTAACTTCATCTCTGGGAGTTTTGAGTTCTGTTCTTATTGACGATAATGACGTGAATATGAACACTGATAATGGGTTTTTGATTCAGATAAATGAAATTCCTGGTCGAGTATTCTCAAATTCAATTGCGTATTCAAAATTGGATTCAAACCCTTATTAGTTACAAAGTTCAATACGTTTCAAATCGAGTAATTTCAAATTTTAACCAATTTCATTTTAATTTCACATTTAAATCTTTAAAATTTGTATGGCCTTAAATTGAAATCCTTGACTTTTAGTTTTAACTGTGAAGCGTTCTACGTTAAATAATTGCAAATATGTCAATACTTAGTGCAATTTGAAAATTACAGCTTTAATAATTAAATAATTTTTTATTTAAACGTCCACAATTGTACTGTTCGAATTTCTATTGTTCTGAACTGTACAATTCCTAAATTAAAACGTTTGTAGTTGAAGAAATGGAGACTGTAATCGGTTGAAATTGGTTTGATAATCCGTCTTTTCTAGTTAAAGTATTTTAAATTGAAAACGTTGAAAATTGGACCTTTGATTATTTAGTATTAATTATATTTTTAATTTTTAATATTGTAGCTTTTTTACGTTTTACGCGTTCGAAATTATTTTGTTTCAAATTTAAATCGTTTGTGATTGCACATTTCAAAGCGGATGCCTTAATTTTTGAGCTATTTTTATTTTTCTTAATTGATATTTCCAATTAATAATAAAATTGAACAATTTGTGCGCAAGGTTAGAACTTCCTTAAAATGTCCAAAGAAATCAGTTTTTTGGATTGCGTTAACTTCACATTTTTTAACAAAAAATTGAACATGTTATTTAAATATCCTGAGCTTAAATCGAAGGAACATGTCATATTTTCTGCTACCGTAAAAAATATGTCGTGGTGTGTAAGATCAAAAAGTGGCTTTAAAAAAAGCCAAATTCCTCATTTATAAATCAAGAAGAAAGGTTTCGTTCATGATAACACAACAATGGCATGTTTCTACGATCACGGCTGAAAAAATTTCAAGCGGATGTTTAAATTTGATAATAAAAATGTGTAGCTAACACAATTAAAAAATATTCCCCAATCTTTGTGCATAGACTTCTTAAAACTAAAGGTGAAAATATCGACAACAGTAATTTGGTGATTGTGAATTCTCTTTTGTTAAAGCTCCTTCGGCTTTACGTTGGTATTAAAACAGACGCAGTTTCATTGTTTCGTTACAAAAATATATATTTTTTAGTGTGTAGTACATTTTTTAGTACTTTTTAGGGTTATTACTTTTATCCACTATTAGAATCTGCTACTCGGAAAAAGTTTTTTTTTTCGATGGACTCGGCGGGCCAATTTTGAAGTTGGAGCACTTATCCACATTCGTCAAATTTAGGTGCTTCTTTCTCGAAAAAAAAGGTTTTCGAAGTTCCAACTTTAAAAATACTATATGCCCCCATACGTAACTCCAGAACGGCCATTTTCACCTGTAATTATATATAATCTAGCCTTCATTAATTTCATCCATATTGAAGCTCCATTGTTTCCTATGTTTTCTGTATATGTCAGTTAGTTTCACGGCTTGTAAAATTGTAAATTACAAAAAATGTTGAATTAAAAAAAATACTTTATCGTTGATTTTGAATTTATTATAATTAGAAAGTATATAATTTTAGTTTGTAGAATAATTAAACGTGAAAGTTTCAAAATATTAAAAAATTTTCAATTTTGAATGATTAAAATAACAGTACTTTTTTTCTGTGAATCAAATTTTTTAGTAAAAATAGTCTATCCAATCCGTTTGAATGTTTCTTTGATTCTACATGATATGAAACTTATTAACAATATATTTATCATCTTTAAAATCTCTACAACTTCAATTTAATGTTATTGTTTTGAGTTCGTAATTCTAAATGTAGTTTAATCTTTGAAGCCTTGAAAATAGAGTTTTTTTTACTTATAAAGCTTATATTTTAAAATTGAATAATTTTAATATGTAAAATAGAGTTGAATTTCGAATTTTTGAAAGCTTAAAATTGTGCAATTACACACATTGGAATCATATTATAGCAATCTTGTTTTGTATTCTTTTTTTTTTAATTTCTATGTAATATATTAAAATGGTCAGATTTTCAGTTCAAGATATAAACAAGTAAATCATTCCAAATTTGAAAATATTTGACTTGAAAATCTCAAGAATGAATAATAATTCTAAAGGAAGTATTAAGAATTAGACGATTTAAAATTAAAAATTGCGCTGTTTAAAATTGAACTATCCGAAATTTATTTCTCAGTAATAGCATAATTTCTTCGATTTTGAATTATTACATTTTTAGATTTTGTAATTTTCATGGTGAGCGCTACATTTTCAATTTTTCCCTTTCATAAGTTTTAATTTTGCAAATAAAATGTAATTGGTAGAACTTTATTATTTAAAAATGATTAATGTTTAATTTATTTAAATTTGTTTAAAATAATTGAAATTTTGAAGGGTATGATTTCTTTGATTTTAGAGAAATTTGTTTAATCAGTTTTACTGTCAAACTATAGTTTTTTCATGTAATAAAAATTTAAAATTCTAGAATTTCGTAAGTTTTAACTTTAAAAGATTCACTTTATTCTTCATTTTGTCAAATTTTATTATATATATTTTTTATTTATTTAATTTTATAAATACTTTTAATAGGAAATAATACAGTTTCAATTCCTTCGAATGTTAAATTAATTAATTTTTCAATATTCGAATTTGGAGATATTCAATTTTTAACATTTTGAAATTCTCCATTTTCAAAACCTTAATAAATCATTCAATTTCGAGAATCCTCAATTTAAAAAAATGTATTTTCAAATTGTTTATATTTTGAATCTTAAGAAATAAATACCGAGAGGCGTGAACGCCCGTAGTTACGCTATGTAGTATTTGTATAATAAAACACATGTCTGTATTTTGCTTTATTAGACACAAGAATTTCCTCAGTCTGCTTATTATATGATTGAGTCAATAGATTTCTTGCAAAAGTATTTGCTGATGCTCCTAATTGATCATATGAAAAAAAGTGTGGGTTCCGCAAAGCGTGTATTTTTTTCTAACCCGGGAGAGATTATGATTCTTCTATTATTTTTTAATGCTTTGAATATTTTGAGAAATATTATTTATCTGAAGATTTGCAATCTTTTTGGGTAGATCTTGCGTTTTTGTAATTCTAATTTCTGGAACCAAATTATTGGTTGGAACCGTGCGACATTGCGACAAAGCACTTACAATAAAATTCCTTTAAGTCTTAAAAATTAATTAAACTGACAATTTGTTGATAGCTGTCAAAAATATAATTTATTTTGTTTTTTAATGTTTGTATATTACCTTAAATTGGATTAATGGCAAAAATTACTTAATAAGTATCTAATATCATTAGAAGTCTCCTACTACTGTTTATAGAAATGCAGTTGTTAATAAAAATATATTTATTGATGATAAACTGTCAATTCGTACTTTCCGGGCTTAATGTTTAAATAAAAAGAATTTTACGTTTTTCAAAAATCTAACTCGATTTATGTCTTGAGAATTTAGTTAACTTAAGAAAAATGAAACCTTTATGGTAGGTCAAATAATTTCTGTTAAAGGAGCTTTGAATAACCATCAAGGATACTAATACATTAAATTTTTTTTATTAAAATTAGATACACTTCATGTATTAAAGATTCTATATTAAAGAACTAACCTTTGGTCAGATATTTTTTGGTCAGGGAAATTTAAAAATTGATGAGAAAAGAATGAGGGTATCAAGAAATTAAGTTTTTCGGCCTGTCTGCTCATTACCTTGAAAGTATTATGCGGATCACCAAACCGGCGGAGTTACAGTCTGTCAAGTTAAAGCGTGGGTGGCTTTACTCGCAGTCGGTAAGGTGTATCTACATGATTTTGGTGTCAAAGTATTAAGAAGAGCTCCCTCTTTCATGCTTTTTGATTTAACATTCAATTTGCTTTCAATTCTCATCTTGTTATGTAGGTGAATAGGTGCAATCTCCCAAACCC
>NC_046665.1:81596620-81625031 GCF_010883055.1 Belonocnema kinseyi | reverse complement strand
TCTCTATCCCTTCCACACACTACTCCTTTCCCCTACCGAGTGAGTCACGCCTACCCCGAAAGGGAAATGGCTTAATGGTGTAATAATAATAATAATAATAAAAATATTTGCCGCGACTCCGATCTTGTAGTTCGATGCCGGTTGCACGCGTTCTTGACGCTCTTCATTGGGTATTGCATCAACATTCAACGAGCGTGAAATAGCCTTTACATCCGTAAATGCATAGGCGATTTGTCCTTTCGTGATTCGTGCCATGGGGGTTTACCTCTTGTCACGCTCCGCGGGAGTAGAGCAGATTGAGTCACTAAAGCAAAACAGTACGATCTTTCAGATAATAATCTCTTTATCGGCAGCGAATGATGGCTTTTGACAGATGTGTGATTATTTGCTATTCCTCGTGGCAAAGTTGCAAGAAAGCAGTTCTATAAATAGCCAACGATCCTTAATTCTTTTTTAAAATAGAGTTCAATTTTTGAAGGAAAAAAAATTAATCAGGTTTAATTAATTCGGGCTTTTTAAGAGTAAAATCTTTCGACTAAGAAAAAAAAATGCAGGAAAAATAACCAAATTCAAAAGCATTTATTGTTACAAGTATGAAATCTGATGATAAATGTTTTCTCCGGTTGTGCTGTTTATCTCGAAATGTTAGTTGAGATTGAAAAATGAAATGTAAAATTATAAATGAAACATGCAGGCATTTGTTTTGTGATTAATGAAGTTAAGGCTACTTCCAGGTTTTCTTTTATAAACTTGCTTATACTTTTTCGCCCTTTTATTTCAGATTTACTTAATGAGAGTTTGAAACGTTAGACCTTCGACGCTACTTACATAAAAGAAATTACTACTATTATCTTTCATTGTTTGCCCTACCTTGTCCATAATTTGTTGCCACCAGAAGCATATAAAGCTTTTCTACGAATGTAAATTACTGAATGTTATAAACAACTGCTTTACTTTTTTTTTAAGGTATTATTTGTACTTTTATAGTTTTTTCAAGAAAATTGTTACTTTGATTCTGAAATCATTAGAAAAATTTGTTTGAATATTTTTTAAATTTCAGAACCTTGTTTAAATTCCTAGGAGCGAAAATCAATTGGGAAAGGTGGGCGCAAAAACGAGTTAAAAATGAACAAGGATTGTACCGTATATTATAACGTTGATATTATGACTATTATGTCGCTCTATTATGTTAACGAGTTAAAGAGGAAAGAAAAAAAACAAGAATCGTATAGTGTTTTGCAATATAATGTATTATACCATCGTCATTTTTCCCACAACGTTCTTAACATGAATTTGAAATTGAGTAATTTCTAAATTGTTCAATTTTCAGATTAAAAGCTTTGAGTAATTTTCTTTATTATGCGTTCAAAAATGAAGAATAAAAAATTTAATAATTTTAGATTGAAAGCTGGAAAATTATGTTGTTTCATATTTAAATGGTTCAAAACTGAATAATTTTAGGGCATTTCAGTCATTCAAATTTATTTATTTAAAATTAAATAATTGTAAATATGAATAGTTCCAAATCCAATAATTTCAAATTAAAAAAATTAAAATATATTCCTAGAATGAAAAATTTTTAAGGAAAATTAATTATTAATAATTATTAAAAATTATTTTGCTTAAAATGGAAATCTGTCTTAATTGCACAATTTAAACGTTGAAAAATTTGTAATAGAAAACGTTGAAAAATTTTTTTATTGAAAATGTTGAAAAATTTGTAATTGAAAACTTTGAAAATTAAAAGCAATGGAATATTAGTAACAGCGGTAAAAAGTAAAACGGTCAAATTTTAGCGCAAATTGTTAAGAAAATTCGAAAATTTGTGTATGTGTTCTTTGTGACCCAAATTAAGTAGCACACTTTTCCTTAGGAAATATTAAAATATGAAATAAAATATGAAAAAAAAACGCGACCAGGTTTTTGATAATAAAAGACTTTGTTGAAAATTATGCAAAATGTGGGAAAAAGTCTAAAAGTAAAACTGTTGCAGTCGAAGAATTCTGTAAAAATGGCCCTCTTCCATTTACACTCGATTTGAAAGCATCTTTTTGGAAATATTAAAAAAAAACTGTGCATAATCGTTTTAAATCGGTTTGAAAACTTTGAACCATTATTATTTTTAGACTCAATAAGTATATTGAATTTGGTTTCTAAATAAATTTTTTCGCTGAAATCTACTCGTCCAGTTCTTGCAATTATTAAATAAAATAATGACGTAATTAAAAGTTAGAATTATGTTACGCCGTGTCCTTTTTTGCATTGTTATATGTAAAAAAAATGCCAACTTTGTGCGTGCAGGAAACGATTTGGCTGACTTAACAAAATGTTTGTTAGTTAAAAATATATAGAATATAGTTAAGTGGAAAATAAAATAATTGGTTGACGAAACTAAGTTTTATTTTTTTATTTTAACCAAATATTTTGGAAAATGGAGTATTTGGTTGATTCAGCCAAAAAATTTGGTTAGGTCAAATAAAAAAAGTTTCTCGCTCATTTTTTGAACGAGTAATCAATCACCTTTCTTAGTCAGCAATGATTTTTAATGCTACTTGCGCTCTTCGTACCGATAATTTCGGATGGTAGTGTAATAAGAAATATATTAATTTTCATTTCACAATGAACACATGTCAAGTTTCTTGGGCTCTTAACAATTTCAATTATCATAAAAATAATGTATTCTATGCTTTTAGATGGTAATAACTCACTTTAATGTCATATTTATTATTTTAATGGTATAAGCTATAATTGAAATTCGCACAAAATACGAACCTTCCACTAAACACCTGGTACCTGGATTTTGTGTTATTAATTACTTTTATTGGATATCAAACTATACCAAAAAAACATGGATAAAAAGTTTTCGTGGCCTGCATGTCCGGTTTATACATTTTCTTTCATTAATGACTTGTTCTCGATGCCCAAATAAATAAAAAAAGAAGTTTCTTCTGAATATCCTTATCGGAAGACTGCATTTTATCCCGACATGCTTTTTCTGATATGTACGAATAAGTGTGTGGGTGGATAAAACGCTGTTTTCCGATAAGATTATTGAGATGGATGTTTTTCTGGTGTGGTCTGACAACCAGACATTTGGACAAACGTTATGATTTTTTTTGATTTTTTTTTTTTTGGTTGGATCCAGTACAAGTAATTAATGAAAGTGAATTTATGAACCGGACGTTTAGAGGAAAGTAAGAAGCTTTTCCGTCCTTTTTCCCGTGGACTTCAGAGTGCATGGGTGGACCAAACACCGGCTTCCGATAAGAATATTGGGATGAAACTTTTTCTGGTATTTCCGACATCAAATACAAGTAGTAAATAAAATAAAATGCAAAAACCGAAAGTTTAGAGAAAAATTATAATTTTTTCCAAATTTCCGTGTACATTTCAGAGCGAGTCAGTGGATACAACGCAGTCTTCCGATAATAATATTGGGATTAATCTTTTTTTGTTGCCGCATGACGTCAAATAAAAGTAATTAATAAAAGAAAGTCAGAGTACCGAGCGTTTAGTGGAAAGTTCGAATTTTTTCTAATATCAAATATAGCTTATTTCATTATCATAATAAATATGATGTTATAATGAGTTATTACTATTCAACGTGACATCAGTTACATGACACAGCTCGCGATTTAGTTTAATTATAAATTTATCGAATGTCCTAAATCTAACCAGATTTTTTTCTTCGTTTTTTTTGTTCCAGTGACCTCTGGGACCCAGCACAAATATCTAATATTAATAATAACGATACGGTCGATGATTTTTTAATGACAGCGAATGAAATGAACCCATCGTGCCGCACGAGACACGCCGAAGCTGCCGCAAGTCTCCTGCTCGAAATGATGAGAGCATCAGCACCATTATCACCGTCATCGGCAGCAGCAACGTAAGCCAGTCATCGTTTCTCTCTTCTTCAAGTCGACATGGAACATCCGCGAAAAGAAAGGAAACACACACACATACACCTAACACTGTCACACGCACTCGCCCCCACTTTCCCTCTTTTTCTCTCTCTCTTTCTTTCTCTCCTCTCTAATTTTTATTCCTCTTATCCTTTTCTCATTCTCTCACTCACGAATAAACCCCTGTGGGGGCGATCGTAAATCGCGTTTCCGTCGAGTAACAAAAAACTAAAAAAAAAAAAAAAAAATCAAGTATCTCACCATCTCACATGCGACTTCAACCAAATTGTGTACTTGACCGCTTACGCGGGGCTTCGCTGACGAAAAAAAAACACATAACTAAGTTAAGTGTAAACGATAATAATAACTATTATATTAATATTACATAAACTATTGTCTTTAAGTTACAGTCTTTTTGTAGCTGCGAATAGTGTACGAGCGTGAGAGAAAATATGAAATTTAGAAAGATTTAAAAAATAAAAGAGAGAGAGTGAAATAGGAATTGAAGAAGTGAAGAAAAAAGTGGGTGCGTGTAATCGTGCAGATGAGGAGTCTGGCGGCGATCTCTTGAAGAAAAGAAAATCGAAAGCAGGGCGAACATGTGGCGGCGTGAGCGATGCGCTCCTGAAAATATTCCGGAACGCGTCCTCCCTAATTCATAGATGCGGTCCTTTTAGCTATTTACTTGTCTTATTATTGCTGCGTGTAAGAAAAGATTTGAAAATTCGTTAGAAAAAAAAAATGATAATGAAAATGAAAGAGAGGAATGACAAACGACGTGTCATATTGCTGAGATTTTTATCGAGGAAGTTGGGCGTTGTAGCTAAGGATGAAAGGGCGAGTCGCGACACGAATCACGAATTACACCTACATACAAAACAAGAAATCAGACACACAACACATTTTTAAAACAAAACACACACAAATGCGGTGAGAGGAATACGAACCGCGATGTAAATGTCAATGGTACACCGAGTAAATCGTCCTTCTTTCCTTAGGAAAGAGGAAAGAGAAAAGGAGAGGTGACAGTCGAAATAAGTCCGGTTGAATGCCTATAGCGGGCAGAAGTAGTAGAAACCGGTTAGGATGTGTTTTTTTTTTGTTTACATCTCTGCTCTAAAATCTCCAAGATTTGACCAAAATTTTTTAGCTCACAACCCGGAAAGTGTGCGTGAAAGAACTATTTTCTACAGATTTTGGTAAAGCTTTTTGATACCAGTAGAAGTGAAATAAATCTTGATCTCGTTTCTCGCGCAGATTTTTCGGGATTGTTCTGTTTAAGTTGTAAGTAAGATTTTGTTGTTAAATTTTCTCGCGTGCCATAGCGGACAGCAAAGCCTAAAAGAATTGTTGGTACCGACAAAAAGGACGACGTCATCGCGGTTCGCCTGTCACTGCGACCGATTCGCAGTCATTCATTGTCACTCTGCTGCTACCGACTATTAACTACTACTATTACTGCTATCGCTACTATTACTATTACTGGTTGCTTGTCGATTCGTGTGATGCCAAGCAGCGGCCCAAACTACTATGTAATGATTTTTATTGATAACAAGAAAGGAATAAAAGATTGAAGTATAACTGGAGTCGAGAAGATTTAAAGGTCACATGAAGAAGGCAGTTCAGTCGTTCTTTCTTTTGTCTTTACTGTTCCCTAGGGATGTCTGTGTCGTCGCGCGACCCAGCGTCGAAACGAGGGAGATGCCTCGAATCTTGAAACAAAATTTGCACGGAAAAAAAGTGACTGAATATCAGACTTTTATGATGGAAAGAGATTTTAACGGAATTTTTGGTTATTTGATCTCTTCCTCGAATTTGGAAATGATATTAAAAGTTTAAGCATTAATTTAGATGTTTTTGTGTCGGATTTATTTGGTGTTTGTTTCATTGTAATTGTATTTGCTGAAATCGATAATTCCCCTTATTCGGCGATCGGTCGGGGTGTATTTATATATTTTAAGCACGGGACAACGAGAGAGAGAGGAGAGCATGCGAGAAAAGAGGGTGAAGAGCGGAAAAGAACTCTGACGTTCGGTGTAGCTTTGTAAAATGAAACTTTCTCCGAACATTTTTTTTTGCATACGTCGAAAGTAAGATTGTGTTAAAAGAGTAATAAATTTGTATAAAGTGGTGTACAAGGCGTGTTTGCTTTGACCTGAAAAGTAGAGCCACGATCTCAACTCAAAATTATTTTCCTCCTGGTAGAATTAGGTGAACCTTTTTTTTTTTGTAAGTTTTCGTCTCGAGAATATTGCCCGAATACCAGTTCTCGATAACTTTAAGGTCTAAACTTACCTTTCTTAAATATTCTCTTTGCTAGAAAAAATTTGAAATTTTTATGGATTTTCGTTATACTAAAAAAAGGATGGAAAGTCGAGGTAGTGGAAGTATCGCCCTTAATTAGTCATAGACATTTAAGTGCTTCTAATCGTGTGTTACTAATTAACTTGATCTAGATTTTCTGATTTCCAAGGTTGCGTAAAACTGACAGCGGTCACGAGACGACTTAAATTTACGAGATTTTAAGGAGGCTTTAAAATCCGCCTTTCTAACTTTCGTGCTGGTGGAATCGTCTCCTCATATCGAGGCTATGAATATGAAATGTGCAAGAGATGATTTTTTTTATCTTAAAAATATCATCGGACGCCTCTTTCAAGGTGAGACTTTGGATTTAATATCGAACCTCCCGTCCGAGAAATTCCAAAGGAAATGCAGCGTTGCAATGGAGAAGAATTTTTAATATTAGAAGTTTTGGAACCAGAAGTTACTATTATATATAATATATTGAATTTATAGAGTTATTTTGTAAAATTCAGCGAAAATTTCTAGAAATCATCATTTCATTAAAATTACCCCAATTTAATTTAAAGAGTACCCTTCTTTTTCCCTGATTATATTGTATTTAGCTTGAATTTCCTTTAATCCAGTTTTAATTTAAATTTATCAATATGACCAATATTACCAATATTTGTAATTCATCCTGAATTATCTCGTAATTTTCGGATACTTTAATTGAAATTACCTTTAATTTAATAAGTGAATGAACCTAATACAATTATGCACTTGTTACAGTTATTAAATTAGACGAAAGTAATTGATTCAATATTTTTACTCAAATTCTTCTGAATTTACCTCACTATAACTGTATTCATTTCAATTTTCCTGCTTTCTCTTTTAAATTTAAATTCTTTAAATTGATTTCTGATAGCGGCAAGGTTGTAATGAACTGCATTTTTTTTTTTTTAATATACTTTTTTGACATTTCTATATAAGTCGACCCATTGAACTCAAAATTGAAATTTTTTTTAATATAATCATGTGTATATATATGTAAATTTTTTCTGTTTCCCAGATGCGGAAAGTTTTTTTTTTTTTGTTTTAAAAATAAAAACCTTTTTACCGTATTAATTTCAAACAAACTTTTTTATATTCCAAACACAACGATACTATATCTAATTTATTTGTTCGAGATGCATGGATCGACCTATTGTGGAACCTTGTGACCTACTAGTACCGATTTGTGAAGTTGAAAAAAGTGGTTAATTCTGTTATGAGAAAAACTTTTTTGATATAAGGATTGCTCGCGTCATCGAGTCGCGTCGAATGACTTATTGAAGAATCTTCCATGTCTTCTTATGATCTACAATGTAAAATTAATATAAATAATACCTATTTATATTAAATTTTTTTTTGTTATTTATATATGAGAAAAATTTTATATTTAAAATATAGCAGTACTGTATTTGATCTAATTTTCTTCGCGTCTTCCAGGCGCATCGATTGGCCTATTGATGGTCGTATTATCTGAAAATGGGATTTTCGGTGAGACAAAAATATACCTTAAAAAATAGTGAGTGTTAATTTTTTTATTGTATCAGAGAAAAACTCTGTAAGAAAGCAAAGTGCTTATACGATGAGCACAATTAAATAAATCGCATTGTTTGGACTTTCAGGATTCTTTACAATTCTCCTAAATTACACTGAATTCAGTTCAATTTTTGCCAATTCTTGATTTTTTTGTGTCCTAAAAATTCACTTGAATTTTTCTGGATTCAATTCTACATTTTTGAATTATTTTGATTTTTTTAATTGACTTCAATTCTTTTGATTTCACTTTTGTCAACTCTTTGGATTTTCAATTGTTGTGAATTCACTTTAATTCTTCTGAATTGTTTCGAATTAACATAAATTATTTTTATTATTTACAATTGCATTTTTAAAATTATTATTTGGAAGTCACTTGAATTATTAAAAAAAAAATGTATGCCGTTCACATTTTCTTAAATTCAAATCAATATTTGTGAACTATTCATTTTTTTTTTATTCTTCTGAATTCACTTGATTTCTTTCGATTTTGTTTCAATTCTACTGAAGATTAATTTTTTTTTAATCCATTAGAATTCTTATTTGTTTGATGTTTTGTTAATTCTCAGATTTGTTTTGAATTCACTTTGATTCATTAGAATACCCTTTAATTCTACAAAATTTAATTACATTTTTTGAAATTGAAGTATTATTTTGAATTTTTGCAAAGCAACGAGAATTCTATTTATTCCTTGGATTTTTCTTGTTTTATTTCAATTCTACTGAATTAAACTAATTTCTTGTTAAATATTGGGATTCTTTTGAATCCCGATGTTCATAAAAATGACCAGTGGAATTTGCGGGATGCAAGATTCGTTTTGAATTTCACCTGGAATTCACTTAAAATTCAATCGAATAAAATTAAATGCAGAATTTACATCGAATTAATTTAAAATTCCACAAGGCCAAATAAAAGTATATAAATTATTCTTCCCAGCCAAATAAAATGCAAAACAACATCGGAAGGACAGGGGGTTGATTAATAAAACACCAGAGGACTTTCCTACGATTACTTTATTATAATTTAAAAATTATATTAAATATAATAATCGCATTACCGTGATTGTTTATCGTATTTCATTATATTATCAGCAAAAATCTCAATTAATCATATATTATCCTTATTAATGTTATTAAGAATATTGTTATCGTTACTGGGCGTGTCGTCGCATTATTAGTAACATTGCAACATGTTAATGATTCTATGAACTTGCAATCGTAATTCAATAATAACATCTCTGTCTACAAATCACTCACACGATCGCAGTCTCTTTCAAATTTTATATTTCACACGTTGCAAATCATCTACACGTTAAAGTGACCTATTCTCAAATACTCTTTTTAAAAAGTAATCATTCATAAAGAATAATTCGACGTTCGTGGCGATATTCATTACCCTAATAATAAGGACGATTATCGCAGTTTTACGGTGTCCTCTAGGACGTTTCGTGAAACGTTCTGAGAAAAACCTCTCCGGAAATTTCAGTCCGAAATTATTAATTTAATTAAATTTCATTAATAATTTCTCATTCAAAAACTTTTTAACTACGAAGCCCTATACGATGTGTAGAACCGAGTAAAATATGTACGTCATTTTTTTTCGATCATAATCGATAGAACGTCCTTCCCAAACTGAAAATCTTCCCTCACCAAGATTATTCCTTTTCGTTTTAAAACAATTCTAAGCTCGGTGCAATTTCAGCCTAATGTCGTCCATGACACGTTTTGCTACACATAAATAATTAGACAAAAAAATATATTGCCGATAAATAGTCTAAAATTTGGCACTGATAAGAAAAGAAGAATTTATAAATAAATATTTTTCATTGAATGATTGGGAATTAATTTAAAACTAATGTATTTACAAAGAGTAACTGCATTTCCTGCTTGAAAAGTAAAAGTTATATAAAATCTTAATCGAGATTTTAGTGATTAATAAAAAATAGGTATAAAATTTGTTTAGAATAGGGGCGATATTAGGCCGCTCTCTAAATTTTTTTTTCGTTTTTAGAGAAAACCGGCATTAATCGGCGTTATTATTGACCTAGGCTTTTAATTCGAACTCGCTAGAACGTTTCTGAATCACATTGCGTACTTTTACATGGTCTGTGCAAACGTTAAACACATATTCGTAAAACCAGAGTCTACCAACGTCACGACAACATTATTATACACGTATATTTATCTTTGTCGAAAATCGCAAAAAACACTTTACTACCCCGTGCTGAAACGGCTCGACAAAAAAAGAACAGGCTTTCTCTCTCGCTCTCACATTCGTCTACGACAATCATGCGTATTAAGTGTTTTTTTCTCTATTTCTTAGTTCGCTTTTTTTTTGTTACCAAAAGGCAGGAGAGATGAAGATTCGAATGATGGCGGTTTTTCCTCCGTCCCGTCTTTGACTTCGTGGATGTCATTTGAAGTTCGTTAAACGATTCTCACCTCTAGGCTTGCAGCAGTTTCAAAAAGGATTGTCCTGCAATGAAAAAATTAATTCTTTTCTCATATTTCACGAAACAAATATTCTGATGTTTCATTTTTTCATCCTATCTTGGAAAAAGTGATGTTACCAAATATCTCGATAATATCGGACACATTGATGTTTAAAACCTGATTGGTTTAGAGACTGTTTTCAGTTTGTTTAATTATTAAAAAAAGATTACGAATTTATGCACTACCAATTTTTAAAATTAAAATGCCTAAATAAATAATGTTTCATGCTGACATTGACTTCTAAATACTTCGAAACATTATTGTCAAAAGGAAAACTTTTAATAAAAAAGATTTGTTAATACTGGAAAATAATTCTATTCTTAACATTTTGCTATTACACTATAAATTTAAAATATTTTCAAACTTGTGAGGAGATGAATAAAATTTTCGATTTAAGGGCATGTGATACTTATAGTTTCCCCGGCTTTTTTCCACAAAAATGAAAATTCTAAAACACTGAACTCGGAGATGCTATAAAATATCATAACGGACGTCCCCGGACTCTTTTTTGAGGGATAATAACAACAAAAATTTATTGTGCTAAATAAAAATTTTATGCATATGCATTATTTTGAGGTTACGTCGTTTTTCATCTCTGCCTTTCCAATAATCTGGAAATTATTTATGAAATAAATTTTTTTGATTGCCTGCAAACAAGGTTAGTTCCGGGAGATTAGTTACTATGTTTATTTGTAAGTCCAAAGTTTTCGGCCAAAAAATATTGTGTAGTTTGGAAGTAACGCTCGGGTGACTTGTAACACACATAACCTCGAAATATACAGCACGTTGTTAGCAATATCAAAAATTTTTTGATAAAAAAACAAAAAGTGTGTGGGGTCGTTCGTTAGCATGTTCGCTATCATTTCCCAGATTTTGAAGGCAAAATATTTCTTATCCTAGGAAAAAAGCCGGGGGAATCTAACACTGAAAAAATCGATACTATTTCCTAAGCGCTATGCAAATTAATCACATTTTGCTAAATTAAAACTTTTTTTAAGTAACCTACAAAAAAAGTGTGTGGGGACGTCCGTTAGCATGTTCGCTATCATTTCCCAATTTTTAAAGACAAAATATTTATTATTCTAGAAAAAAAGCCGGGGAAACCTAAAACTGGTAAAATCGACAATTTTTTAAGCATCACATGCCCTTAAGGCAATTTTTTACAAATTTGTGGGAAAACTAAGTTGTTTCAAAAAAGTTGAAGTTTTTAAAAGATTCGAAAATAATTGAAAGTGTCAGTTTAAATTTAAATTTAAACAAAAAATTAAAACTAAAAAATGTAAAAATTAAATTTTAAAAACATGTCCTAAAGTTGCATACAAAAATGTAGAAGATTTTAAAGAAAAATTCTGCAAGACTACAAAAATTTAGGAAAAAATCGATCAAGTTTAGAAGATATTTAGAAATTTTGAAACGCTCTAAAAATAATTTAAAACTTATCAAGATTTCAATTTTTCTTAAATGTAGATTTTAAAGATTAAAAAAATAAATTTTTAAAGAATCTGTTAAGGTTTCAAGAGAATAAAAAGATTTTCTTTAGTATTATGGGATCTTCTAGATTCTTTTTCGACATATCTGAAATATTTCTTTTTTTAGTTTTAGTTTTTTATTTTGTATTAAAAAGTTGGATAAATATAAGATGTTATCGTTTCTAAAAAAAAAAAAAAAATGAAATATGAATTCTTTTGAAATTATAACAAATATCATGAAATGTCATAAAATCACTTGAAATTCGCGGATAATCAATGAAATGCATAGAATTGGTTAAAAATTCCTCAAAATCTTATTTATTCCATGAAAACTGGCGAAACTTTAAAAAAAGATATTTTAGTATGCACTTTATTTATTTTTACCAGAACTCAATTTCTTGGTGTGACCCCAAAAGATGGTCAACAGCCTCTGGCTGACTGCCAATCTAATGTTTGAAGCAAATATTTTCTCGGCAAACATCCATTTTTTAATTTACTTTTATTAAATTATCGTCCCTAATTATTTAAAAGATTAGCTTTAATTTAATTAAGACCAAATTCATTTCAGTTGATGCTAATGAAATATGGTTTTTTACATGAAAAATAAGGAGACGCGTATTTGTTTTAAATTGACTAATAAACATAGCGATATTTTTACACTTTTTAAGAATCTTTGCAATTTTGTCAATTTTCAAAATATTAGGGGTTTTCTTTTTCTTCGTTTATTCAGTTTTCTGCACTCTTTCTAAATTCACAACAGAATTAAAATTTATAAAAAATTGTAGTTATTGCAATTTTTTACGAATAATAGTTACTAATATAGTACTTACCATAAATTGAGGCGGACTGAGTCTTTGTTTTCTCATGGGAAAACAAAGAAAAAGCAATCAGCTTTGCAGTTTTTAACGCATTGTATCTTTATGTGCGATAAAATAACATTTTTCTGATTTGAAGCTAAAAATAACAGTACAATATAATAAATCAGAGAACCGTACAAAAAATTGAATTTTATTTCTTCCGAAATACAAATACACCCCAGATTTAAAATATCAGGTAAATTGGCCTATATCCCTTGAAAATTAATACGAAAAAAGTATTATTTCGAGAAAATGTTGTGTTTTAATTTTTCAAAAAATCAAATCAGCTTTACCATTTTATTTTGTAAACAAACCTTCAAAAAGGAAAGAGTTAAAAAAAGTAATAATTTTGTTTCTCCGGTCCGACAACAAAAAACACCAAATGGAAAATTAGTGGCAAGTAGACTATATGAGTAACTATTATTCCTCAAAATTTTAAGGAAAAAAGTGAAATTTTTAATACAAAATTTCCGTTTCTCAAAAAATTGAAGTAACTTTATCATTTATTTGTATCTATTATACATAGTTAAAAAGATTTTCGGAAAACTGAACAAACTGAAAGAAAAACTTTAATATCTCTAAAATTGCAAAAATGTCTCTTAACAAAAATGGCTCCCTTAACAACTTTTAATATTCGTTAAAAATGTAAAAATGTCGCTCGTTCAATTAAAAAAATACTTGTGTCCTTATTGTTCATGTATAAAAAAACATTTCATTGACAAGCCAATCCAGAACATGTCACGCCCGACATTCATGATTTGAAATGGATTCGGTATTAAGAAATATTATTAAATATTAACTATTACATTCAAGTCAGCTGTACTATCGGTAGATAGTCGATTATAAGAAGAGATATTTCACGCAATGTAAAACAGAACCTTACTGTAAAGACATATATTTTTCCATCAAATTCAGATTGTCTGAACGTCCATACGAACGAGAATTAATCTTTATCTAAAATAATAGAAAACCTTTGTTAAAAAAGTTCCTTTTTTTCTCCGCTAGGAATCGAACCCAAGTCTCCTGACTATTGGTTGGCTGCGATTTGCGGTTGCAGAACAAGCAGTCGCCAATCGGCAGACCTGGGAGTGGAGTGGATTAGAAGATCTTTCTTCACAGAATATTTTCGATTGACTAGAAAGATTTTTTATTCAGAGCAGCTTTCAAGGATCATTTACAAAAATATTTATAAATAAAATGAAAAAATCTTTTGATAAGTAACTTTAAAAAAAATTTTATTATTAAAATACTTTGAAATTACGATATTTCTTCCTGAAAGCTTTTGATTTTCGACAATAGTACTATCCTGGATTTAAAGTGTTTTACCGGCTATGAAGTCGTTGGTTGAACACTATTGAGTAATATAGTGGTGTTAGTCCGAAATAATTAGTGGAACTGTCAGGGACAAAGGAGGAAACGAAATACTTATTTGAAAATTATCAGAATGGCCATGATTTAGGGTATCCTTTTATTTTATTTTGTAAAATTATAGGGGTTAGTAAACAAATTTCGAAAACACGTACTTCCGTTTTAGTGTTCCAAAGCCCACAATGTTACTGAACAATACAGCAGCAAGGGTTACTTGAAAGAGTTGTGGTGGCGATGTGGTTTTGTTGGTGATTTTCTTGACGCTGTCGTTGGCGATTGGTTACCCTGGCGCACCTGGGCTATTGGTTTTCCAGAGAATAGTGACGTGACCTCTTCCAAAAATTCTTGAAGAATCCTTTTTTCTTAGGGGCGTCGCTGACATCGACTAGAATAAACAAATAAAAAACAGTCTTTTATAAAAAAGTCGAAACCCCAATCAAATGATTCATCAACTATTAACATATTAATATTAATCAATATTTACTTATAGATTATATAAATATTAATCAACTATTAAATTTATAAGTCTCCTTGAGAGTATGTAGAGATGGTGTCCAAATATTTGAAATATATGACAGCATTGAGAATAAAGAGGACGTCGCCAAACTGATACTGCTTCTCGATTGTTTTTTTTTCCTTGATTTTTATCGAGGTCGCATTAATTGAGCTGTGGGTATTATTATTCACAGTATTTTAGCCACGTTTCCATTCGTGCAATATGTTAAGCGAGGGAAGTCCGACAATTATGCTGGTCGAATTACAAGTAGCACCCCTTCCGGTAAGTCGGATTAGAAGAACAGAAGAATAACCAAGTTTTGCTGCTGACTAATGTTTAAACGATATTCAATCAATACAAAGGATCTGAATCATATTTCTCCATAAAATTCATAGTTGAATGGCAACAATGCTATATTTATTTTACGATTATAATTTAATTCAGCCAATAAAAGTTTCAAGTTACCAATTATAAAATAATGGCAATAATATAGATGCCACAAATTGAGCGAGATTTTGGTTGCAAGTGCAAAATGTTCATGGCCAATAAATCGAAAATTTATTACTGTTCTCGTTTTTAAGAATGCACTGAAATCAGACCAATGCCACCCATTTTCTAAATTTAAAAAGTATTACGAGGTCTATCGTTTCGTTTCGTTTGCAACGAGAGGCATCTGAATGTATTAAAAAATCCCCCCCCCCCTGCCTCTTTCAAATAAACTCAATTTTGAGTTTATCAAACTTCACAAATAATGTAATTTATTTTGATTCATTTTATAGGAATCACTTTTTAAATATGTGTTGACCTTATCAAATTTCAATTATAATGTGTAAGTTTCCCGCAAAGCTTTCGAAAAAAGAGAGATATAATAATTATGACAGTAGTAAATTATCGTAACATAAAAAGGCGTTTCTTTATCTAAATTTTTATTTTATTACAAAAATGTTATTTAAGAAGTCGAAAATTCGAATTTAGGAAGACATTCATCCTATATTAAATATTTCAAACTCAATGAGTATTAAAAATGGATAAAGTTCCGAATAGGTGAACGTGACGATTTCCTTCACACTGCGTATACCTGTGTATTTTGACGCGCTGATTACGAAAATGATAGTGACAATTGGCGACTAGGCGATTTTCATGGTGCAATTGCGAAAAAACCATTAAAAATGTGGTTTTTTGCGTTTATCACAGCCAATATGCAAAATCTCGCAAAATGCTTCCAATAAAAGTTGTAGATCTTACAGAAATACACATTTTTTTGTACGAGGGATAGTTTTCGAGAAAATTATTGACATCTCGATTTTTATGAAAAAAACCATAAAAATCATGCTCTTTTCGTTTTCGAGTGTTAACCGTCCCACAATGTCAGCAACCCGTCTTATACGCGTAATTGAACCCGTTTCCTAAGTTTTTTCTGGCTCCAGTCACAGGGGTGCCTTCCCGCCCCCCATGACGCGTGGGAAAAGGGGCAGGGGTGTGACCTTACATTATTTCTGTGACCAGTCACAAGGGTGCCTTCCCGCCCCACGACGCGTGGGAAAAGGGGCAGGTGTGTGACCTAAGTTTTTTCTGGTTCCAGTCACAGGGGTGCCTTCCCGCCCCCATGACACGTTGGAAAGGGGGTCGTGTCTGAACTAAGTTATTTTTGTGACCAGTCATTGGGATGCCGGGGTTTTTTGCGTTTATCTCAGCCAATACATAAATTTTCGCAAAACGTTTCTATAAAAGTTGTAGATCTTATCGAAATACACATTTCTTATATAATAAATTTTTTCTACGAGTAATAGTTTCCGAGAAAATCACAGATATATCTGATGAAATGTAACAAATTTCAATGCAATTAGCGACAGGTCTTTCTCCACCATCCGCGCTCATAGTACTTAAGGGCGTGTGTTTCTTGCATGCAATATTATTTTCGAGATTTTCCTCTCTTGAGTCCTCGTCAAGATGGATGAAACATATAATATTTTTAGTTTATCTAAGATTCTCCAAGAAAGGGAAAGAACTCTTCAGTGGTTGCGACAAATCGAATTAATTCCGTCTGAACGATTTTGCTCAAAACATAAGAATAAGATGACTCTTGTGGAGTCTGAACATATTTGCGGATCCTTCCTTTGTTATAAGATACACAAATATCGTCACAGTATTACCGTTGCAGAAAACACATGGTTTGAGAGGTGCCGCATTTCTGCAGCGGCCTGTATGCTCATTACGTATTGTTTTGCGTTAAATTTTAATTTTGAACAAACAATCCGGGAAAGCAACATTATAAACAATCAATCGATTTTTCGAGAAACAGTTTCAGACCGCTTCTCATTTTGTAGAGAGGTCTGCATGCTTGCTCTTGACAGCAACTTCGAAGAGGATGGTCGCATCGGCGGTGTCGGTGAAATTGTTGAAATCGATGAGTGCAAAATCGGCCGTCGAAAATACGAGCGAGGACGTGTAGTAGAAGGATCATGGATTCTCGGAATGATCCACAGAGGACATTCCTACAACTATCGGTGGGAAATCTGTCCCGATAATAAGAGAGATCAGGCTACTTTAATTGCATTAATAAAAAAGCATGTAGCGGAAGGGACAGAAATCCACAGCGAATGTTGGAAGGGATACATTAATCTCGAAGACCATGGATTTGTCCACAAAACTGTGAATCATTCCGAACAATTTGTGGATCCCGATTCCGGAGCGCACGCACAAAACATCGAGTCATCTTAGCGGTGAATGCGACGATTTCTCTCACGAGGAGGAGTGCGTAAGAAAAAAATGTAGAAATGTAGTAGAAAAAAATGTGTTACACAAAAAATGTGTATTTTTGTACGATCTACAGCTTTTATTGAAAACATTTTGCAAGATTTTGCATATTGGCTGAGATAAACGCAGAAAAGCATATTTTTTATGGTTATACGCAGTGTGAAGGAAACGTCACGTTCACCTATTCGGAACTGCACCCTTAAAAATAATAAATTATTATCAAACTCCCTGCGAAACCCTGCAAGGTGAAGGTACCAGTAAAGATCAAATTAGAACAAATTATCCCATAAATCAAAGCGTTTAGCTGGGCGAGATAATTACGACTCTCAGTTTTCTCTTTCTTGCAAAATAAAAGACTCGACTATTGATTCTGAAGCATGAAGTTTAATTTTTATTATATTCTGAAACTTCAAGGCTATTTTCAAAGATTTCGGATGTTGGTAATAGGAATTTGTAACTAATAACAAATAAAAAAAATAGTCCCTTTTTAATGACTTTGTTGGAGTTATTTTTCCACCTTTGATCGAAATGAAATCTACTTTCTTACTAACCATTTATGTACCAAAATCAGAAAATTAAAAACTTCCAAAATCAATAATTTCTGAGAGACAAATATATAACAAAAGGAAAAAGAGCGAGAAAATGAAAGAGTTGAAATTGCCATTGAATAAGAGCGATGGTATTTGTATAAATTCCATACCGAGATTCCTAACAAACGTTTTTTTGAAGCTATAAAGTAAGAATTTTAGTCAGTTTATTTAAAATTTTAAACTTTTATGCGAGATATTGATCAACATTAACTTGTCTAAGCAAATCCTTTTCCTCATCCATTACCCATTTGATGTTATTGAAAAACATTTGCAAAACAGAATTTATCATATTATATAGAAGTATAAATGACAATCAGAAAAACATAATATTGAAGATTTTAATAGATTTGACAGTGAACATAGGTATGAGCATCTAGATAAACAATGTGGCATCAAAATAATTTTGATGGTAGTCCTAAATATCACTTAGTCATTTCAAAACACATGATCATATACACATACGCACACACATATGTATATATATATATATATATATATATATACACATACATATGCACCACACACACATGATACACACACACACATATATGATCAGGTTCGCCTATACATATACACACACACACACACATATATATATTGTATGCAAATCAATTTTGACCATAGAATAAAAAATTAGAAGAAATGACTTTTCATGTTAATTTCTATGTTTTTATTTTCAGATATTATGTGGATTTTAATTAATATAAATTTCTATTGTTCATGCCGATAGTTTTCCTATTAAAAATCCCCGGTGAGGAAGTCTAAATTGGCTTCGAAACATGCTGGGCCCTAGTACTATACAAAGGTAGCGAAATAATAAAAAAGATAGGAGGATTGGTTTTGGTTGACTCTTCCCTTTTTCTCCCTGTTTTTTTCTTTTGCTATATATTTGTCTCTGATGAGCCGGAAACGAGATAGTTGAAAATTCAATTTTGATTTATGAACTTTTTTGGCATTATGATTTTAGTGCATAAGAAAGTAGATTTTATTTAGATCGTAAAAGAATTTTTTAAATAGACACTAAGCTTAAGGTTCGTTCCAGTTTGCAAGCTCGCCTATGAATACTATTCAGATTTCTTTGAATTGTAGCATAAATGTTTAACCATTGTGGCAGCACAGTCTCATTTTGAAAATTTCTCATTTTTTCTTATCATTAATATTTAAAGACATTATTAATGTGACTACGGTTCACTTGCATTAAAAAAAATCGATTCATAAGATTTCGAAACAATTAAAGTTAAATTCAAAAGATTTCACATGAATTGTAATTTTTTAATTCCATTGATTTAAAAAAATGGAATAAATTTGAATGCTTTTTAAGGAAAATGTGAAGAATTCGATGAAATTCATACAAATTCGATATGAATTATAAAAAATTAAGTAAATTGAAGGGAAAAAATGAAATAAACTCCAGGTCCCATAGAAGCCGGTTTTATAATTCCCAGAACTGCTGGCGAACGCAGTTAGAAGACAGTGCAAGAGAGGGTTGCGACTGTCGCTTCGAAATCCATTAAAAAATTATAAAATCCCATGAAATTATAGGAAATACGATGATTTTTCTTGAAATCCTGAAAACTTTAAGAACATATCTTGAGAGCTTTAAAAATCCCATAAATCATTGAAATCTTTAGAATATTTTTAAATATCCTAAAACCTTAGACGTCCTATAAAATCGTCCCATATCTTCCGAAATCCTACAAAAACCTTTAAACCCCCATGCATCTTTTTTAAATCCCTTATATCGTTCAATTCATTTAAAATCCCTGAACTTTTTTTAATCTTTCGAAATCCCTTGAAACACTTTAAAGCTCTTGAAATTTCCATGGATTTTTTAAAGAATAACCTAGAATCTTTCAAATTCTTTGAAATACCCTAAAATATTTCTAAAGAATTTATACAGTTCTTCTTTCAAACATGACTATTTGGCAGCCCTGATTGTTCTTAATAGTTACTGCTTCATACAAGAATTTCCAAACTCGTTCAGTTTTTTTGAAATCCCTGAATTTAGTTGAAGGGTGGTAGTACAGAATTCGATATACAGCCATTTTCAAGAAATGGGTTTATTGCATACAAAATGTTAAAAAAATAGAACATGCTGTGCTAAAACAATTTTTTCCAGTTATCATTATTTTAAATAGTACTCAAACCAAATTTTAATTTAAATTTTGGTTAAAATTTTATCTTGGGATTTGGGCACTATCACGTTTTTTCGTCTTTCCTGAAGCATCGATATTTCTTAAAATTATTATTGTTTACTGAAAAACAATGATCTTTTCTTAGGCCTATTAGCGAAAAATCGTCAGTCATAGTGCGAAACCCTCATATTATATTTGATTTTTCTCGGAACAGAACAATTTTTGGATCACAAACATTTATTATTCTTACCCGGCGTTCCCATATCTTAGGAGTATGATTTTATTATTGGAAAAATTAAAAATTCGATTTTTAGTTTATGCTGAAAGCCGATTTTTCAAACTTGTGAGATTATAACCTTAAAATTCTAACTTTTTAAGATCAAATCTTTGCTTTTTTGTCTTATCTTGCCAAATATTTTTACGCTCTCCTGGAGGCATCTTTTCTGGTTTTTCGAAAGATATCGTTTTTAATTGGCCCAAGTATAATAATTGTAAAGAACATTTCTTCAAATTTAATCTATAATTTATATTTTTTGTTCTGCTTTTACTTTTTTTAACATGATTTTTTTAATCACACGAAAACCCTCACCATAAAATTTCCCAACTTTTCAGACTTTCACTGACCTATGGCTAGCCACCCTGTTACCTCAATTTATAGAAAAATATTCATGTTCCGTTTAAATATCTGTTAAAGGCTGTCTTCATATTAGCAATTTTTACAACTGTGTGAATTTTTGGCTTCTTATTTTTCCTGATTGTAAAATGTACAAATCTGAATAGATTGGTTCACAATCAACCACAGATTATTATTTTTTGTTTTTTGCTCTCGTCGATTGAGAATAAGACAAAAGTTAGAGAGATAATAGGTCTAGGTCTCGATGGATTTCCACGTATAGGGAAAGATAAGTAAGTATAGAAATCGAAGTATAAATAAGCATGCAGATGTGAGTAGTGCAGAGGGATGCTGCGCGAGAGATCGGACACACCCGAGACTCTGCGTCTATGTCCTATAGGTACTCTATTGGTATTGATCCGCACGCACCACTCTCTCTG
This sequence comes from Belonocnema kinseyi, assembly GCF_010883055.1. Taxonomy (NCBI): domain Eukaryota; kingdom Metazoa; phylum Arthropoda; class Insecta; order Hymenoptera; family Cynipidae; genus Belonocnema; species Belonocnema kinseyi. The sequence continues at coordinate 81,604,044 of NC_046665.1, read as the reverse complement.
GACCCAACGCTGTCTTCCCTTTCCTCATCCGTTCATTGGCCCGAACATCTACTTAAAAGCAAAATTTAGTAATCCATCGATTATTCTTTTACAAAGTACAATTCATTATTTTCATTCTAAATTATGCGGAATTTGCTGTTGAAAATTATGAGTTCAATTCTAAACTCAAATTGATCCACCAATAAAAATTAGTTTAGAAAGAAGCTCCGTTGATCTAAATCACTATACGAGTATTTAAAAAAAATTCGTTGCCAAATTTTAATCGACAATAAATAAAATATATATGTATATGGCCGTTTATTATTATAAATTGTTCAACGTAACTAACTTTTTCTTTTACACATAAGTGACTCGATTATCACTGATTAGTAAAAATGATTTAGATACTCGCTGAATGCAACATACCATTTTCAAACTATGTTTAACGCTGAAGATGAATATGTCCTCCATTTGTTCTTATAATAATCTCAAAAAAATGAAAAAAGGGAAAAAATGTACCGGAAATTACATGTGCTTTATTTTAGTTATTTAGTTCTTTAATGTTCAGATAATTCGTTATTGTGATATGATCCCAAATCTGCAGTCTTGTTTCCAAATGGGTCAAAGCTCAGTATCCGAATCTTAGTTAACGAAATAATCTAACTAAAAAATTGAGTTGTAAATATCCTATCCTAGGCGATTTTGAGTCGTTGATATCAAATCTGAAGACAAATTTGAAAAATTCAAAATGGCTGATCCAATATGGTAGACTATATATATAAAAAAATCTTAATTAACAAAAAACTCAGTGTGATAACTGAAAATTCCGAACGAAAATTTCAAAATAAGAATGGCAGATCTTATATGAAAATAAATTTTTTTTACGTACGGTCCGCCATATTGGCTTAGTCATTTGGAAGTTGGAAAATCTAACTTCAAATTCGTTATCACGCTGACAAATTTTAAAATAAATTTTTGTTTGTACATAGTCCATCATATTGGATCAGCCATTTAGATTGTTGCAAATCTGACTTGTGATTTTGAAAGTTTCAATCCGGATTTAATAATCTTGAACTTTTTCAATTTAAAATAATTCACTATTAAAACTTTACATCTTTAATTATAAATTTGACTAATTGGAAATCACAGAAATTCAAAAGAATTTTATTTAAGAGCATTATTCAATATCAAAGGCGATTTACAATATTATAAATGAATACCACACAATTTTGAAGGTTTCGAATTATGAATGTTCAATCATAAACGCTTTTCATTGAAAATGATTTAAATTTATTCTTAACTTTTACTTTTCAATATCTGAATTTAAAATGGATCTATTTTAGGTTAGTTTAAATTTAAAATATTTTTACTATTTATGCTTTTAAATGGTAATGGAATTCTAAAATCTTAAGAAATCCCTGTATTAAATGTTTTGTTTAACAATGCTTTAACTATTTGATGAAACATAAATTCTAAATTCGAACAAAAACAGCTTAAGTAACTATGTAGAAAAAAAGAATTATCAGCGAAAAGTACGTGACTTATAGAAAGACTGATAAACGTTTTTACAGATTTAATGACGTAAGATGTTTTTATTGGAAGTGATCTTCTAGCATTCAATCAAATACTTTCCATTTTAAACGTACATTTTTGTACAATGTACAACGTCAAATTTTAAACTATAATAAAATTTTGAATTCATAATTCGAAATTAGAGATAAAGAGAGTTTTTGTACACAATAATCAGAGTGGAGAGGGAATTTGTTCAGGCCGGAAAAACCAAAAACTGCTAGTGAATTTATTTTTTGACCAAGAATTTTACAAATTTTAAGTTATCACCAATTTCATGCAATATCATACACATATGTAATTCAATATTCAAAATAAGTCCGATTTCAACTTTTTTTAAAGGTTAGTTTTAATTCTAAACATTTTTAACGATAAAATAAGTCAGTTTATATTGAATCGCTAAAAATTGCAGAGTGCTAAAATTAAACTTTAAACATTACAATTTTAATTGTTATATTTAACAAATTCTAATCTTTACGTGAAAGTGTTGAATTTTTATGTATAAATAACAATTGAACAATTATTAATTTAAAAGGACTCGACATAAAAATAATTTAACTTTAAGAGTGTTCGATTTACATAAAAAAATTAAATTGTCCAATTTTGTATGTTTCATGACTTAAAATTGCTTAAAATAACATTTTACAAATTTTTTCGAATCATTCTTCAATTTGGACATTGAAAACGATAACATATCTTAGATTTATATATTTTTAACCTGAAATGTTTGAACTGTTCAATATATAAAAGTTTAACATTTTTAAGTTTGAAGTTTAATAACATTCAATTTCAAATTATTCAATTGTAAAGTGTTTGAAAGCTTCTATTTTATATACGTGCAAATCATTGAGCGTTTAAATACAACATTTCAAATGTTGTAATCGTAAATTTCAAAAGTTTAAAATTCAAAAGAGTCCCACCTCAAGTGATGTAATTTTCAGTTCAATTCTTATTATTTAAAATGAAAAACATGTTCAGCTTTAAAGAAGAAGTGCCAAAAATAAAATCTCTGAAAAAAGAGATTTTCTATGAGTTTAAGAATCAAAAAAATTTTCCTGATGATATCATTGATAAAATCGTTAAAAACATTCTTGAAACAAAATTAAGCAAATAACTCTATTTGAAGATTATTCACATATTGTCTGAATTTCGAACAGTTTGAAAGTACAAAAAGTACAGTAAGAAAAAAAATCACAAAAACTATTGTTAAACTATTTTTCGTAAGTTTTAAACTTTTTGCGTTATGGATATTTTTTCTTTCATATATAGGATATTACTGATAATATTTTTTCAATTCTTAAATTAGTAGGAAACATTATTTTTTCAGAAACCTGACTTTTTGTATGAAGAACACCTAAATAGCTCTAATTCTTTAATTTTAATTACTGTGAAAAAGTTTACGAAACGGAAAATGATCGGGTTTTTTTCCTCGATTAAAATGTCCACTCTAAATCCAGAATTTTTGTACCGCTTGCACTAAGTTGAACAAATACATAAAAAGTGAACTAAAATAATTGAAAAATCAAAATTAAGAAAATATTTTAAACATTATAATAATTTAATAATTGTCCTTCATACAGATTTACTTTTTTTAAAAAGGTAAATCTTTCTAGTGTTAATTTTACTGATTAGATAACAAGGAAGTATGTACTTGAATCCTTCTAAAGTGGTTTACGTTCATGATAGAGATTTCGGTCTAAAAAGTAAGCTAGCAAGCAGGGTGAGAAGTCCCCACGAAAATAACCGAGTAATATTAATAGTTTTGGTATTCACCACGGAGACGAAGTATTTTAGCGGTGCGAGAGAAGAGATATTTTAAAGCACTATGACTGTGCACTCGCACTGTTTTGTTTCGCTCTAAATTCGGCAGTGGGCGCGGGAGTTCAAATTAACGGCTTTCGAAGAGATAGATTCAATCTCCCATAAATCCGCCCCGGCAAAACAAGTTTTCAGAGTTGGATTTACTAAATTCTCGTTTCATTTCTCCTTTGATCAAAAATCAAGAAGATTCGACTTCTTAATTTTCACCCATTTTGAAACCTATCGAATTTTTTCATTCTAAATATTCAAATTGAAATCAATCATTAATCATTCAATTATGCGTTCTACATGTTTAATAATATTGGTATATGAAAATTATTAAATAAATATTTAGAGAAACATTTGTTGGAACGTTTATAATTATATAAACTCTATTTTGCACTGAGTGACAAGTTTTAAAAACTTTCCTTTCACTGACGATTTCAAGTCATCAACAAAATTTCTAGCTTTCAATTTTGGTTTTGAAACTACTATATATATTCTCAGGGCATAGACGCACTTAAGTTACTTTCTTTTCAAGAAACTTAAAAAAAAAAAAAGTTACTATAGTCACTTTAAAAAAAAATGACTTTACTCCATTACACTTTAGATTTATCTAAAAAAAAAAGAAAATTTATAGTAATCTATGGTCTAAACATTTTTTTTCTTTAACGCGGCTTGAACTAATAGAGACCTGTAAGAAAATCCAACTGTTTTGTAGAAAAATCGTCTTTCTGATTAGAAACAACCTCTTTTTTGGTAGAAAAGTCATCGTTCTTGATTAAAAATTCGTTGAAAATTACTTCTTTTTTTTCGTTAAAATTCCGTTATTTGGTTGAAAATTAACGTTTTTGTTAAAAATGCATCACTTTAGGAGAAAATTCATCCATCTGGCTTAAAAGTGCAACTATCTTAGGTTCTAAATGCAACTGTTTAGATGAAAATTCTTTTTTTTTTCATTGAAAATTCAGCTATTTGTTTGAAAATTAACTTTTTTGTTAAAAATTCACCTCATTTGTTTGAAAATACATCTATTTGGTTCTAAGTGCAACTTTTTTTTTTTAATTAATCCTTTTTTTCGCCCAAAATTCAGCTATCTGGTAAATAATTGATCTTTTCGGGATTGAAAGTCTAATTTGTTATAAAACATTCGACTTCTCAACTTGGAAACTCAACTCTTTTTATAACAATTTACCTTTTTCAGTATAGAAAATTCATATTTTTGTTTGAAAATGTATCAATCTGGTTGAAAATTACACTGTTTTAGTTGAAAAAACCTTCTTTGTTCAAAATTTATTTATTTCTTTTCGTATAAAATTCATCTTTTTCAGTTGAAAATTCAAATCTATAGTAGAAAGCTCATCTTTTTGAATGAAAATTCATCTATTTTGTTGAAACTGGAATATTTTTACTTTGAATGTTAGAATTGAAATCCCTTTACCTTAAATTCAATAAGGAACCTATATTAATTTTATTTATGAGAAATTATTCCCTTATTATTCCCCGATTTTCATGTAAAATTACCCTATGTACCTTGTTTTGAGAGCATTTTAGGCTTTAAAGTGTAAAGTATGCAATGATAAAATTTTAGTTATATTCATTGACATTTTTCTGGTTTTATAGTTCCTATTGTAAATGATTGAAATATAAATACGTTAGTTAAATGCCTAAGTTTTATTTAACGTATAATAAAATGAAAGACCACTTGTCCAAATTCAGCAATCGAATTTCATCTAATTTTGTAAATGGAAGCCGATAAAGTTTATGTGTAATAAAATCGAGATTTTTGAGTAGATGCGAGTTTATATTGACATTATAGACCTCTTTTGTGTTAACCATGTAGCCACTTTTAGAGATATTTTAGCTTAAGTTAATCACTTCTTTCAACTGCATTAGTATGTGGCATCCCTGGACACTGGAGATTTTCCCTGAAGTTATTTTTACTCTGAACTAATTGATGTGATAGTGAGCTGCTTATTTTTTGTGATCAAGTAAGATTTTCAGGTCAGGACTGAATTTATTTCGTGACTTGATTTTCCTAAATTACACGACTTTCAGAAAGTCTTAGGACCCGAACGAATAGAGATTTACGTCCTTGAGGTGCACATGTTTTCTACTAAAGACCACAAAAAGCATTAGATCCCAGAATAATCTGCAGATGTTTTAGTAAGGAAGAGCATCGTGTCATGGACATCCAGTTGCTCACCCTTTTACGAAAAATATCTCACAAATAGACAGAGATATCCTTTTAAGATTGTCTGAAAATAAAATGAAAGAAACTGAAAAATGCCCTTCTTTTATTTTCCAGTCGGAGAAACTTCGATTCCAATCAAATGAATTTACCTTCTATTTCAGGTCTAAGTTTGAAAAAAAACACCTCTGTGTACTGAAAAAAACATAAAAATGTTGCTTTCAATCAAAAACTGAACAATCTGACCCGAAATAATAACTTCAGACTGCTAATGGTTTTTGTAGAACTAATAATAAGAGAGCATCCATTAAATATTATGTGAGGCAATTTTGGGAGAGGTATCTAAAGCATTTCTTATGTAAGTTTCCTCTTTCTAAATATTTTTTTTTAATATGTCGATTGAAACCTGTTTTAGCTGTTGAAAATATTTTGAATACCATTATTAAAATCTAGTGTATTCCTTTTATGAGATCTCGTGAAATCCCTGGACATTTTTGAAATCATTTGAAATCATGTAATTCGTTAAAAAATGTTGTAAATCCCTTAAACTCACTAAAGCTCAGTTGAAATTCTAAACATTTCTTAAAATATAATTTAAAATCTTTTAAAAGACATTAACATTCCTCCAAATCCCCTAAGATCCTTTATAATATTCGGAAATCCTTTTAAAATCTGCCATTTAAATCTGTTAAAATCCTTCGGTGCAATCTCTTGAAATCTCATACAATCTATTGAGGTCCGATTAAATTCATTGAAATCCCGTCACTTCTTCTGAAATACTTTGAATCTCTTAAAATCCTTTGTAATCCGCGAGAATCTTTTTCTTCATTCTTTTAAAGTCATATAAATCCGTCAAAATCCTACGATTTCTTTTGAAACCCCATTAAACCTCTTGAAGTTTGATTAAACTCTTTGAAATCCCTTAAAAGCTTTGGAAATATTATAAAATTACGTATTAATGTTGTAATTATATGACATAGTTTATAGTCCTCAAAATCCCTTGAATTTCTTTCAAATCACTGGAAATCTTTTGAAATCCCGTTAACAGCGAATCTAAATTGATATACTGAGTAAAGAATAAAAAATATTATGTGACAATGGGGCGAGAGGAGGGGACAACAAATTTACGAATCCTTACAGCAGGGTTGAGGAGGTAAAAAATGTCAAAAATCATCTTTATAGAATAAATGGAATTTCCCTAACTAGTTTGAAAAAACGCTTTCCCAGGCTTTTCGAGATACAGTGGGACTCGGAGTGAGATTGCCCAGTTTATTTTCGGTGGTACATCGCTGCGACAATATTTCTACGATTTCTTATTAACGTTGACGTAAAGTTGGCGCAGCTTAAAAATAGTCAAAAGATAAATTCCACTTTGTCCCTTTCACGTTTAGTCAAATGAAACCGAGTCGCAATGAAATTAAAAATGCATTGAAAGTTGTTCTACAATTGCATAAAAGTGCAAAGAATGTTAATAAATAAAAAATGTACATTTTTGGAAATTTTAATTTGAAATTCTACAAATGTGGAAAGTTTTTGTATTTTGTAAATTTGAAATCAGGGGTTTAAACTTTTCCTTTGCAACATTAAACTTTTGACTTTACACGCTTTTTTATTTAAATGCCTTATCATTTAAAAGCTTTCAACTCTGAATGTTTTAAACTTTGGATGCTGCGAAAAAAGTACTTTTGAATTCCTAAACGTCTAAATAAAATATGTTGAAAATTTAGCCAGTGGGTATTTTCTACTGAAACATATACTGCCGTACAAACTGAAAAGATACATAAGTGAGATTGCTGCTCAGGTCGATTTTTTCATTGCTAAGTTCAAGAAAATAACCCTAAGCGGCAATGTAACTTATGCATCTTTTTAGTTTATAAGGCAGTAT
>NC_046665.1:81585306-81596520 GCF_010883055.1 Belonocnema kinseyi | reverse complement strand
ATATTTTTCTCCCGTCAAATTCTTTAAATTCCGATTACTCACCCGGATATGGACCGGAAGGTGAAACATTATCCTTCCCTCCCTTTCCATCTTTACTTCCGCCTCCTGAAACAAGATAAAATATCCTATGTTAGAAAAAACACTTTCTGGCTTCCTAATTTTCTAAGATAAAACATTCAGGATGAATAAAAATAAACATCGAGAAATGAAGAACATGGAGACAATAAAAATAGGAATCAGACTTAAAACTAACACAATCGTGTGATTCGATTCTAAACCTAAATAAGTGCTTTTATGAGAAGTATAGATTTTTGGGTAAAGTAGGCAATACTCTGATAAATTAATTTAAAAATTTCTTTAAACAGCAAATTCTTAAATTCCGTTTTTTTTTTTTAATTTAATGATTATATTCAATTCATATTTTTCATTACAGGGCGTATTTATCAGAGCACTTGATGACTTTTTTCTCTCATTTCACAGATGCTTATTGGATGAGGGAGAATGTAAGCATGCGCAGATTCTATATTGCACATTTCATGCATCGTGGCTTTGTGTAAAATAACTCTGTTGAGCAATGTGCAAGAGTATCAGTTGCCCGGAAGCTGTTGATATGCAAGAGATCTGTGAAAAAAAGATAAGATGAGTCTCAGGGTCTCACGTAGAGGAAAATCAAAATATCAAAGCAAAAGTGGTTTAAAAATTAATAAAAAGTTATTATAAGTCATCAACTTTTGCAACGCTTCAAGTATGGTTAATTTCTAATATTTATAAACTATCAACATTAAATGAATTATTGTCACAATAATCCAGTAACCAAAATTGAATAAATTAAATTATAATTCATTCCATTTTACAATTAACACTGTAGGCAATATTTAAAAATTCCTGATGACGAATCAATCAAGTCGAGAATTACAGTAAAAAATGTTAATTGTACCAAAAACAATGAATTGTTTACTCTGTTTATATAAGAAATAATTTGTTGATATAAGGAATACAACTCTCTTATTTTAGATTAGTGAAATTCTGTTAACTTTCTAAATCTAAATGAGTAAAATCTCACTGATGAGACAGAAATATCTACTTGAAAAGTATTAATGAGCCAGTTTTTTTACAGATATACATTCTAGCGGCCGTTAAAAACACCAGGAACGCTATTTTAATTACTTTTTCCACCGTTCTCCTTCTCCCAGTCAAAATTTGTTTCTCCGATTTAATTTGATAAAAGCCTAAATTTAAATTGAAAACACACAAATATAATATTATAACAGATTTCTCAGCCCAAAATGCTCTTAAAACAGGGGAAATAGGGTAATAATTTTTTTAAAACAAAAATGAATGACTTTTCAACGAAAGAGTTGAATCTTTCACAATATAATGAAATTTTCAACTAAAATTATGAATCTTTAATAGAAAAAATGCATTTTTAACAAAGAAATTGAACTCTTAATCAAGTTCTTAATCAAGTAGGTGAGTTTTCAATAAAAAGTTAAATTTTAACTCAAAACTTAAATTCTTAAACCAAAACATTAATTTTTAAACAAACAGTTGCACTTTTAATAAAAAAAAGATAACATTCCTACCAAAACAGATGCATTTTCAAATAAGAAAGATTTTTCATTAAAAAGACAAAAGAAATATTAACCAAATTCTTGAATCTTAAACGAAAAAGGATTCATTTTCAACCAAAAAATGGAATAATTAAATCTGTAGTTCAAAAAATTGATCTTAATAAAATGAATATGTAACAAAGAAGTTTAACTTGTAACAACGCTTTCGACCAAGTATATAGTTGAATTTTCAATAAAAAGAATAAATTTTCTACAAAAAAAGACGAATTTCCATAAAAATATATACATTTTTAAACAAACAGTTGAATTTGTATATACAAACAATCTTTCAACGATAATTGAAAAAGTTAAATTTGTAGTTAAAGAAATTAATTTCCAAAAAAATAGTTCAATTTTTAAACAAAGGAACAGTTCTTCAACTAATGAAATTGTTTTTTTTTACAAAGAGCAATTCATAAAATACAAGATACGTCCATGGGGGGGGGGGGTGGAATCTGTCAAAGTATGTATCACATATTTTGCGAATGGCCCCCAGTGAAAAATTCAATACTTAAACTGTCAACTAAAAACACTTTTAAAAAAATTTTAATTTTAGTATAATAATAGTATAGTATAGTAGACTTGTTAATTGAAAACTATCTTTCAACGAAAAATGTTTGCTTCTTTCTCAAGGGAAAGTTTAATGGAAATAGGGAAAAAGGAGGAATTCTTTAAAAAAAAGGGGAAGAGGGCAATAGGGGAACGAGTGTGAAAAGTCTGCATTTAGATCCTTTATTTCTACAATAAAATCACTCATTTTAATGTTGTCAACCATTTAAAAAATTGTTATTCAGATTTATATTCTCGATGTGTGGCGCCACATTTTGTGTTAATCCCTCCCTACAATACATCACAAATCACCACAAAAAATGTTACCCCACGCCCATGGCAGTATGACGCATTTTTTAAACAGCCTCATAGTTAACACCACCCATGGTACTTCGTAAAGATGTTTACACGATTGTGCTGATATTTATGATTACGTCGGCATTTTTAGGTAAACATATTCACTATACATACAGTCCACCCCAAAATTGAGTAATTCTTAAAATGATTAACATAAAACTGAGAAAGATGTTGTGATTGTTGATTGGAATTGATTTGATATGAAATATTATAGCTTATTTAACAAAAAAACAGTTTGTATTTTTAGAATCGCTATACACTTTCATATCACATGTAATTTAAATGAGTGCTTTCACTGTTTCAATTTTTAACAATACTTTTCTCTTAAACAAGGCAACAGAAAAAAAATAAAAGGTACTCAGAGTTTAGTTTTAAATTAACTATTGAAAAATTATTTTATCTCAAATTTCGAAACAATCCTATTGCAGCTTTTGCTTAGAATTGAAGCTCAAAAGCACAAAAATCCAAATTTACTTATATAAGAGAAATAGATTTTATCATTTGCGTTAGAGGTCATATACATAATGGTAGTAGATATGGGCAATTTTCCTGATAAAATAAAGAACATTATGGTTTCAACATTTGTTGGAAGAAACGTTTATTTAGTTCATGAAAAATAACGGAATCATTCTAAATAAAGATTTCTTTGGATAGTGAATTTCTGATTTGCAAAATCCAGTGATTCATACTACACACATTAATATAATATTGTATTAAATCATTATTATTGTTAGATTAAGCTTCTGAAAAAAAGGTACAAGAAAATTTTTTATTTCAATTTTTCAAATTTTGTAAACGATGCTCGTATTCTCGTTGGTCAGTGACAGCTACACTGAGAGACCTTTCGTTAGAATTAATGAAATAAATGAATTAGACTTTAGTATAATATCGTTCCAGAATAGGGAAAACCGAGGTTTTATTATATTTATTCGTAATTTATTACCAAGGTTTAAAATTATCATGCGAGTATTTAAAGCACGAAGACAACAAAGTAGTATTCTAAATACGAAATATTATGAATCTCCATTTCAAGAATTAACACTATCAAAAAATGATATTCTTTTTAATGAGTTTTCGAAGCATAATTTGAATAAAAAGAATAGTGAATATCATAATGTAGAAAAGATTATTTTGAAAATTAATATTGTTATTATGAAGTTGACCGAAATCTGAGACGCATAGCAAACTATGAAATCATTATTCTTAATTTTTCATATTGTTTCGTTTGAGAATCCTCCTCGATTGTTTCCGCCATTTTCCGATCGAGCCAAAAGTCTATGATTCACAATATTTAAAATAAAAGTTAACTCCTTCTATTTTAAATTCATTTATTTAATATTATATTTAAAACATTTGGCATTGTTTATCAGGAAATTTATACACTAACATAATAGATTTAATTCAATGAGTACCCGTGTAGCAATTTCCCCGATTGACCCTGATACAACAAGGTTTCTGGTCGGATCCCGGTCGGGCTACCCCTGGCTGGGTTTCATGGACAGGAACCGGGCGGGAGCCGGTCGGGCTACATTTTTCTCGAATCACGTAGTCCAGGGCCGGCCGGTTACTGGCCGGACCAACCCTGGTTATATCCCATAGTCGGGAGCCGGCTGGACATTGGTCAGGTTAATGTTTTTGTAGAAATTACACATTTTTTAAGAGCCGTGATATTATCAAACACATAATTATGGATGCTAAATGAATTATTACTTGAAAATTATAATTTAAAGATGTATTAGATCAGTGAAACAAAAATGAGCTTTTTTAAATTCTTAAAAAAAAAAACATTAATTTTTTTTCGAATAATTTAACATTTTAAATTAAACTGTTATCGATTCTGCTATGTGCAACAACAGAAATGATACAATTTTTATAAACTTCTCTATATTCAGACAATGTTTAGCCTGTACAATTTCAAATTTACCGCCATATATAGAGCCTGCTGTGTCTGTCGTCTGCATAGACACTCAGTAATTTTCAGTTTTGCACCTGGAACGAGTATACTCCTTGCACTAACGTCGCGTCGGCTCTTCGAAGTTCGCAAATAAAATCGAGACTCGTGGATAAAATCAACCTTATTTCAGTAATTAGTTTGAAACCCCCACTTACAGCGTGAATAATTATTATTTTAAATTAAAATATAGTCTTGTGTATACAGTTTTTACTTTCTTCCTTCCTAACCTTAAATCACCACGTGGTTTCCAAATTGCTATGAGATTCTATCATAAGGGAATAAAATTCGACTCCAATTTTCTTGCTAGAATTGTTTCACTTGATTTGACTTTTAAAGTTCACCGTAATTTTACGATGAGCCTTAAAAGACAAAACAAGTTAACAATTTCTCGCCTGAAGCAAGATTTCTTAACCGCTTTTTGGCCGGATTACTCGACCGGATCCCGGCCGGTATTGAAGCCGGGACCTGACCAGTTTACCGTGACGTTTTTAGCCGAATCCCTTCCGGATTCCCCGACCAGCGCCCGGGTTACAGCGGGGCTATCCGGCTGGGACCCAGCTGGATCCCTGATTGGATTCGTACACGGGTACAATGTGTAAAATATAACATCTAAATACACTGAAGTTTATTATACTGAGTTACTGAGATATCAAATTAGAGAATGTTATTCATACAAGAATATTATCAGTTCCGTTAAAAGATGTATTTTATAAAAAATCAATTTAATCATTGAAAATCATAATGCCCTGAGTTTTCAAGCGACGCCACTTAGCCGAAATTTTTACCAAATACTCCATAATGTAAGTTAGCCGTGGGGTTTAGTTGTTAGAGAATGCGTTAGGGCTTTAGATAAGTTAGGTTCGAATCTCGACGCAGCCGTTCGGATTTTTCATAGCGATTATGCGTGCGATTATGTATATAGTGGATAAATTAAGTATAAAATAAAAAAATATAAAAATTGTACCCGTGTTTCTGTATTTAGTTGTATTTAATTTGTGTATTTAGTTCCTCCTTCTGAAGGCTAAATCTTTTGGTGGAGTGAGTTATTTTTCATACAGTCGTTTGAGATTCTCATATGCTTTGTATGGCAACTACAAACGATATTTTTCACTCTTTCAACCACTATATGAAATTTGATACGCGAAACCTGTTTTTAAATGATATTATATTAAATTCTCATTCATCTTTATCATTTATTCTAACAAAAAATCTCTCAGTGTATTTTGTGTAAATTTCTATAAATAAATAAAGCATTTACCGAAATCATTGGGAAGTTTTCTCGGAATTACTTTTGGGAAAATTTCATAAACATTTGAAAATTTACCGAAATCGTTATGGAATTTTCATGAAGTTCTTTTGATGAGAATTTCCAAAATCCCTGACAAATTTACCAAGATGAGTAGGGAATTTTTCCTACAATTATTTCTGAATAAATTACCGAATTCGGGTTTATTGCATCCCGTAAATTTTCGAGAATTTTCCCAAAAAATTCTTTACAGTGTCGATTTTATAAAGCAGCATGAAAATTCGATTACTTTTGATATTGACTATACGTAGAGTACGTTCTTAATATTATGTTCACCTTTCCAATAGGTAATAAATAAGTCACTTTTGGGTTCTCTGATTTGTGCATTAAGCATAAATATACAAGATTGGAGAAAGCGATTAACAAAATACAAATACCTCTGGGAAACATCCGTCACTTCTCCAATCAACCTTACTGAAGAACAACATTGCCAGTGATATAGCAATATTTATTAGAATATTCATCAGTTACACTGTTCAGGAAATTTTCCATTTGCTAATTACCATTATTTAGAGAAGATGAAGATCATCGCCCTGTTTTTTACCTTAGCGGTTTTGTTCAACACTATTGGTAAATATAATAATATATCTATGATTTTAACTGCATTTTTAAATGCAGCATATTACTTTTTATAACAAATTGTTTAAATTACAAAGCCTTTTTCTCCCTATAAAAAAACTCGGCGTCGAAAATGAAGTTATTCCCAATGTGTATATTTTTTTATACTTAAACAAATCGTAATAATATTTTATTATTTTTTAGAATTACCATTGGACGTAATTTTTTTCGCAAATTTGCATTCGCCTTAATTTTTTTTTGTCATGATATCATATAATAATTAGGATAAATGTTAATTATGGCAAATAGTATTATGGAAACATAAAAGTTGTTCCAAAAGATAATTTAGAAAAATAAAAATAGGGTTAAATCGTAATTCGGAAAAATGAAAAAGATGACAAATGGCAATACGAAAAAATGAAGCTTATGCCTAACAGTAATATGAATAATAAGAATGAGTAAAGAGGGTAATTCGGAACACTGTGGCTACACGTGCCAAAATATTCGTTGGTGATTCTTTCTGTAACGAAAAATTCGAGAATCGACATTTTTGAAACAACTTAGTTATATAGAGCCTCTATATAAATAATTCATTCTTTATATAGAGTTTATAGAGTTATAGAGTTTATATTCATTCAGTCTGCGAAATTATTCTTATATTATGGACATTTTAGGCAAAAAATGTAGAAATTTATGCGGAAATGGCCTATCCGGATAAGTATGTGAAAAATGCCCGTGAGCCTTATCCAACCTGCATTGTTTCTATATTTACGTTACACAAAGAAAACTCTTCCCTGAAGAGTTTAGCCTTTTGACGTGGAAGATTACCTTTCAAGATCACGTTTATGATTTTACAGTTTTTTGCGTATATCTCGGATTACTTTTAACGGATTTTAATCAACCTGGGGTAAAATTAAAAATCTCTTAAAAATACACCTACTAAATTTTTAAAATAATTTTTAGGTCGAAATTCCAATTTTGACAGGCATTCAATTATTTTAAGCTGAAATTACACGAAAAAATGCATAAATTAGCAAAAAAATTCTAACAGTTTGCTTACATATTAGGTATTAATTATGATTTTTTTTAGATTTTTTGATGTAGTGAAACATGGCAGAAAAAATTGAAAAACATACTTTCATACGATTATCGGACATCAAATAATTTGCATGAGTATTACAAAAATTATTCGATTGATTTTTTCACCATTTTCAATAAAAATAGTCGTCTAGAAAGTTCCCAAAACTTCTGACACTGACCAAATATTTTTCTACACGAAATTGTCCTAATTGCCATATATTTTGCAGTGTATAAAGACACTGGAGCTTACCAATTACTTTAGTATATACGACTTATGATTTTCTTTAAAGAACACAATTTTTGTTTTATTCAAGTTAATTTTAAGGTCCATTTTATTCATACTCGTATTTAGTTTGCGCAACATTCTTTGCAAGTCTGCGATTGACTCTGCCATAACAACCTTATCATCTGCGAACGCTAACCCACGCACCACCACTGACCCGACCTTCTTTGTCGAAGGAGGGCCATTCATTGATGCTTGGCCATGTGAATAATTAAATGGTAATCAAGTTTATAATCAAATCATTGAATTTTTAAGAGAAAAAATCGAATTTTAAAATAAACAATGAAATTTTGAACCAAAACGGTGACTTTTAAAAAAATTGTTGAATTAACAACAAAATAATTAAATTTTGAACCGAATAATAAAACTTATAAGAAAAAAAATTCTTAGCAAAAAATGGTATAGTATAGATATTTTTTAACGTGAGCGGGGCGATAATCGTGGGGTTCGATTCCTGCCTCGCACTCTGGAAGAGCCTCGGCAGCCCATGCGGTGTACACTAGACTAGCAAGGGGGTTGTTCATCTCCGGAGAGTCGTGGGACCGGTACTCAAGAGAAAAAGGTTTCCTCTAAGCACTTTAAGCTGTTGCTCTTGGTGGTTCGGATCTCACCTTAAACTGTAGGTCCCCCTCCCACCACCAAGTAAGTGTGTGGGGTGTGTATAAAGGAATAGGGAGGAAGTTAGAAGAAAAATTCAAATCCTCAGGGGACACATTCGAAGCTTCCATTCCATTCCAACTACTTTTTAACGGAGAATAATGAACATTAAATCAAAATAGTTGGATTTTCTTATCAGTTCGCATTTCTTTAATACTTTTAAAAAATAAGGTAGAAAACTGAAAAATGTGATTCAAAAATCTAGTCCATTTCCCATTATACGGGTAAGTTTTCGAAAAAAATGAAAAAAAGAAGTACTTGTTATTAATTCTTAGTAAAGAAAAGTTTGGTCACCTTTTAGCAAAGATTCAAGGAATAATATGTACCCAATAACTTTTAAATTACTTCCCGCGCCATACTTCTGTATTGTGCCCTGAACATGCTCCAAAAAATGTAAAGTAGCAATGTTATGCAAAATTCATACTAAAAACGGTATTCAGAAGAAAAATCTCAATTAATTATTCACATGGACAAGTGCCTAAAAATGGTTCTCTTTGATGAAAGTGTGGATCTCGGGACAGTGAGGGTGTATGGGTCAACGTTCGCAGATGATAAGGTTATTATGGCAGAGTCAATCGAAGATTAGCAAAGAATATGTTGAGCGAACTGAATAAAAGTATGAAGAACGCGGACCTTAAAATTAACTTAAATAAACAAAAATTATGGTCTTCAAAGGAAATCATAAATCGTATATTACTAAAGAAATTGATAAGTTCCATTGGCCTTATAAACTGCAAAAGTTATATCAATTAGGATAATTTTGTGTAGGAAAATATTTTGAAAGTGTCAGAAGTTTGGGGAACATTCTAGACGACTATTTTGATTGCCAATGGTTAAAAAGTCACTTGTATAATTCTGTTAGTAGTCATGTAAGAGGTCTTCGAAGTCTGATATTCGTATGAATGTAAGTTTTTCAATTTTTGTACCATGTTCCATCAATTCATAAAATCTTAAAAAATTCACAATAAATACTTGATATGCAATCAAGCTGTGTCATTTTTTTCGCTAATGTATGTTTATTTTTGTTTTCGAGAAAATTCGACTTAAAATATTTGAATGACTGTCAAAATGTGGATTTCGCAACAAAGATTGTTGAAAACATTTAATAAATGTGTTTTTAAGAGATTTTTGAGTTGAGGATAGGTTGATTAAAATCTTTCAAAAACCATCCGATGTGTACGTAAAAACTAAGAAACCATAAACGTGACCTTGAAAGGTCATCTTCAAGATTAAAAGCCTGACCTCTTTAGGACAGAGTTTTCTTTTTGTAACGTACTCATATAGGTTCAAGCCTGGTTATATTAGGCTCAAGAGTACTTTCCACATACTTGTCCTGCTAGGCCCTTTCTGACTATTTGTAACATACTACGGTTTTACCACTTATAGATAGTACATTTAATTTATATGGATTGAAATAAATAATTAATCAGCCTCGAATAGTAAGCATGCTAAAACCATTGTATGCTCTAATTTGTTTAAATAAATGGTTAAATTTATGCATGTAATAATCGATAAAAGTCGATTAAAGCAAAGAGCGAACAAACATGTCCAGTCAATGACGTTTGTCCAGTTAATGACGCGAAACGTAATATCAATTCAAAAATCATTTTCAACATTACTGACATTTCCTAAGTTAGTATCCGCTACCTTAACACCGTCACGTGTTATTCAGTATTTTACGTAATTTATTACAGAATTTATTGTAAATATTATGAATCCAATCGATGACGATTATTTTATGACTTGCTTAAATTCGCTGCTTGACACGTATTATAAAGTAAAAGTGCTGAATGCAGCACTAGACCAGTTGATTTGCAAATTGGTCAACACACGAAAATCAAATTTATCAATCCTAATGTGCAGGCAATGCTTAAATGTGCATTTATCGAAAATATCTACTTGTTACTAATAGTCCAATCAATGACATACAAATCTGGGTGCAATATCTAACGTATGATAAAAAGGGATTCAATATTTTTTAAAGATTAAAATTTAGATTCTCTTAAAAATACTGAATCACGCAATATTATCACGTCAAAAATAATTATATTATATGAATGGTTTTAGTAGAAAACATAAGTTTTAATTTGGAAACAGATCAAAGAACAGTTCATTTGATGACGATTCAAATAAAAAATAAGTTAAATAAACATTAGAAAAAAGAAAATTTCGGGAATATTCATAAGCTTCACGTTGACACATGTGTATTATTTTGTTAGAATATATACTGAGAAAAATAAATTATACCGTTTATTTATTTGCTCTCTAAATCAGAATCAGCGAAAGTTCACTAATTCTCAGCTATAAGTATACCACTGATTCAATTAGGTTATATAGGCTGACGAATCAATGGGATTTGACCGTTAGAGGGCGAAACATCCCCTGATTCATCAGCGCATATACACTGATTGAATCAGTCGTATGTACTCATAGCTGAGAATCAGAAAACTTTCGCTGATTCAGATTCAAAGAGTCGATTAAAAAATTTAGAAGAGGAATATAAAGATATTAAGCCGTATAATCTGGATGTTAATGTTTTAAATCCTGGATTATAAAATTCTCGAATAAAAATGTTTCAACTTGAGTTCGACTTGAATTGCTCCCAATCAAGACATGCTGAAGTCGAAAAATTCGACTTGAGCATTTCTCAGTTTTGAAATGGAGCCAGACTTCAATTTATGTCTTGGATTCAAGTTTTTTATGTCTTGAAGACATAAATTTATCTCTTGAATCAAATTACTATGACTCCAATACGAGCGGCTTATAACTTCGAATGTATACCTGCCCTAACAAAAAGGGTCATTCTGACTATCATAAAAGCTAATCTTTGTTAGTGATTAAACAATCTTGTATATTTTTA
>NC_046665.1:81583485-81585206 GCF_010883055.1 Belonocnema kinseyi | reverse complement strand
TCAACTCATTTAATGATTTTCATTCGTATTATACTTGTTTGACGATGATACAGAAAATGTTGTTTGTGTTTCCGTATTTTTAACGGCTTAAGAGATCCTCCTAGAAAGTTACAATTTTTATTTTTTAAAGAAACTTTTTTAAGGTTATGGTTAACACACACAGATTCTAAATTTTTAAATTAAAAATAACTAATTTTATAATAACATGTCTCTATGTCTCGACTCAGTTTTGAGGCGCAGCCAGATATCGATGTCTTGGAGAACTAACTCAAGGCATAACCAAGTCGAACTCAAGTCGAAGCATTTTTACTCGGGTTAATACCCATCTATAGATGTGACAGCTTGTAATATCTCTATAGATTGCTTTTCCAAATTCTATAGTCCGAGATCATGACCGGTATAATCCATTTTTCTGTGTGTAGCTAAATATATTGCATTTTTCCGCATTAGTCGTTCAAATTCATATTTTATGTAATAAAACTTCATTAATTTATATTTTTTCTTACAGAATTTAGTTCACAGGCCTGCTGGGGCAAACGAACGAGAATATCTCCAGAGCCTACGATTCGTCACATTTACTATTACCAAGATGAACATGGTGATCTTCAATCAATAATAGGAAATGTTGAAGTAGAGATAGATAATTTTGGAATTATCAATGGAGTAGTCGTTAAAAACGCGCTTCGTCCAATATTTGATAAAAGATACCAAAGGATTGGAATAAATTTACGTGAAAACAAAAGTTATCCACTGAACGACCGTATAGCTGATGGTCTTAATTTCGGAGGGGAGCCTCGGAAAACTATTCATATTACCATTAAACATTAATACAAATAAAAAATATATATTTACATAAAATAAAATTCTCTTTTTTATTTTTTCGCGACCTATGAAATTTTTGTTTTTCACAGAAAATCGCTGATCCTCCAAAGTACACCAAAATCGATGTGCAATTGAGTTGCAACAAAGGACTCCGCACTAAATGTATGGGAAAATGGCTTTCGGTGGATTTAGCTGAAACTTTGTAATTTTTAAGGTTATAAGTGCCGGATGAAATATCCGTAAAAAAATCCAAAAAAATGGACAGTTTTAGCGTTATACGGCGCTAAGCGCTCAAGATCAGTGAATAAGACGAATTACAACAGATTTTGTTACAAAAGCGATGTGAACATAGAAATCACAGTTCAGATCGTGGTCTGTCATATTTTCGCCTACACCGTTGACTCATATAGCGCGCTTCTCAAAACGATCAAACGCTAAGCGCCCAAGATTTTAACTTGACTAATTAATCACTTCTTTAAAGGCAGAAATGATACCCAAAGTAACATTAGTAAATAGTGCGCACATACCGATAATAACATTCTACCCTTCGCAAGAGGGTTGAACGCTAAGCGCTCAATATCAGCGAATAAAAACAATCCTAGTAACTTTAGCGACAAAAGCGATGTTACTAAAAGAATCACGCATTAAAAAGTAGTCAGTAATATGTTTAGCCAAATCAATGAGTTACATTGCGCGCTTCTCGAAACGATCAAATTCTAAGCGCAGCCTTTCAGACCTTTCACAAACGAAATGACAGACAAACATACCGCCGTCGGCATTTGATCGTTTTGAGAAGCGCGCTATACGAGGGTGGATTGATAAGTTTCCGGCCTGACCAAGAAAAACAACGTTTTTAAGAATTTTTTTTTTATTTCTCAACATAATCTCCTCCAAGGCTG
>NC_046665.1:81564622-81583385 GCF_010883055.1 Belonocnema kinseyi | reverse complement strand
CTATCTAAGGATGGTACTATAGAACGCCACCTCAAGGTAGGCCTAGTGGCGCCATCTCTTGGTCAGGCCGGAAACTTATCAATCCACCCTCGTATGAGTCAACGGTGTAGGCGAAAATATTACAGACCACGATCTGAACCGTGATTTATATGTTGACATCGCTTTTGTAACTAAATCTATTGTAATTCGTTCTACTCACTGATCATGAACGCTTAGCGTTCGGTACTCTTGAGAACAGTACAATGTAATTATCGGAATGTACGCAATAGTTACAAATGTTACTTTGGGTACCATTTCTGCCTTTAAAAAAGTGATGAATTAGTCATGTTAAGATCTTGGGCGCTTAGCGTTTGATCGTTTTGAGAAGCGCGCTATATGAGTCAACGGTGTAGGCGAAAATATGACAGACCACGATCTGAACCGTGATTTCTATGTTGACATCGCTTTTGTAACAAAATCTGTTGTAATTCGTTTTATTCACTGATATTGAGTGCTTAGCGCCGCATAGCGCTAAAACCGTCCATTAAAAAAAAAAATTTTTTTACGGATATTTCACCCGGCACTTATAACCTTGAAAATTACAAAGTTTCAGCTAAATCCACCGAAAGCCATTTTTCTATACATTTAATACGGGGTCCTTTGAGCCACATAGATTCATTATGAGAATCCAGGAGAAAATCATCATTTAGAGACTGTTTTTTCTCATCCGGAGCAACGTGAAGTGTGTTCCACAAACTGTCAGTCACCTGCCAAAATGATTTTATCGGGCGTTATTTGGGTGAAATAGATGTTGATAAGCAGGTAAGGTACCCGGGTGGAAATTTAAGTCGGGGGCTGGCCATTCTAAGGCCGGAGACTCCGGCTTTAAGTTGGGAGCTAGCCGTGGAGCCCGACTTCAAGTCGGGTTGTGGCCGGGGTTTCTGGTCGGAATTCGACCAGCATCATCACGCTCCGCTGGCCAGCGTCCGGCCATGGAGCATGGTCTGGAGCTGACCGGGGAGCCCGACCGTAGCCCGGACAAGATCAATTGGTGCTTTACTAGAGTTAAATGATTCGGGTTTCAATTGTATGAAGAGCATTAGTCACTAAATTAGGGAATCAATTTGATTATTTTTTACTGCAGAATTGGAGCATATTAATATATGAAATTCCACATGCCCAGCACACAGAGAATATTAATTATTTTCACGTAGTCGTTGAGAGACAAGAAAAGTATTTAAAAAATAAATATTAAATGATTGCGAGTAAATACATATATTACATTTTTAAACATTATATTACAAATAAAATTCCTAACGCCACGAGGTATCGAACCTACATATCTATACCTAAATCTAACGCCTAGCAGTCGGGAGTGCTAATCACTGCGCTAAACCGACAAGTTGAAAATCGTTCAAAAAGCCATCATCATAAGCTACAGTTCAGAAAAGTTAAAGTACCAAATAAGAAAAATAAGAAATTTTTAACGACGGAACTCAGAAATTTAATCGTGAATGTTAAAATTTTCTTAATAATAAAACTTTTTGACTTTCGTGTAAGGTTTGGGTTTTAGGTGTTTTATACTATTTTACGACGTTTAAGATTGATATAAAATGTAAATTTTTTCTGAACATTTGCAATGTTTCATAAAGATGGAACTGAGAATTTTTTTCTTAAAAAAAAAATAGTTCGAAATTCAAAAAAGTGTCATCGAATTGTTGTCACAAAATGCATGGTTTGTAAGTCTGAACTCATGAAACCTTAAAATTTGTGGTGTCAAAAAGATATTCACCCAATATATTTCAACGCGTGGAACATCCATGCGGGTATACGCATCCATTTCTTAATGAAATCAGAAAAAGTAATTAAGTTTTAAACAAAGTTTAACAAGTTTATTATTGCCAATCAGCGCCCGGCCAAATACCGTCTGAGCATTTAATCATAAGATTTGTCCGATCAAAGCCCAGTCAGCCCCTGACTGGGGTTTTGATATAAATTTTGGCTAGCCAGTCTCCGACCAGCGCACGGCTAGGCTCTTAAAAAACAAACATAGCCCGGTCGGTCCCCCACCAGGAACCTTGTTGTACCAGAGCTAACCCGGGTTATTTCCACACGGGTATAATAATAATAATTACCTAACTTTTAATTTCCTCCCATTTATCAGTGACTATTAGTGTCTGGAAATAAAAATTGTACTTGGCGTATTATAATTTCCAAATCTTAGGTTAGTCAAAACCGACATGACATTCAAACCACCAAAGCCGGGATGTAAAAACTAAGTCGTGACCGTCTGCATCGAAATTGATGTCTGTTCGTTCGAAGAAATTTTCTCTAGATTTTCTCTATTCGATTAAGTGAACTTAGCAAGTGGTTAAAGTGAAAATATCTAATTGTATATGCAGACTAGTATGCACTGTTAAATGAAAGAAAGCTGAAAATTAGGTAAATATTATTCCAATTAATTTCCTTATTAACAATTATTTAGTCTAATATTGCAAGGCGAATAGTTGCTTTGACAGGTGTTCAGGTGGCTTACAGCGCGGTTCAGCACTCCACAACTCTCGGCATGAGCCAAAATTCAGTCTCAAAATGATACATTCCCCTAGATGCCCAGATATGCAACTGCGTTCAGAGGAATAAATTTGTGACTGAAAATTCTCTCAAATGCTCATTTGGAGACCAATGAAATTTGAGCTGCAACAAATTTAACACTAGCGTTTTTCTGTGTTATTAAAAACACTCTCAATTTCCAGTTTGATGGCGTCCATCTATTTTACAGCGGAGGTAAAAAATATTATTAATCAACTTTATTTTTTACATGATGTGATTTAGGTGTCTTATGCAAGAAAAAATCATGCGAGTCTTGATGAAAATACTCATCAGACTTTTGTTACAAAAATACAGCAAAATTAGAACTTTCGAACACAAAATGAACCCGTTACCGCGTCTAGAGCAAAGAATAATCGATGGTGCACACAGGAAAGAAATCGTAATGTCACAGGAAGTCTATGTTAAAATAGTGAATTGAAGCCTCGGCTGAAATAACGTTGTATCAACACATACCATATTTGGTATCCATGGGCTTCTATGTACATGAGTTTTTCTTTTAACTGTTTCTCTATTCCGCGGAAGCGCTGCGCTTGAAAATTTACAAATTGAATTCGGAATGAAATGCCAAAATTGTCGACGTTACTTACTTCCATTTATTTCGCGTCTGTCTCAATTAACCTCGGAAGTGTACTTATCTAAATCTAATTTAGAATTTTTGAAGGATAAGAATAGAAAATTACATTCGTTTAAGAGTGTCGGCAAAAAATTCAAAGTTGAATTCGGCAAATTTCAATAAATAAAAATGAAAATAATTAGGTTAGATCATTTACAAACTTGGTCCTCCACATATAGTAAAAAATAAAAATATAATTGATCGTATTTTTATTAAAAGAAAGGAACGAAAAACACTTCATTATTCGTGTAATTGTAATTTAAAGTTTTATTTTTATTTTATTATAAAAATAATTTAAACAGTATTTTTTATTACAATTTCTGATAATTATTTATCAATCATTTATTTATTTTATTATTTTTGAATATTATATTTGCTATCACCGATTCTGGATGTTTTACTTCAGCCTCTTTAGTCCTTTTATTTCTTCCTGCGTGTCATTCTAATAAATTTAGTTTTATTTTTTTACCTTTGTTCAAAACTGTAATGTGAGAATTATAGAAAGGTACATTCTCGAAGTATTTAACCTTCACTATTTTGACATTTCTTTCAAAATTCAATTTTCGCATTTTCGATCGCCGCGCGTCCGCGGAATAGAGAGACAGTTAAAAGAAAAACTTATATACAAAGAACTCCATGGATAAAAAATATGTGTTGATACAACGTTATTTCAGCCGAGGCTTCAATTAGTGATAGTATAGTTTTTAATGTAGAGCTTGAAGAACTTTCTGTAATCATTACAAATCTTTTACGATCTTGCAAAACCGCACGTTCTTCAATGACAAATATTCTTTGCAGCGCTTTTTTTAGATGAAAACAATAGATGTCAGCACCCAGTTGATGAGGGAAGGGTGGGCACAATTTATTACGACATTTTTTAATGGAAGATCTACAAAATAACACAGTATATTTTGACAGGGGGGAAGTAAAAAAATAGCTGCAAAAAAGTAAAATCAAGTAAAGCTTAATGAGCCTCACAGGCAATCAGAATGAATTGTACAACAACTGTAATGTACTTTATGTTGATATTTTAAAGTCATCAAAATTATATAACTTTTTTAGAATGCATTACTTGGTATGATTTCGTGACTTTAATTTTCATTGTGGAATTTTGGAATTTTCATTGCATTATCATTATTATTGTGAATAATTGATTTTAATCACTCCTAATTGTATTTGCCATAAATCTGTACGATTTTAAGGATATAATCTGCGTAGACCGTACAGTGTAGACAGTCAATCTCAAAACTGATCAAACGTTTATAATCCTACTTTAAAAACGTATGTTACAAGAATATCTAATGAGAGTTTTTCATTTTTTTAGCTTTACCGTGATGCTAACTGTTGATCTGACTGAACCAACATTGAACCTGAGTTAACAAACTATTATTAGTTTTGTTGATATCAGAAGTTTACAGGTTTTATTATATATAACTTGATAAATACGTTATATGTACATAAATTATATAACAAGGCATGGGCCGTAGTATAGCAAAGAAATATCGAAAAGCAGGAGCCTACTTTTGTCAACGCTCATGATGATTTTTCGCGAATTTTATATAAAAACGCGGAAATTAAATTTTTATTTCGAAATTTCCTGTAAAAAATCCCCTTTTCGAACAATAGTCTGGTGAATTATAAAACCGAAAAAAGGAGCCATTATCTAATTGTCTGAACTTCTGAAGGATAATTATAAGTATGTATGCTTTCAAAAAAGTTCAAGTTTACATTATTTATTTTTAAAAAATAGGGTAAACATAGATATTGCCGACACCGTAAGAAAAAGTTTTTAGATATATTCTTAGATATAGAGCCATTGGTGTTTTTCAAATAAAAGGCGAAGTTTTTGTCGAGAAGAAATACCTTTGATATTGTGTAGTTATGTTATTTGATTAGTTCACGAATTTGCCAAATTAATTCTGCAGTGTCGGTGATTGAATTTTGAGGTTTAGAAATCAAAATAAATTAAAACGATATTGAACATTAAAGATTCATCGAAGGCGATGTCATAATAATGAAGAAAGCAAATAGTAATCATAGCTATATGGATATCAATACAAAAAAGCGTTTAGTACCCTAAAAACCTCCTTCTCTTGGGTGTTGTTCACTCAGAGATATGTATGTTGTTCACTGGTTTTGAAGGTACGATAAGAGTATTTTAAGTGTATTAAATATACTCAAATTTGAAAATAATATTGATTTAATTATGTTGCAAAACATAATCATCTAACCTTCGAAAGTACTGAAAAATAAGAAATACCTTTTCTTTTAACTTTCAGAGGACTTTCAAATTAACTACGTCAATATAATTAGTGTGAACATGTCCTTCTGTAGGTGGCAACAAAAATATTATTTCACGGTTATAAATTCAGTAATTTTGTACTGAATAAGTATTGAAATACAAATAACATGGATAATAGAAGATTTATGCATAAACAAGTATCTATTTTAAATCTCCGTAAATTTTAATTGAAGAATTTTTATTGCACATTGCCGTTCACTAGAAGGGTGCCGGTAATACCCCTGTTTACCCTATTTGGATTTTTTTTTCAGGTCAAAGCTGCAATGGGGTTGTTGCACATTTTCAAGAATATGTTTTTCCTAGCTAAATTGAATGAGCACTAAACATTGAATATAGATTCTAGAGGAATGTTCTTTAAAATAAGCTTGAATATATTTTTTAAAGTTTAAAAAGTATACTTTTTAAATTTTTTGCGGGAATATGAAGCATTCTGAGTAGTGCAATTGATGGGAGAATTAATATGGCCGCTAATGATTGGTGAAAAATTAAACTAGTTTCACGTTTAATATTGAAAAACGAAGTGTTTAAAGGACTAAAGTTACACGAGGATGCGCAGAATAAAGATGGCCAGAAACTGGCGACGGTCTAAGATTGGTGGAAAACCAACTCCTTTTCCAGCTCGTCCAATGAAATTTAAATGTTTCAAGGCTTCGCGTA
This sequence comes from Belonocnema kinseyi, assembly GCF_010883055.1. Lineage (NCBI taxonomy): Eukaryota > Metazoa > Arthropoda > Insecta > Hymenoptera > Cynipidae > Belonocnema > Belonocnema kinseyi. Next base: position 81,577,224 of record NC_046665.1, on the reverse strand, counting down.
GGAATATTATACGCATTCATATTTAAAACTTGTTTGAAAAGTGTGAAAAAATTCCCAGAATGGTGTTCAACATGCTTGGAATTTCACTAAAACCGGTATTTGAAAAGTGTAGCAGTGCGAACCTGTCAAAAAGCGACATGCGGATGTCCATAAATTTTTCGCTCTACATACCATTAATCTGATTGGTTTAACAATTTGCAAAATGTAACGTTTGAAGGTCAGAGAGTTGGTTGAATAGGTTGTCAATACTTTAAAAAGAAAACAAAGAAATTCAGAAAAGTAATCAAATTTGTAGACTTTTAAGCAGTATTTAACACATACATTATTTAAAATGCATCCAACAATCACACTCTTATAATTAAACAATTATAAAGTTTTTATTTGTGCAAAAAATGTAATTAAGACCAGACAAACCGATTAGTGAAGAATCTTTCAAGGAATAAAATCAGCTCTTGTTCATTAGCATGGAATAAGAATGTTACTACTTTCTCCTACAGCGAAGGTAAAACACAAGAATCAGTATATTTTTCTCGATTTTCTCAATAATTTTAAGAATGTCCATATTTTGAAGCGGAGTGTACGCAGTTTATATCCTTAAGTATTCAGTGTGGAGAAACAGATTTATGAAAAACAAATACCCCAGAAGAATAACCTTCACCCCTCCAATCCGTCTTACAAACGAGTGAAAAATATTTAGATTGATGCACAAGATAGCTAGTCTGATGGAATATCTTGTCACATACTTTTCGCGAAATTTTGCACAAAGACAACTTCGCTGGTTAGAGAATATAAAGATGGCAATTAGCACACTGCTTTTCTTCTCAGCAATTTTACTTACTTCTATTGGTAAATATAAATTTCATATGTGCAATTTTAAGTGTCAGCTTTGTAATCGAAAAAGATGTCCTTATTGGAGTCGTTAGTGGCGTCGTTTCCAACATGAGCATTTCTTTTTTATTATTCAATAACTTTTGGTAATATTTGTATAAGTAGCTAATCATCCTGATCGCCATTTAAACAGGGTCGTCCCAAATCCATTCATAGTTCGGATAAGTCGTTTAGCTTTATGAACAAAAACTCATTGTCATAGTAAGCAATGTGTAGAAGTGTTTAAAATATGTGTGCAGAATATAAAATACATTTAAGAAATACAAGGAAAATATTACCAAGTCCAGATCCATTTCAATTCAGGGAGATAGGTACATTTTAAGTCGTAGGATTTTCTCGACGAAGAAAAATGTTGTTCAGAGGAGATTAGGCAATAAGTATTTTTCCTGTTTAAAGAAAAAAATGGCCTATGGAGAAGAATTTGAATTTTGAAGCTTTGTTTCATAAAACACACATTTTTTCTTTTAACTTGATCACTTATTTTGACCTAGTTGAGACATTAAAGTTTTCTTTGCAAATTCGGTTGGGTTTATCGCCCTCATTTATATGATAGCTTATAAAGCTTATAAGATAAGTTTCTAAAGCTACGACATTCACCAAAAAATGAAAATATTCAATTTCATAAAAAAAGTTCTCCTGGACACAAAAATGGTTTAGCTGCAAAAAAATGGACGAAACAGAGAAACGACGTGATTGGCAACGTTATAATAGTATTAACAACGTCATGTTTAAAGTATTAAAATTGATTAATTTATATTATCTTTTGCAGAATTAAGTGTGCAGAACTGGTGGGGGCTCTCACGCAAAGTATTTCCTGAGCCTATGATTAAAACTGATATTCATTATTACGCGGATGAAAATGGACTTCATGAAATATCAGGAACTATTGATGTAGGAATAAACGAAGATGTTATTATTGGTGTAGTTGTTAATGGTGTTCTTCGTCCAGCATATGATAGTAATCGTCAAAGGGTTGTAGTACTAATAAATACGAACGGTATGAACCGCAATTTAGCACTATCCAGTCGCATAGCTGAAACCATGGGTTTTGGGCTACCACCTCGACAAACAATGCGAGCAATTGTAGGAAGTATATCTGATAATTAATTAAATTAAGAAAAACTAGTTAATTCAAGTGAAAAAAAGTGAAACTATTCGAAGTTGCATCAAAAACTAGTCTTCAGGAGAAAGTGTACGAAATAGTATTTATAAATAAGTTATATGATTGTATAAAAGTTTAATTTTACATTGTAATATTAATTGACGCAGAACAAAATTTCGGAGATAAAAAAACCTTACGTTGAATAAAAGAATATTTCTAACCTTTTTTGAGTTATTGTACTTTTTAATATATTCCATGAAATAAATTGTGTAACTCTTTGCTAGATAGAAACCATTAGTATTTTAATATTAATTTGGACTTTTTATAACATCTACGCTTCCATGGATGTCAAAAATCTGGATTGTTAAAAAAGTCTATGAAATTACTGTGCAAAATGCAGATATATATAAAATGGAAAATTTATAAGTTTGCTTCCTCATATAGAGGGAGGCTGTAAATGTCCTAAATTTTCAGATAAAATTTGTTGACATATTTTAATATAATTCCACGAAATTAATTTTGCTTGCGTTTAGAGAGTTCAAATAAAAATGCTACCTTGTTTGTATGAGAAGAACTTGGTTGGTATTTAAAATACAACAATATACGATACCTAGCGTATTTGTTTGCGGCTTTGAAAGGCATCCATCCACCTATTGTTGAAACTTTTATGAGCTATCAGTATACTATCAGTATAAATTTTTTTATTTTATTAGGAAGAAATCACCCTCTAAGAGGATGAAAAATACTCATTCTATGATCGATATTATCATTTGTATTTCATACTTCATAAATCAAATACGTTTTGAACAATTTTAAACTTATTGAAATCAGTGAGAATGTTTAGTTTCGTTGCATTGGAATTTGAGAGCTTCGCCCCATAACTTGAGAAAATAAGTTTTTTGTGTCAAACACATTGCTGTACATGTTTCAGATTTCAAGCCAAATTGAAAATTAACAACCACAAAATCCGTAGCATATTCTAATATTAATATAATATAATATTTTTAAAGTCATAAAAATAAGCTTCAATGTTTATTTAAACTATTATTCTTTAGTATATAAATCATGCAAATTCCTATCTATTTATCACAGCCTTCACAGACATCATCTTTCGTTAATAATTCATCTGTTTTGTTGAAAATTCGTCTTTCTGACTAGCAAATTCAAGACTTTGATTCTTAAATTGATTCTTCTTTTTTTTATCTGAAATAATATTTTCTGTAAAATTTTAATCTTTTATTGATTAAACTGCAAATGACTCGTTAAAAATTATTCTGTTTCGGTTAAAAATTAACTTTTTTGTAGAAATTCAACTATTTGGCCGAAAATTCAAATACGCTTGTTAAAAAATAATTTTTTTTATTGAAGATTCGTCATTTTAGTTAAAAATGTCGACTTTTTGAGTTAAAAATTCAACAAGTAGGTAGCAAATGCGACTACTTGGTAGAAAATAATTTGTTAAAAAAAAATTGAAAATTAATTTTTTAAATGAAAGCTGAACATTCATCTTTTATTTATAAGTTAATCATTCAATTATTCTGTCGAATATGTCACCTTTTTGCAGAAAGATCCTCTTTTTGGCTTGAAGATTTAACAATTTACATGATTTTTTTCTTTAATGACTAAACGATGTTTCTTAATTGAAAATTTAATGCTCGTTAACATTTTGTTTTATTTTAAAACTCATAGCATTTGGTAGAAACATGATGTTTTTTAGTTAAAAATAGAACTCGTCGATTAAAAAATAATCTGTTTTGATTGAGACTGCAACTTTTTTGTTGAATATTTATCTTTTTTGTTCAATTCAGCTGTTTTTTATTTAAAATGAAAATCTTTTGGTTAAAATATTAAATATTTGATTTTTTTTGAGAATCCATTTTTTTTATCTTAATCTGTATTATAGACTAAGAAATATCAAAACTACTTGAAATATGACTTACGACTTGAGAGTAAGGAAGGCAGAAAAATACTTTGAGAATATTAATAATAATTGACACTTAGGTATATGAGTAGTATATATACAGACGAAGATTTATAAGCGTATGCAAAGCATGCCATTTATCATTCGGTAGTGTTACGACAATGACAGCGAGGTTGTCACTCAAATTCTAAGAAAGCAATCTCAGCAGGAGGAAATGAAGCACACCTACGACAATCGATAGCAGAATAAACTTTGGTTCGATCTTTGAGACAAGAAAAATATGGCAGTCGATAACTTATCGCATATTTGCATCGCGAGGCATTGTCCTTAAGTATCAATTTATTAAAATTAAAAAAAAACGAAGAAGAAAAAATGTTTCTGTAAGAGAGTGATTAAATTTTTACGGTCACTCAGGGCTATATTTTATTATTTTCCGTTATATTTTCCTTTACAAATTGAAATTATTGTCAAAGCTTCAATGCGAAATGTGTAAAAGTTGGAATACAAAAATTTTCAATTTTGAAAGCATAACATTTTTGTACCTAAATATTAATAGCATCATCCATAAATAACGTCACGCACTAGGGGGGATTCTGAGTATTTTCTTGTATGGACGCAATGTTAAATAGAGAGGGAAGGGTAAACATTAAAATAATAATGGTCACTTAAATTAAATTTGTAGATTTTAAATTTAAGTTTCATATTCATTTCGATGATTTATACACTTTTTTAATACAAATTTCCCAATCTTGAAGATTAAATATATATAAGCCATAAAAATTACAATAAAACTGTAAAATTAACTACACTATAATTTACAAAATTATAAATCTCAATTTCCGATTCTGAATAAATAATTATAGTAACTGGATTCCTATTTGTTTGGGATTGCACCTGCTGAGCATTTGGAAGATGCAGCACTGGTGAGATGTGAGATCCAATGGGAAAATACACTTTTTTCCTTTAAACTCGACTTAATGGGAAGATACTACATTCACAGTTCATACGAAGAAATGAAGCAACTGAAACGGAAAGAACCCAAGACAGCTAACGGGATAAAGAAGACCAGGCATATTTAGAATAATACATTTATTTTTCAAAAGGAGACGACATGAGAAGGATTTAAATTTCAAAATTTCTCCCAAAGTAACAAAGGAATAAATCAGCCCTATATTTCTCAAAGACTCAGTCTCTTTCATAAATAAACCTTGGAGCACTACTTTTCACTTTTATTATAAATATAAATTTTCTGATTCACGGTGTGTACCCGACGGATAACTTTAAATTCCCAGTTTTCTCCTGATCAATTATTAATTTGTCCCGGCCAATTTAAAAGAGTTAAAGATATTTAGAATCGAGAATAATGTAACAGAATTATCATTCTGATTTTGAACAGAGATTTTTGTTAAATTCCCTTTTAAATCTGATTAAAAATTAATTTCCAAAATTCCCGTTCCATGTCAAAAATTCTCTGTTTTAAGTCAAAAAGTAATTACTTACGTAGATTCCCTATCATAAAGTCTAAATTATAAGAGAATTGAAATTCTTTTTCAAGATTTCCGTTCCATGGAAAAACTTCCCTTTTTTAAGTCAAATTATAATTCTTTACGGAAACTCTCTGTCCTAAACTAAAAATAATAATTCTTAAATACATTCATATGCTAAATAAACGTAAAATCAAAATTCTAATTCTTTTAGAAATTTCCCTGACCCAAAGTAAAAATTCTAGATCCTTGCGGAAACTTCCTGTTTAAAGTCAAAGTTATAATACTTTAAGGAATTCCTTTTTGAAATATCAGAATTATCAAAAAATACAAGTGGCTATTCTTATTGTATTTTCTTGCAGAAAAGTAAAAACAAAGAAAATAAAGTACAAATTTTTACAACTCGAAAATTTGTATAACTTTATATTAATATTTTTTGTTGCAAAAAGCTACAAGGCGTTACAGAAAACTATACAGTAATAACATTTTTTTAATTTGGTCGTTTTTCGTCATAAAAGCCCTTATAATTTTACGTAAATTATAGTGGGAAATTACAAATCTTTACTGAACAATAAAAGATTTCATGAGAGTTGAAATATTAAAAAAAATTACTATAAGAATGGCGTTGTGAAATTTTGTGGTTTATTAAAGAAATATACAAATAAAAAAATTACAGGTTTGCCAAGAAATTTTTCTTTGTCATAATAAATCATAGATAAACCAGAAATTTGATTAATGCAATATTTTTTACGATATCACCTATTCATCAAAAGTAATTTTAAAGCAGAAGGAAGAATAGTTAGAAAAAAGTACAAAACCTTAAACCATTTTTACATCAGCCTACAAATAAAATGAATAAATTGCGACAAAAATTACAGGAAAGTACATCTTTTGTCTATTATCCGGAATTTTGTTCACTTTTTTCTTGTATTGTTGTATTTTATTATAGTTTTAATTTTCTACAAGAATTTACAGGTTTTGTAGCAAAAAAGTTGTTTTTCGACCTAGGATGACAAATATTTAGAATGTTACAATAAGATAATTTAAAATTAAAATGTGCAAGTGATCGCTGTTACAAGAAAAGCTTCTATGTTTAAACTTTAGATAAATGGTATATTATTGAAAGATAATAATCGTTATTAAACAATTAAACACTTACGATTGGAGCTTTTTTAAATATATTTTTACAAAAGCTCCAAACTTAAGTTTTTAATTTTTTAATAGTGATCATTATTTTTTACAATTCTACCATTCTATTGGAGTTTAAACATTGCAGCTTTTTTGTAATATCAATCATTTAGAAGACCTAATTTAAAATGATCCCATTGCAATATTCTGGATATTTGTCATCTTAGTTTGAAAAAGAACGACTTTTTGGTAAGTTAACACTAAAATGTAGTAGAATAATGTACTAAAAAAGTTAAATTCGTCAGAATAATAGACAAACGTTGAACTTTCCTGTAAATTATGCTGCAATGTATTTAATTTAATTTTAGGTTCCTGTAAAAGTTGCTTTAGTTTTTTGTATTACTTTTTTAAAATATTCCTCACCAGAGAGAAATGTATCGCCGAATATTGTTTTAAGATCTGTTTGAAGAAAATGGAATATTCGAAGACCTATCTCATTTTAGCTTTATAGAGTTTGTAGACTAATTTCTTAGTTCAACTGTGGCACCCGAGCAGAGCTCGTCCCGATACCAGTTTCTCGAATCTGTACCGTTATTCCTACGATAAAAGAGATTCATTTAAAGGCGAACACATAGTGATTTCTCGGCTGGCCTTTGCTCGCAAGTGCGAACAGACTGTTACCATTAACTGTTATCGAGACTCATGAAACTCAACCAACTCCACGAAACATCGATATACTCATGTACACGTTCTGCAGGCTCCAGTGTAATCTCCCAGCACATGCAACGTCACAAAAATCGAGAAAAATAACCAAAAAAATCATTTAAACTGATTCTAATTCCATTTTGCTTTTAAATTTCAAACAGCAAAATTAAAACATTTGAAAATTTTTCGGTCTACTAATCTATTTTAAGATAATTAGAAAGAAATTATCAAACAAAAGAAAAACTATTTTTTCCCGGAAAAGTTCAATTTTCAATGAAAGAAAGGAATTTTGATTCACAAAGATGAATTTTTAACTTAAACTATAATAGTTAAAATTTCAATAAAATAAAAGAAATTTGTAATGAAACAATTCAATTTTCAACCAAAAAGATTACATTCCTACCAAAAGATAAACCAAACGTGGAATTGTTCAATTTCCGGTAAAAAAATAAGTTTTCAAGGAAAGATTGTTTGCTAAAATTGTAAAAAAAAAATTTAACAAAATAGTTTAACTTTCAACTGAGCAGTTGAATTTTCAACAAAACAAGATAAACCTTCAATTAAAAATGCATTATGTATTTTTTATGTTAAGGTTTTCGACGAGTTAAATGTATTAATCATAAGAAAAATTAACATAAGAAATTATTGGTGCCATTACAGAATAGGGGCGTCACTTGTTTTTTGGCTGGAAAACAGTATTTTTCTATTAAAAACTATTATAATCTTTAATTGAACGATAAATGAAGCGATTTGACCAGACAGAAGTTTAAAATTGTTGTTACTTTTTGTACTACGATATCTTAAATAAGGGTATCTCACGATATCAGAATGATCATATTTAACTCGCCGTTTAGGTGCTTTTGAACATCTAAACGGCCAGAAATACCCCTTTGACAGGTCACAAAAATAATGTTGTTAAGACCCCACCCTTTTCCACCGTTTCGTGGGGGCGGAAGGCACCCCTTTGATTAGTAAAAAGAATAATGTTGGTTAAATCAATACCCATTTCTAACTTAAATCGATTCATTTATCGTTCAATTAAAGATTCTAATAGTTTTTTGTCAAACAAAATTGTTTTTCTTGACAAAATAGAGTTGACAGCTGACGCCCCTATTCTGCAATCTAACCAAATTATTAAAAATGTAGTAGTTCATATACCAACAAAAAAGATTTTAAATTGAAACCAAAAATAGTTCAATTAAAAAAATCGAATATTTAATCAAATAGTTGAGTTTTTTGAAAATAAATCAAATTAACTTCAAATTCCGTTTATCGAAAATTCCTTGACTCTGCTTTTCTGACCAGTTTTTAATTTCCTGACTTTCCGTGACTTCCTGGAATTCCGTGACCTACAGCAACCCTGATTTTTCATATACATGTTGCATTTCAATTTGGGAATTGACGTGTAAATCAGAAACTCTTTTATATAAAAAATGCTAAATTTTAGAAGAAACATATGAAACTTTAATATATAGTTGTTTTAAAGTTTCAGCTTTAGTTTCACATATGCAATTGTATTAAAGCTTCACACAATATTACCATTAAGTTTTACATGACTGTATTAAAATCTCATATATTTTGTCGGAAATTTAACATTAGCAGTATAAAAATTTTCATAATTAAATATGGAACTCCAAACCGAAACACGCAGTGTATTTAAAATTCTAACGTAGATATGAAATATTGAAAATCTGGATTTCTCTGTAATAAGTCCCTGTCACCAACGTATTACGTTAGTATGTATAAGTTATTACGTAAAAATAGAAAAATTAAAAAATTGTACATAAATAATCTATGCGCTTATTGAAACACGAAATGAAGTTCGATAAAACACAACAACACATCTTTCATTTTATATAGAAAACAATTGAAAGAAAAGTTCGAAAATTTATTAGTAATCGAAATAACTCAAGAATTAGTCAATATCTTCTCAAATACTAAAATTTCATTAGTCAAACACTTAATTACCAATTTAATTAGTACATTTGTCAATAATTCTGACTTTATTAAAAGATTAATGGTTTCAAATCAGAATTGGTTAAACTTGAAACGTTTTTAGTTTGACAGTATCGTATTATGAATATACGAATTTCAAATTATTTGAATATTGGAAATAATTCATAAAGCTTCAATCCTAAATTTAAAATTGTTTAACTACTGGGACTTTCAATTTAAATCACTAGAATTTTTAGCAATTACAATTAATAAAGTTAAAATCTGATAATTGTATAATTTTTAACAGATTTTGAATGGTGTATTTTGAAAGCTTTCCGCACTCAACCATTATTTAATTTAAAATATAATAGTAAAATTGTTACAATATTTAATTCAATTATGTTAAAAGCTAATCTAACTGAAAAAGTTTTTTCTACGCCAATTGTGAATTTCACATATTTTTAATGTTTTATTATTCAAACCTTCAAAACTTTATTTTCCGATGTTTTCATTTGAAAATGTACAATCAGAAATAAAAACTAAAAAAGGACTAAGTTGTAAACTGAATTGTTTGAAATAAAAAGTAATTAGACATTTTTCTAGGAACCTCAAGAAAATTTTTTCATTCTCTCTAAAATTTTGTAATCTTGCAAAACTGAAAATTTTTGCTTTAAATAATTCAAAATCTTTTTCACTTTTCTATTTAAAAAAATTGTTCAAAATATAAAATCATTTGAAATTTGAGTCGAAACATTAAGAAAAAAAATGTTATTCACTTAAAATGTTTCAAAATTCTTAAAAAGCATCATTTTCGAAAACTTCAAAAATCTACTTTTTGTTGAAAATGGTTTTAAAGCTTAGCAAAGAAAAAGCTGAGAACAGCCACTAAAAGTCATATTTGTGTAGTATCACAACCAATCAGATTTTCGATAACAATGCATGGTAGATGTTCCAACTTTAAAAAAAGGACAAAAAACCTTTTTGAAAGAAAAGTCGGATATTGAAATATGAAAAAAGTGAGTGTTGACCGAGATTTTTCAGCTTATGATTCTGATGAAGAGGGAATCTTGACGGATTCCGAGGAATTCCGGAGAGAATTTTCCTGTGCACTTTCTTCCTTACAGATGCATTTGCATTTTGCACTCGTGAACGAGTAGTAGCATTTGCGGAGTGAAGAAGATAACCAACCAGGAACAAAGTTAATAGCGAATCAGTAAACACCTATTCTAAGACGGGTCTACCCATTTCCCTGCATTACTGTTTGAATTACTCATACATTGACGATGTATTTATATGTCGTAGGTAATTAGAAAAACGAGGGTTTGGGTATAGGCCTAGAGAATTAGCTAAACGCGGGAATTTAGAAACATCTTGTCATTTTTCCTATAAATTCCTAGCGCGTTTTAGGTATTAAAAAAATTAATTTAGGCATAGACTTACATAGTTTTTATTTTGTTTTCTAATTCATCTCGTACTTCATTTAAAGTTTTAAATTAAAATACAACAAGTATATTCTAAGAGATTTGTTATGAATAGCGGAGAAAAATAAATTGTACTGTTTATGATCTATAGGATTTTTATATGTGGGGCAGCAATCTACAGATCGTTTTTATTAATTTTACAAACAAAAATCTTTTCTTCTTGAAAGTATACTTAGCCACCACAAAGTGCTTCCTGTGTTGAAAAAGAATTCATATATTGCTATTTAATTAATAGCTCCTATACAAAAACAAAAGGACAGGTCATAGAACAAAGTATAATTTGAAGAAGGATTATTGCTTATACTTTTTTTTCAACATTTAAGCAAAGTTTCTGCTAATTAAGAAAGGCATCCTTTCAGGCTTCTCCGGATTAAGCCACTTTTCAGGCCAGGAGAAATTTTTTTCTGCAAGTATATTTTTGCGGAAAATTCGATTTTATGAGAACGAAATTCTCCTGCCCACAAGAGTTATTACCCCGCACAAAACTCAGAGGATGTCTTCTTTATAGAAGACTAAATTCCAATAAAAATTGGAATTAGGAGTCTAAAGAAAAAATTTGGGTTTTTTTTTAACAAAGCACAAAATTCAAATACTTGTAACAAAAAAAAAACATTTTTGATTTGAAAACAGTTTAGATCAATAGCTTCAAAATTTTAGTGCTGCCTGAATTATAATAAGACAATACCAGTTGATTTTAAAAAATACGGAATTAAAAAGATGGAACGTTTTATACTGACAACCCGCTAAAAGATTTGAGACTTTTTAAAAATTTTATTAAAATGTATCTATATATGTATCATTTAAAATTCTTTGTTCCATTGATTTAATATCAATGTCATAATGAAATTACACCTTCAATATAAATTTCGAATCAATTGTCAGGTGAAAATATTTATGGCCTCATAATTTAATTTGTTGGTTGCCCGCCTCAAGAAGCATTAAAAAGTTGGACGTGAAAAAAAACTTTGATTAAAAAATACGAAGAAAAATAAAGTTTAATTTGAGAGTTTAAAAAGAGTGAGAGTGAGAGTGGTCGAGGGCAATGTCGGCAGCTTAAGGGTGGTTGCTCAGTCTCTGAATATAAATCAATAAGACCGAGAAGAGCACCGAGGTGCATAAACCTTGAGTCGTGCGCCAAGTACTTAATTACCTATCATATGTTAATTAAATTGCACTTGATCTAATTTATCTATTTGGAAACCAAATCTGTCCCTGGTCTCGAAAATCACTTCCTCAATGACAAAGTTTTGTTTTTAACATTTAAAATAAAAACGTTACCTTCAATCGGGGTAATTATGGATCGGAACTCGCGAATTTTTCATATATCAGTTTCACCAAAAATCAGACAACTTAATCCATTTTTGTTGGACCTTATATAACTGTTCTTAAGGGCATGTGACACAGCCAAAATACCTATATCTGTCGAATAAGATTTAGTTGAAATATTTTTTTACTTTTTTTATTGTTATTAAACACTGTACATTATCGTAATTTTATGTCGGCACTTGCATTTCTGGAAGTTTGAGGCCGATATTTCATGAACAAAAAAAGTTCGAACGTTAAAAAAATGTCGAGTTTCAGAAAAAAGATGTAAAAAAGGCTTCCAGTTTTAATTTGGTCGGAAATAATTTTCAGTGAAGTTCCTACCCAAATGAAGTACCCTAAACGTACTTTATTGTACTCTAATACATTTTAGAAATCTTCAGCTCGATATTTTATTTACAAAAAAAGTTCTTAGGTTCAAAAAAATATTCAGTGAACTGATAAAATGAGGTCGGTAATATAGGTATTTGGCTATCAAATTCCCTTAAGAGTCTTTAAAGATATCCTGAAAATTTAATTTGAAAAATCTCCTTTGAGATTATTATTAAAAAAGTTTCATCCAAATTTACACTTACGATATAGTAATTATGGATCAGAATTTACAATTACATTATTTTTATTATTATTATATTATT
>NC_046665.1:81537003-81564522 GCF_010883055.1 Belonocnema kinseyi | reverse complement strand
TAATGATACATTTACAAATGATTTTACTTTTACATTTTATTAAATAATACCTATATGTATATTTAGAAGAAATGAATTTTTGCAGGTTATAGGAAGGGAAATCTTTTGAAAATTTGTATTTAAAACTATTATATTTTTTATTGAATTAGTATTATTTGCAACATAATTTTTGGGAGACTTTTATTCACAGTTATAAATTATATTTTATAGCTACATTTTTTCTTAAACTCAATATGATCCCAGAAAAATTAAAACCTGTTTGATGCATAATTACCCTGGCAGACGGTAGTTTTAAATTCGCTTATTTTGAAAGCGATCAAAATTAAAAGCTTCTTAAATACGTTACAAATTTTGTGATTGAAAGTCCCTAAATTATAAATCTTTCATACATGAAAGATTAAAATTATAAACGTTCAGAAAAAAGGAATGACTCGAGAAATAATTGGAAACCTCCAGTGTTGAAATTCTTATAAATGACGTTGACTTCTTCCTTGCGGACATATCTCCTACATATCTCATTATAATGACCGGAAATTGATGGGTGAATATTCATGTGTGCATCGCAATTCGCAATATGTCTCTATAGATATATAAAGCGCCACCGTCAATGATGCAGACTAAAATATAGTGCAGCGTAAGTTGATAAAATCCTTCTATACAATCCAAATTACAATCTAAGTAATTGAGTCATCAAAGACTAAATTCTCTTAATCCAAAAAAATTAGATAGCAGTTTGGACACCAAGTGGAAATGTGTATATGTTACCGTTTTAACCCGAACTAGTTCAAACTAATTATAACGCGAAATTACCACGAGCATTTGTCAAAACTACACTGTTAAAAATTTCTATAGCGATTTTACTATAAATGTAATGGAAGCAATATGCATATAAGTGTAGTAAATTTAATACACCATTATATTGTAAAATAATATACATGCGTAGTAAAATAGAGTGCATAAAAGTTGAAAGTTCTTTAATGTATTCAAATCTTGTCAAATATTTAAAACTAAAATAATAACCAACAATTCATCGACTGAATTCTTATTTATAATCAAAGTGCAACGTACGGGTGGGGTTTTCATCAAAATTCACTGCCAATGTCAGAATATTTACGTGAGTACTGCTGCTTTTAGGTTAGGTGTCTTAATTATGTATTTAATTGAACTCATCCACTTGAAACCTAGTATAATTTATGTTCAACTAGAAACAAATATAATTCTTTATTATTTAGAATTAAACATTACTGCAAAAATTATTTTTAATTTGTGTTAAGTGAAATTACCTGGCTCTTTTAAGACTTGATCAATATACATGTATATTAAATTTACCACGCAGCGTCTTAATAACTATTTCATAGACCCAGTTCTTAGATTTACTATACAAATGTATAGTAAATGTATATTGAAATTGCAAACATTTTTAACAGTGTAGTTTTAAATAGTCACAACGCGAAAGAGTGGGGCAGGTTCAATCACGTGGCAATTCTGATAAATACCGATTTTTGAAAATGTTTATATTTTTAAATGGAATTTCCGCCAAAAGTTAGAATCTCTAATGACCTTACTTCAGACATGTAAACGATGGCGCGCGTGGATATGTCGCTAGATGTAACCGGAACATAACCGTAATTGTGGGAAAATTGTAAAAAATTGGCCTTCGATCCATTTTTCCAAGTAGTTTGGCATATCGCACGAGTGTTTTGGATTGAATAAATTTTGGATGTCACGTAAGTATATACATGTCCTAATATTCTTACAATAACCTTTTTGCGAAAAATAATTATTTCAACTTCTAAGCGTATTTGCAATTTGTTCATCACTTGTGGGGCAGGTCAGGAGATATTTAATTTGTTTTTTGATTGTTTATTACTAATTTTTCGCACTAATATGTCATGTTATCGATTTGAAATTGTATGGAAACAAAAGATTAGCCAAATTAATTATTGTTTGATGTTTACGATTGATTTTTATCATTGATTCACATTTCATTTTGTAGTTATATGTTCAGCTATCTTCTGTCATTTTGAACCTGAAATATTTTTAAAAATTTCTTAAACTAATTAAACCATTTTCAAAAATTATTTTATTTCATTGACAGTTTTTCATAATTTATCTTAATGCAATTTAATGAAACGATTTGTTTGAACTATGTTCATTGAACTTTAAAAACATGTGTAACTTAGTCTAATTATAAAATAAAAATTTATTGGAATAATTTATCCTCGTCAAACTTTTATTACAGTAATACTACAAATCACATTCTTAACTAATCTAAGCACTGCTACATTTCGTTTGTACATTGATCGAACTTGCCCCACTGACTAGGTGACTACTTTTATTAAACTAGACGTTAGAGTAAATGTCGGTAATTAACTATATTTAAAAAGTATGATGAAAAAAAAAAAAATATATATATATATATATATATATAGATCATGCATAATGTGGAAATATGTTCATTCGTTCATTTGATGAAAAAATACATAAAAATAATCGTTAAATTTCTTAGAAAAAACTTGGTTTTAAACAAAAGTGATCCAAACTGCCCCACCCTCCCCTAACCAAGTCCTTTTGTAGAAACCCGAAGATTTTTTTAATTCCATCTTATTTCATGTTTCAACTGAAAATATCAGTTAAAACAAAATTTACCCAATTGTGGTTTTGAAATAACTAGTTTTGCCTGTAATATTCAGTGTCATTCGAGATGTGAACAATCACTCTTCTGTGACCAATCACTGCAAACTCAGTATTTCGGGTTTTCACTGAATAATGCAGGTAAAACTAGTTCTTTCAAAAGCACAAAAGGATGAATCTGGTTTTAAATGATATTTTCAGTCAAAACACGAAATCAAATGGTATAAAAAAAATCCTCAGGATTTCACAATAGCACTTGGTTACTACATGTTTTTACTAGTTAATACTAGTTTTGACAAATGCTCCAGTTATTTTCGCGTTTTAACTGATTTCGGGTATAAAAGGTGACATTTACACCCAAAATAGTCCATTTTTTAGTATGCGACCAAAAAAGGCTTCTTGGCCCACCTTGAAATAGAACAATTGTGATATCAAAAACGTTTAAAAATCAAAATCAAATACTTCAAATTGACGATTCTAAATGTAATACTTGTAATAAATTTTAATTTAAACAGTTTTAAACTGGAATCATTTCGTTTGTAAACTAAATAATTTTGATTTCCAGACCTTTAACATTAGACAGTACAATTTAAAAATATATTACTCATTGTTCAATATTTTATAAAAAATTTGAAGTGCTTAGAATTCAAAAATTTTCAACTCATTCGATCAATATTGTACATTTTTAAATTAAGAGCGTAAATAGTTTAAGAAAATCAGATAGAAGCTTCATAAAAATTAGAATACTTTTAAATTAAGACAGTTGTCGGTGCTAAAAAGTCAGATATTTGAACTATTTTTTTATGCAAAATCTTAAAATTCACGAAAAACATTAATTTTAACCATGTTTTTTGCGATTGAATTTTTTCTGACCGTCGCTTCTTACCAAATTTTGAAAAATAATTGCATTTTATCAAATGACGACTTATTTTTTCCAGGAAAACCTTCTCTACAACTCTACTGTTGACAATTTTTAAAGTAAATTTGTCTATGGCTCAAACCGATGGAACAATTTTTTTGTTAGAAAACAATAAGCCGTCATTTATTAAAATGCCATAATTTTCCAAAAATTGGTAAGAAGCGGCGATCAGAAAAAATCCGAAAACTACCTTACAATTACTTTTTGGAAATGGAACAATTGTAAGCTTTCATAGTTAAACGACTTTAAATTAAGAACATTTTCCAAAACGAATTGATTCAAATGCACATATCAAAAGTTGAAGGACAATATAATTTTTAGATCTTTCGTTATTGTAAAATTTCAAATTCATGATAATTTTAAATTGAAATGTGACAAGTTACTTGGTTTCAATTTTAAATCTGTCAGAATTGTATGATATCAAATTTAAGCTGTTCATAAATTGTAGAAGGCCAAATTCAAAATCGATACCGATCGAGAACTAGTATGTGTATCATCAATGATTTTGCACAGTAAAACTGGAACATCTCGGTCAATGTATGAGATATCTTAACCAAAAGAGCTATAATAGAATTTAAAAAAAAACGACTAACAAAAAGTCGTTTGCAGGCTATAATTTGTTACCAAAATAAATTGATATTTTAGCAGAATAAAAAATAATTTAAAAATATTCAGAGTGCCTATTCTCTTTAAATAACAAACATAAGCGTGGCAACAAAAAAATAATATTAATAAATTATTATAGGTCAAATGTTTTTTTTAATCTTCTAAAATATTTATTTATTTTTTTTATGAAAAGAAAAAGTTATTCATTAAAATAATTCATATTCAAAGTATTAAAAATGGAAAAATTTTGGAAGGAAAGTTAATCGAATTGTACACAATCAAATTGGAGGCTTTTAATATTATATAATTTGAAATTAAAGCTCGAATTAAAGGCATTTAAAATTGGAAAATTTTCACATCGAAGGCCTTGATAGTCAGTTTTAAGTTTAAAAATTTAAAAATTGAATAATAATTACGGTCTCGCTAGAGGATTTTTTTGTAACAAAAAAGAACTTTATTTAAACATTCATATTATGTCACATTATCGCAGTATATCAACATATACTCAGCAGTTTGAACAAAGATTTCATCAAAAAAGATTGATGACATTATTAGTCTAAAAAAGATTTTTATTGGCAAAACGTTATCTTTGTCAACACTTCAATGAAATTAAACAATTATAAGCTCGCACTTTAAAAATAAATGTTTTTTAATCGTTCAAAATTGTAGAATATCAAATTGAATTGTTCATAGTTCCACAATTTTCATATTGCATATTGTACAAAATTTCATATTGGAAGATAGGAATCTTTTTTTTAATTGTATTATTATTTTTCGATAAAATATTTCCCCATATAGTAATCCTAGTAAATAGAATTATTTCTGATTAGAAAAGTTTCGAAAGAAATGTCTCATAGATTGTGTGCCCTAAATTAAATTAAAACCAGTTTCAGGCTTAATTGTAGAAGATTGAGGATCGTGGTAAATTGGATTCAAATCCCTGTTCAAATTCCTTATTTATGAGGGATGAAATAAAGGGAAAAAGTTATCGTTGGCTTCTTTAATTGTCTTTGAAATATTATGATTATTATGTGTTTTTATTAAACTTTTACTCGGGTGAACCCGGTTATTAATCATAGCCACGGACTAAGTCAAGTGACTGATGAGATTAGAATGTTAAGTTAATTCAAATAATTTAATACGATGGTTGAAACCTCCTGCGATGATGTTGTAGGTATACAATTAAGAGCGGCCACGAGCGTTGGAGCATTTAAATCAAGAGCATTTAAATTTTAAATCAAACTTACTTAAAATAATTTCAAAAATTTTCACTATAATGAGATTAATAAGGAGGATTCCCTCTCTCTGGCTAAAACACGCGGTATTCAATCTACGAAGCAGCAAAGTTTACAGTTTACAGTTTTTTGAACTACAGTTGTTACTCTCTTTAGTATGATCTCTTTAGTATAAACGGCACATTTTTAAGTCTGTTATTGAATGAATGAAAGCTTTATTTGATTTTTTTTATTATTAGTAGGCACGGTGGGCCTAACCAAATTTAGATCAAAACTCCAAGTAAATGGGATTTTATATTGTTTACAGTAATATGGCCTTTCAGGAACATTTTAAGATGAAAACGAAAAAAATCGACAAGGCGCTTCTTGAAAAAGTTTTTTTTTTAATCACTAAGAAATGAAGAAATTTTTATAAGAATACTGACCGTGTCTAGGTGTAGCCAAATTTGGCAAATATTTTCAGTGAGCCTAGGCACGTCGAAGATTATATGGTAAATATTGGTTAATATTCGTTTAATTAGTTTGGTTTTATTGAATGTAATTGTCTATAAACCGATGAATATATTAAGATGAAAATTAAAATATTTAAAGGGGTGTTTTTTCTTAAAATAGATTTTTATATTTAATTACTAAGAAATAAGGAAATTACAATAAGATTATACAGTAAATAATACAATTTTGCAATTAGATGTATTTTTATTTTTGAATGTGCATATGATTACAGAACATCACAATCAATGAATAATGTTTCTATCCAATATTTACTATATAATATTATGAGAATTTTTTCAATTTCTCAGTAATTAAATACAAAATTATAGGTTTTTTTAAAAAGCAACCCTTTGATTATCTTCATTTTCATATTGAAATATCTGTTAGGTGACAAACAACCTCAACCACCAAAAAAATCTATTTAAAAAATTGTATCCAATATTTACAATATAATATTATGAAAATGTCTTAATTTCTCGAATGATTAGCAAAACAAGTTGAGGCAAGTCCTTTCTGTGGTCTCTTGAGTTAAAATCAGAGAGCCGGCTATATACCCGGTAAAAAGTATCCCTTGAAAAGATTTAATTCCTTTTTGATTGTCTACGACTACTTTTATATATAAGATAAACGGAATTTTTAATAGAATATTTACCGTGCACTTTACGATTCTCTCAGTATTGTTAATCACACGAGCAGAAGAACTTTCTATAAGATACACTTTTTCTAAGCGAAAGTGAGATTTATCGTTAAGCATCCTCGACTTGCACTTATGCTAATAAATTGATAAAATCCTTGTCATAAACTACAAGTACTTTTACTTTCGTTTCCAAACAAGTTTCAACAATTTATATAATTGTCAGATTCTCTCTTTTTCACCTTTTTTACTTTCATTAACATTCTTAGTTAATTTAATAATAAATCTCCAGAAGTTTAAACGGATAAATCTGTATCGAAAATGTTCGAAAAAAGCCAGCACGAAGAAAAATGAGTCTGCTAAGGTTACAGTATTTTTAGTTAAAATAGGGACAGCATACCTATTCCGTACATCTTACCGAGTTTTCGGCCGAGTTTACTGAATTTTTAGTAATTTTACAAACTTACGATTACTTTCTGAAAAACTTACTAAGTGTTACAAAAAATATGTATCCACAAATTTATAAAATAATTGAAAATTCTGTAAACTCTATAGAAAATTCGATAATCTTTACAGAAAATCTATGCTGTCACTAATTCAACTAAGTTTAGCAGATTTTTTTCACCGCGAGGAATTCGATCAGATATATAATCAAACTCTTATCGTTTGTGTATAGAAACCTTACGCGAAAAAAATGCAAGACTACATCAGTCTCGGATTTCGCAAACGTGATGTGAAATTAATGATTCGAAGAAGCATAAACGGAATTAAAATTTGATGCAACAAAATTCTTGAGACTTTAAACAAGCTGAAACAAATTTAATCATCTTTTTTAAATTTTCGGTTACTGAAACAAAAGGTTAAAAATCACAGGAGTATGTTGAAGAATCCCCATATAATTAGGAATGTAAATGCAACTACAGAAAGAATCGATTAAACGAGGGTTGGTGTTGCCTTATGTCCCATAGGGCGTGTCCTAACACAATGAAGATTTCTCTCATGCAGGATATTATTTTTAGTTTCAGAAATTACTTATGAAAGTCTAATATTATCATTGTAAACTTTAATCTGATTGTTTAAAAATACTATGAGTCAAAAAATCTATAATATATAATCAATTGATTTATAATTAAAACCCATCTTAATAAATTTACTGGTGTAAAACTGATTTTCTCAAATGATAGTTTGAATAACAAGCGAAAAACTCATTTAGAACTTCAAAATAAAGGATTCGAGCTTTTTTATTTTTTATCATTTCTTTAACGTAAAAAATGTTAATAATTTTAATGATCAAATAACTTCATAATTTCTTGGCATAAACACAGAGTGTTAACAAGATAGTCGAATCCTTAACTAAAAAGAAGAATTTTCAACACAGAAGATTAATTTTCTACTCAAAAAGACGAGTTTTTGAGTATACAAGATGAATTTTCAGCAAGGGAAATCGATTTTCAACCAACAATGGAATAATTCAATTTTCAGATTAAAAAATAATTTTAAAACAAATTTCAAGGAAATAGTTAAATCTTAGCTCGAACAGGTGAATCTTTAAAAAAATCAAGTTTCATCAAAGTTAAACTTTTAACCAAAGATTAAAATTTTCAACCAAAAAAATTTACTTTCTGTCCAAAAATATAAGTTTTCAAACAAATACATGCATTTTTCACCAAATAGTTGAATTTTCAACTAATCAAAAATGAAACGAATTTTCAACAAAATAGTTAAATTTTCAACCAAAGAGATAAATCTTCAGCCAAAAAAATAATTTTTAACAAAATATTCAACTACCAATCAAGTGGTTGAATTTTCGACCAAAACATGACTTTTCAACAAAATAGTTGGATTTTCAACAAAATAATTAAATTTGAACAAAGTAGTAAATTTTTTAACCAAACGAGATGAATTTCGAACAAAAAATATAATCGTATACTTTATAGCAAAAAATTAACTTTTAAAAAAAGTTAACTTTTGTTATTAGGTTATATTAATTCAGTTTAAAGCAATAAACGAGAAGAAAAAGTGAAGTTTCATGAAAACAGGATAAAAAAGAAATATTCTTTCTAAGTTCGTAACGTTACTTCCCCTGACAATCATTTATCCATGTGATCAAAACAAATAGATACAATAGAAAATAAAAGCGAAATATTATCTTAGGATCGTATTTTTTAATTTTAGCAGTTCTCTTTACTTTTTTAATTTGGTCTATTTTTAAGTAATTTTTAAGATTCGAATACAAATTGCATTTAAAGGTAAGGCTTGAAATTTGTGCAATTTTTTTAATTGAATGCATTCAAGTTGGTTCGGGTGTAATTAATCCTTTCTAATTTGGATGTATTGTAATTTGTAGCGTTACATCTGATTGAGACTTTAATTAATTTAATTTCTCATAATAATGTAACTTGGGGAATTAGGTTGGTGTGAATTTTCCCAATGAATCTGACTTTCATGGAATACAAAGTTGTACGAGTATTCGACAGACTGTCTTGAAACAAGAACGGAACTAACAAAGCCCTGCAGTCTCATGAATTGCAACGCGCGATCAGATAGTTTTCCGCATTTGAACGAGAGCGACACGTTCTCGCGTGTAATCAATGGATTTAATTCACGAGAGAGCTCGAAAATGTGGAAATTCTGACGGAAATGTTTCTTTAAATCCGACGTGTGTTCTGGAAATCAGAGTTAAAAGAGTCGCTTCAATAAAACCCTAAAAATCCAATTGAAAAAAAAACAAACAATTTTAATGACAAAACTGTTAAACATTCAAAAGAAACAAAATAAAGATTTATATTTTGCAAAAGCTACCCTTTATTTTTTTCAGAAAAAATACTGCCAAAAATGTTCTCTGATTTAAAATCAAATTGTTTAGAGGTTCCGCTAGCAGCCTAGCGGAAATAATAATTTTATGGTATGCAAATCAAGTTTATTAACTTTCGATTTTTTAAATAATGATTTAGAGTTAAATTTTTTGTTTATCACTAAGAAGTATTTGCTGTTTATAGAGGTATAAGCCCTAAATATTATAAAACTAAAAAATGTTGAAGTTTTTATCGGACTTACAATACGAAAATTTTCAACTTCATTAAAATTATCAATCTCAAATGGTAATATTTTCCATAATTAAACAGTTAAAAATGTTGAAATACACAAGAAAAACACTTTTAAAAACTTTGAACAAACTTCGAAGACTAACAACATCAAATTTATTTTTATTTAGAGCCTTCTAATTTAGAATGTTAAGCAAACTTTGGATTGTTGATTCCAAATGAATGTTCTATTTTTACATTTAAACTTTGGTACTCTTGTATATTTGCAATAATTTCATTCGGGTTTTAAAATTATAAGTTTGCAATCTTTTAAATTTTGAAGGCTTCAAAATTGAAACATGTGTCAATTTGAAGAATTTAGTGTATATTGTTCAAATAAAAATATAGACAAATTTGGTTCTTGAAACCGTTCAACTCTTAAAAAATCCTTTTTTGCCACCGCTCGATATCTAAAATAAGTTAAAATTTTAATGCGTTCGGAATTTGAGTTTGAAATAAAAAAATTCTCAAAAAGAATACAAATTTGAAAGTACGGGAAAGGATGCCAAATTGGCGCACCCTTCTTCACAAAAAACTATAATAGTCAGGCTCACAAAAATAGTTCTATTATCTGTATTCTTGCATAATATGTCATTGCGATAACAATTTCACAATCAGTCGATTTAAAAAATAATCTTATTACAAGTATATTTATAGGATTTTTTCCGTAAGCTTTGGAGATTTTCATAGGAATTGAATCCAATCGATACATTTTGAACGCCGGCAATATAGAACTAGATAACCAACAGAATTGGAATTTTTCAGGAGACCGAAAAAACAATCTGAAAAATTCAAATCATCATTCAAAGATAAGACTAATAAGATAGGTCCACTTCCGGGATAACATGTTGCTGATCAGTTGACAATCTTCAAAGTGACACAGACAAATAACTGAAACAAGCGCGTCTGCGGATTGCGATAAGAAAACAATAACAAAATTCTGGTTATTTCCTAGTTACCAAGCATTTTTCCAAATCATAAAAATTTAAAATTTTATACTTGAGAAAATGTTTAAGTATTGAATACTTAAGTACAAAATCAAAGCATTCAAAGCATTATAATTCTTTTGAATTTAAAGAATTCAACATAAAAATTAATTATATAAATATCCTACTATTAAAAAATGCACATACTATTATTTATTCGTAAAAATTAGCGTTTAAAAGCGGACTGAGATTTACAAAACGACCCGTAAAAGTCTTGCAAACCAGCCCTAAATGCCGTTCTACCTAATTTGTTTGAAAGACTTCAACTGATTTCAATGGATTTCAAGAATATTAATTTCCAATCAAACAGTTTCATTTTTATCAAAAAAAGATGAAATTTCTAATGAAGGAGATTAATTTTCAAAACAATACACGATTTAAAAAAAACAGCAAAAAAGAAATACAAATACAAGAAAAATAAATTATTAGCAATAATATTATATTGGGTGACGGCAAAACTTTATTTTGAAAATTCGATAATTTCTCCCTGACTAATTTTTATTTGCACTAATCATTTATGTACAATCCCCAGAATCTTAATATTGTAAGGTTTTTAGCATAGAATCTTTTATAAACGGGATAAAAAATATCAAATTTGTTATCCTTGACAGTTATTTAAAGTGTATATAGACATTCCCTAACTTTTAAAAATTTCCAGATTTTCCTTGACCAACGCCCTCCTGATATAATGTATACAAATTGCAGACATTTCTTCATAATAAGATGAGATATTAAAAATTTGAAAAATTGTCAGCAAGGCAAAAATTTCGATTTCTAGGGAATTTTGAGTAGGGGGCTGAGTCACCGGGTGACTGGCTGACGACCCGAGCGGGTGAGGTTGGGGCAATCGTTACTCTCGTCTGCTGGCTCGTCTACCGACACTCCCCAATGAAACCACCCACTGAGAAGAGTCTAGGAACGCTCTCTCGAATGAACTCTATTCGCGGACGAACCAGTAGGTGTATAGAACAAGAAATATCTCATATACACCCTTAGGGCTAGCTCTGTTAAATGCGCTTCGACCCCCCCCTTTTTTTCGCACTTCTGACGTCCGAAGACAATGTCGACTGAATTTCTACATACCGTAACTTATAAATTTCACCATTCATAATCAGCATTTAAAAAATTTTTAAAATCTCTTCATTCCTGTTCTCACGCAGGGAATTCTCTTGCGGCGGAACTTTCTGACACGCTGCACTCGTGCCCGTTCATCACAATTTTACCCTTGCGTGAAATGGGTTAGGGATAGGGATCCCATATGTGGGTTAAAGGGAATACGAGGGTGGCCGAAAAACATAATTTTCAAAATTTCCTCACTTTTCCCAGACATTTCCATAACTAATTTTTCATTTTTCTAGACCAATAATATTCAAAGACCAGCATTTAATGTTTGTAACATTTTTAATATAAAATCTTTTATAGACGGAATAATACAATAAATGAATTTTAAAAAAGAACAGTTGAATTTTCAACAGAAAAAGGTGAATTTCCAATGTAAAAGGACGAATTTTCCGCCTAAATAGACGAATGTTCAACGAAAAAGATGACTTTTTAACCAAATACTTGAATTTCAACAAAATAATTAAATTTTCAATAAAAGAGTTGGTTTTTAAACCAAATACTGTAATTTTCTACCTGCATAGTTGATTTTTCAACAAAACACTAGAATATTCAAACAAAAAGATTAAACTTCAATTAACTCAGTTGAATTTTCAACAAAAAACGTTAATTCTCGAAAAAATCTATATGTAGTTCAATTTCAATCAAACAGTTAACATTAAAAAAAATATATTTTTTTAAATAAACTAGTTGATTTTTTAACCACATAGTTAAATTTTAAATCTATAAACATGAATTCACAACAAAGAATACGAATTTTCAAACCAGAAGATTAATTTTCTATGAAAAAGGCGAATGTTAAACAAAATACAGGATTTTTTATAAAATTAGTTGAATTTTCAACTAACAAAAGATTCATTTTCTATGTAAAAAATAGCATTTAAAAAAAAACTAATTTTCAACAAGATTTTCAAACTAAGAGATGAATGATGAATTTTCAGTATAAAAGGACGAAATTTCCGTCCAAAAATTAAACTTCAATTAACTCAGTTGCATTTTCAACCCGAAATGTTTAATTTTTCACAAAAAGGTTAATTCTCGAAGAAAGCTATATGTAGTCCAATTTCAATCAAACAGTTAACATTTAAAAAAATAATTCAATTTTAAACAAACTAGTTGAATTTTTAACCACATAGTTCAATTTTCGGCCTATTAACATGAATTCACAACCAAGAAGACGAATTTTCAAAACAGGAGATTAGTTTTCTATCCAAAAGACGAATGTTCAAGAAAATACGGGAATTTTTATTAAAATAGTTAAATTTGCAACTAAAAAAGATTCAGTTCCATGTAAACAAATATAATTTTTAAAAAAATTTTAAAAAATATTCAAACAGTGCAATTTTAGCAAAATTAACAAACAGTGCATTTTTAGCAAAATAGTTTCACTTTCACCCCATAAGTTGAATTTTTCAACCAAAAAGATGAATTTCCAACAAATAAAGATTTTCCAACATACAAAGACAAAATAGTTTATTCAAATTATTGAACTTTTAAGCCAGAATATATAAATTCACAACAAAAAAGTTGAAACTTCAACTAAATAATAAAATTTGTATCTAAAAATATAATCGTCATGGGAAGCAACTGCCAACAAAGAAGTAAAAATACAAGGCAAATCAATTACTGATAAGAACATTATATTAGGGTAGCCGCAAAAATTTATGTTCAAAACCCCCTGCCAGAATCGTTAGTATGTACATTTTTTAACTTATAGAATCTTCTATGAATGAAATAAAACAACTTTAAATTTTTAATTTATTACCCTTGACACTTATTTAAAGTGATTCTTATAGAATTTCACTGACTTTTGTAAGATTTTTAAAAATATACCTGACTTTTTCCTGATTTTTCTTGACCCATAAAATTTCCTGACTTTTCCCTCATTTCCAGGTTTTCCCTGACCAATGATTGAAGGGTAAAGAAAATCCACGACTGAAACCTCAACGCATTTTTAATATGTATTATTTCGAAAACACGAAGGGACTTAAAATAGAGAGTCTCAATTGCGAAATTCCAATCACAAGGAAAAATGATTAAAAATCGGAGAAAAATTCTGGGAGGAAGATTAGCAGGTAAGGCAACCTGTTCAAAATTATATGCGAAAACCCCACCCCAACCCATTGAGCCACCAAACACCACTTGACAAAATCCACCCCCGAGAGGAATCCAGACTCCTCCCCACCACGACTTTCAACCCCGTTTCTGCTTTCTCAACGAATGCTGCTTGGTTCCCCTACTCTGTTTTCAATCCCTTCCCCCCCTTCAATGATACCCAAGCATCAGTGGATCCACCCCCACGTATATCTACTATACAACCGAAAAACATTTCTCCTACCCCCCACTTTTTATTACTACAAGTTTCTCATGTATGAGTAAAAGGAACTTTTTAAAAGCAACGCAGAATCAAAAGCCGGACATAGCTTTTGATTCGGTTGCGGACGTGATGAAAAGTGAATGAAGCCGCAGTAATGCTAGGTAATTTATTAGAAATATATGTCGTTTAAGTGATTAAATGCTTAAAATTTTCCTCTAAGTCTAAGTCTAAAGAATGACTTTAAAATGTGGACCAAATATTTTTGAGCGTCCCGTATCTAAATTTAAAATGATCGAAAGTCCAAGCCTCCTCAAATAATAATTTTCGCCCACCAAATTCCCGGTTATTTCTTGGTTTTTTTTCCAGTTATAATAAAAATTATATACAATTTCAATGTCTTAATAATCCACGAAAATTACGTTACATTGACAGTTATTATTTTTTATCAACATATCTTTGGTTAATTATTTTGGTATTCCATAATAGGTAAAAAAATCAGAAATGTAATTTCTAATGTATTTGATATTGTCAGATACAAAAATCATTTCCAACCAAGTAATTTAATTTTCTACCAAAACGATGAATTTTCAATCAAGAATATAAATTTTCTACCAAAAAATGAATTGTTAACAAAAAATACAAATTTTCAACTAAAAAAATCTACAAATCGTATACTTATATTTTTAGTTCAAAAAATAATAATTTTAAACCAAAACAAAAACGAATTTAGAAAAAAACAGTTTAATTCTTAAGGAAAAAAGACATTTTTAACAAATTAGGCACGCATTTTTCCATTTATTTCAGCCTTCTTAAGTTCAATGAAAATTGTCAGAAAATTTTTTTAATAGATCGATATCTAAGTAGAATTTCACGATCTTTCCTAATCTGCCATTGGTTTTAGAGAAAAACGTAATCTGAATAGGTTATGTTCGCGTTTTTACCGAAAATTCGTGTTACAAAGAATTTTTTTTCCAAATCGATGCTTTCGGATCAAAATCAAAGACGACTGTGTTCGAAAAGTAAATATATCTCGTCCTCAAATCTTTTTCTTTCGTGTCTAAGTGATTCCACTTAGAAAATCAAATTGTAACTATTCAAAATGGAGTCTCAAAGTTAAAAATTTTAGACGATATATCAGTTTTTGCACATCAAAATCGATTTCTCACCAATTCACGTGAAAATTTGTAGAAGTGGGTTTTGGAGATCGCTGATTACGAATTCGAGATCAAATTTGATAAATTCAAAATGGCTGATCCAAAATGGCGGCCTACAATTTTAATTGCGCGTATTGGTATGATAATGTATACTAAGGGGGTTGAGAGGTCGCTGATTACGAATCCGACATCAAATTTGACATACTCAAAATGTCGGATCCAAAATGGCGGCCCCAACATTTTTTATTACACGTATTGGTATAATAATGTACACTAAGGGGTCTTTTGGGTTACTGACAACGAATCTGCGGTCAAAGTTGAAAGGTTTTAAATGGCTGATCCAATATGGCCGAAAAAAAAGAAAAGACCTAAACAAAAATATTTTTATTATTATTTTTGTCGCTCAGGAATTAATGAGTAATTAAAAATCCTAAAAAGTCATTAATAGAACCTAGGTACGGCCTACTAGCATTATTAAATATCATAATCGTTCGTTATTATTCCACAATATTTTTTATGAGCAAAAAAATCTGTCAACCGACAACAAAAGTTTTTTGTTTTATTATTCTACTTTTTTATACAACTTTTTGGATTCAATATTGAAAATTTCTCGAATCTGACAACGGAATCGTAATCAGCGACCCAAGAGACGCCAAAGTACATATTATCATTCACATACATGAAATTCAATTTTTGGATCAGCCATTTTGAACTTTTCAAATCTGACGTTAGATTCGTCCTAAGCAATCAAAAATACACCTTAGTATACATTATCATATCAATACGCGTAATTAAATTTTTTGGCCGCCATTTTGAATTTGTCAAATTTGATCTCGAATTCGTAATCAGCGACCTCCAAAACCCCTTTCTACAAATTTTCACGTGAATTTGTGAGAAATCGATTTTTATGTGCAAAAACTACTGTATCGTCTACAATTTTAACTTTGAGACGCCATTTTGAATAGTTACAATGTTATTTTCTAAGTGGAATCACTTAGACACGAAAGAAAAAGATTCTAGGGCGCGATATATTTACTTTTCGAACACATTCGTCTTTGATTTCGATCCGAAAACATCGATTTAGAAAAAAAAATTTCTTTGTAACGCGAATTTTTGCTTAAAAAACGAACATAACCTATTCAGATTACGTTGTTCTCTAAAACCAATGGCAGATTCGGAAAGATCGTAAAATTCTACGTAGATATTGATCTATTAAAAATTTTTTCTGACAATTTTCATTGAACTTAAGAAGGCTGAAGAAAATGCAAAAATGCGTCCCGTTGAAGCTAAATGGGTTAATTCAACCAGAAAATATGAATTTTCGAAAAAATAGATCGTTTTGTCCATAAAAACAGATTAATTTTCAATCAAAAAATTGCTTTTTTAATCAAAGATGAGAAATTTATGTTGTAGCAAATTCGTCATCTTTATTTATAGATAAACAAACTGAAAACAGGGACTTTAGTCTTAGGAAAGGATAAAAATACAAATTTCTTTTGCTTGTTATCACGATTATTGAAAAAGATCTCATTTTCCAAAATTATAAATGTGATTCCCGGCTCGAATTTTTATTCTCGCTTACTTCCCGATTTTCTCGGATTACCCGGTTAATAGACACCCTGTTTAAATATCCAACTTAAGGCGATGTAATTATCGTACATTAAGAACCGAAATAACAAAAAAACCAATTTCCAAGCATCGCAAGTTGCAAACATCCCAACGATAAGACATTAATTTTAAAACTCCAAAAATCGATTATTTCGTCGAAAGTCGAAAGCTTTCAAATTATAAGCCATCCGAAAACCAATTCATGATCATAAATGCCAACATCATGATTTATATTCCAGCTTCTCGGATATTCCGAAAAAGCATTATTCCTGGAATTATCACTTGGTAATTACGCTAATTAGTAACCCGATAAAGAAACCTTCCTTCTCATTCTTTATTCTTCATTATTTACAAATGAACTTTTTTTCGTTTTCTGATATCATTTAAATTGAGAATGAACCTAATCGCTTTATTATCACATATATCGTGATATTTCTTCTTTTCAGACAAAAAAACAATTTTTATTTCACGTCATGGTTTGATTAAAATTCAAAAAGTGTGGCATAAGCATGTCAAGAATAAAATTAATTAATCATCCCATTGAATCTCTACCTGAGTAAGCTTCAACCCAACAAATTGCTCTGGAATGGCAGCATATTTTTAGAATTATAAACCGTCTCCAAAAACTGTTGAACACTTCAGAAGGCTTTCTCACACGCATATGTGTCAGAGTCGAGAGATATAAATCGTTTTAAAGAACGACAATTTTGCAGAAAATGTGCCATGAGCGTAAAAATTATATTAAAATATGATTTTCTTGGACTAGATTTTGAACTAGATCTACGTAAATATTTAAATTTAATTACTTAAGTGTAATTAGAAATTAAAAGTAAAGGCTTGTATTTGCTTCTAAAAGCATACAATGAAGTAATAAATGTGCAATTTTCTCTTCTTCTAGAATAATAATTTAAATCCTTTCAAATATGCTTCTATGATTTTGTTTCAATTTAAATGTTTTAAATTAACTTTTGATTGAGTTGAAAGTTTTCAGTTATGGTAATCTCAAAATATAATTTACATTATTTTTTAGGTATAATGACGTTCTAAAAGCTAAATTTCTAAAAACTTTGAACTGAAATTGTTAGAACTTGTTTCATCGAAAAATACAAAAGAAAAACATTTATGGCTTCATCTGTTCTACACTAAAAGCAGACTTTACCAGCCCCATTATGCCTTGACCAGGTTTTATCGTTAAAAAAACGTTCAATCTCTCAGAATTTCTATATTCTAGATAATCTAGATTCTAGAAATCTAGAGTCTAGAAGTCTATAGTCACTCTCGCATGTTTTGTCGAGACGGAAAACGATACCCATTAAGCCCTCATAAAACCTTCGAAATGCAGGAAAGGACCCTTTTGTCCGCGTTTTGCTTAAGAAAAGAAGATGACACACTGAATTTGATTACAGGCTTTCACTACCTGCACAATAAAATAAAAACTCAGGCAATGTAAGAGCATACGTTAAAGAAAAAAAAAATACAATAGCTTCAAGAACCATAACCCACTCGTTGCAAATATAAAATATTTGTATAAAAGGTCCCAAGAAAACTTCTTAATATAAAAAAAGTAGAAAAATTAATTCAGAAAATATTTCAGTTTAAATTTATTTATGTATTTTTGTCTTAAGAAAAGAGTCATTGGTCCTTATTCCCCTTTCTGATAATGAAAATGCGAATCCAATTATTTGCAAACAATAAAAAATGCTCCACTGTCTGAATTGCGATAATGTAAAAACGTTCGCGAACGTGTTGATATTAAATCCTATAAATAAACGACTGATAACGCCTGGTGAACTGCTTTTGTCTTACTGTTTCTTGCACATGTTTAAAAACATTTGCGAAAGACAATTGAAATACGGGAGAAACATTTTTTCAATCACTTCACTTCCGCGAGCTGTTTTCATTTTTTCTAGGTCAAAATTCCTATCTTTATATCAATACTGAATTTCTTCCTGTATTTTGAAACAACAATCAGATTTGTTGTTTGTCTTACAATTGTTATTTTCAAAGTTTAAAGCATATTCAGCGAAATGCTCCCGAATTTCAAATAATTCAAATTTTAAATAATCAAAGCAATAAAATCTAAAGTAAAATACAATTTTTAACATTTTAAATGTATTTCATTTGCAATTATTACTTTTTAAGGTTTAAATGTATTTAATTACTTGAACTTGAACGTGTTCAGTCCATAATTCCAAATTACAATTTTTCCCAAATGGGATCAATCAATCTAATTTTGGTTTCCAAACCAATTTATAGTAATACGAATTAATGTTTGAAATGCTATTATAAAATTAACCAACAAATTATTTAAATAAAAGTGTGAAAATAAAAATTTGATTTATTCCATTTCAGAGAAATTATAAATTGCAAGCTTTCAAAATTCAACACTTAACCTGGAAGTTAAAAATTGAAACATTTTTATTTGGAAAAATTGAATTATTCCGAATTTCAGTGTTAAAAATGGAACAATTTGATACTGGACCTTGATATTTGATATTGACTTCCATATAAAATGGTTAAATATGATACATTTACAATAATTCCCAAATGGCATAAATCAATTCCACAATTTCACCTGGAACTTCAAAATTGACAAATTTGTATTTCGAAAGGTTAAAAATTGAATTATTCCAAATGTTAAATTATTCAATTTTGAACGTATTCAATTATGTTTATAATGTGTCTATTTAAAATCTTTTAATTTTTAATAGTTCCAAGATGAAATGCCCAATTCTTCTATACGAAACTTTCAGGAAAAATGGTTGATGTTTAAATGTCTGAAAGTTACAATTATTGTTCCCAAATGGAATAAATCAATGGAATTTGGGTTTCCAAACCAATTCCAAGAAGTGCCAAACAATTTTTGTAATGGTCGACTTAGTGTTGTTCAAAATTGTTTTTTAAAAATGCTGCCAGCGTTTGGAATGAAACCCGACCACGTGTTTTCTTGAAGCAGGTGTAGAGAAAGGTAAGGATTTTTTGGACAAATGATGTAAAATTAGAAAGAGGGAGGATTTGCACCATCATAGTTCTTCCAGTAAATCGATAACGTGTACCCCGAGAGAGTCTCGTGGACCGTAGACGGGGTCACGACATACTCGTGCCCCACGGATTTTTAAAGGAACCACCTTTGTCCGCCTCAGGTAGCCATTGTGCATTTTTCTCCTGGATTTTCATCATTTATTTTCCTTTATTATACCGGTTCGTCAACTGGCACACTCTTCCGAGGACGGTGGGGAGAAAAGATGCGAGTGTCCTCTCTCCACGTTACACGAGGCCAAAACCCGCTTTCAGTCAACTCCAGACTGAACAGGATCGTATTTGCTATTCCCAAATCCCTGCCTCATAAATTTAAACTTTTCATTCAAATCAATTTCAATTTTTTCTTTCAAATGTCAACTACTGCATTTTTCGTGGAGAATTCATCTTTTTTGGTTCAAAATTCAACTACTGGATCGAAAGTTGAACTACTTTATTAAAAACTTTTTTTGGCTAAATATTCATAATTTGATATGAAAATTCATCTAATCGGTTGAAAATTATAATATTTTTTTGAAAATTCTTATTTCTTGATAAAAAATTAATTTTCTTGTGGGAAAATTTTGTTTTGTTTTGTTGAAAAATCAATTAAGGTATTTGGTTGAGAGATAAACTAGTTTGTTAAAAAAAGTTGAAAATGCGTGTTTTTTTGGTAGCAAACAATCTTCATGGTTGAAAATTAGACTACATATTTTGTTGAAAATTTACGAGATTTTTTTTGAAAATTCGGCATTTTCGATAGAAAACTAATTTAAGAAATTGAACTACTTAATCGAAAGTTGAATTACTTTGGTAAAAATGCACTTTTTTGGTACAAGATTCATCGTTTCAGTTGATGAAGATTCAACTATGTGGTTGAAATTTCATGCGGGTTTTTGTTGCGAATTACGTTTGTTAAATTAAAATTAAATGATTTCATTTTTAGTTGAAAATTGATCTCTTTTATAGAAAAATTAATCTTCTTGGTAAAAAACTTATTTTTTGGTTTAAATTGAACTCTTTGGTGAAAAGTTAAACTGTTTGTTAGAAATTGTTGAAAATTTGTGTTTTTTTATTGAGCCTTTATATACGTGTTCTACAGTTGAATTACTTTGTCAAAAATTCATCATTTTAGTTAAAAACTTATCTCTATAATTGAAAAATTCTGATTAATTTCGTATATCATTAAATTATTTAATTTTACACATTTCTAATTAAGAATTTCATAGTTTTCGCTGGAACTTCGATAAGTACAAACTTGTAATTAGAAATATGAAAAATTCAATTATTCCAATCGCTAAAAATGAAACAATTTCAAGTTTGAACTATTCGCAATTGATCGATTTTAAATACACATGCACTACATTAAAAGCAGAAAAATTTCTAACAGAATAGGTTCCCAATTTAGAAATCTAATACTCTCGAACTTTAATCATTAAAAAATTTACAATCGAGAATATTAAATTATTAAATTAGAAATTGTTCTGTTTTAATGTGTCTATTTAAAATTGCTTTAGTTTATATAGTTTGAATATAAAATTGTTAAATATTACAATTTTATCGTAAAATTTAAATCAAAAAATAAAAAGAAAAAGATCTGGAAGCGGATTCAGCATCGTGTAAAGTAGAGTCCTTGTTCTCTGTCACGCTTTCAAGGTCGGTCAAATTCAGTCAGACGAAAGCTTTTAGAAACAACCAGCAGATGGAGCCAACTTCCGGAAGAGAAAAAGCACGTGGTTTGCCGGAAGCGAAAAATTCTACTGAACAGTACTCGTTGTGCCATCTACCGATATTGTAACGAACATTGAAAGCGGTTCTCATTTACCATTAAAAAGAAGAAAATAATTTTTTTTTAAATAACTTATAATGAAAACTAGCGTAAAACTATAATTAGTAGCTGAACAAATTGTACTTTAATAGATAATTATAATCTTCAGAAAAAAATGATTAATTAATCGAGGAATTATACCACCCTGTGTTGACTTATAATATTGAGAATGGAAAAAATTATTTTAAAAGCGAAATTAAGGTCACAACAAGTTTACGATTAGACTCACCGTGAAATGAAAGTGTCTTTCATTTGAACATTTGTAGATGAACCTTATCTCTAAAGAAGTGTCTATTGTCCAAATATAAAAATGTTAATATGCATACTGGGAATTAAATACAATCCACTGAACAACTTGAGTAGTTACTACTTTATAATACTTTTTACTAAAACTATTTAGAAAGTAGGAAATAGATTTATAGAGACGCCGAAATTATGAAGATTTGTCATGCTAGCTAACAGTAAGAATTAGTAAAAATGGTGGTGAAATGCCACGAAAGGTCACTCACGTTACAGTGAGAGGAACATTTCATAATGCTATGTATACTCAATGATAAAATCGGTTTAGCGACAATATTTCGGTAAAAGACCTCGACGATCGTGATTATTAAAGCGAGAATCATCAGCTTCAAGATTAAATTTAAAATGAGAGAATTTGCGTGTTTCATTAACTTTTTCGTAATTTTATTTTTGATAATGTGGAATAAAAAAGAAAGATTCAAATGTTCCGTATGAAAAAATATTATAGAAAAATTCAGGATAGGAATAAATAATCTTAAAATATGGAAATCAGTATTGGCTAACGTAGAGAAACTGTAAATAAATTATTTATTTTGAACCCACCACATGAAAGGACATAAAAATTGTGATATTATGAAAATTATTCAGATTTTAAAATATTTGTTTGTTTGAATAGGGAAAATTTATTTATTTGGAACGTAACTAAGAGCAGAGCTCTAGGGATTTGGTTAAAATCTAATGGATCAAATTGCATTATTTAAACAAAATAAAAACTCAATAAGGTCAGACAGACGTCCTTTTTATATATTTTGAAACATTTCCAAATTTATTCTCATAAATATCAAGATTTGGGTGCACTTTCATACAGTTTTTCTCAATTTTGCAATAATTATTTTAATATTTTAATATTGCATATTCCTACACTGATTTTTCTATATATTTTTCTGCGAAGGGTATTCTAATCCAGCATTTCCAATCAATTTCGAATAGGCTGCAAGTATTTAAAATTTAAAAATCAACGCTAGTATCAAATTTTCAGATCATAAAACTGTAAGTAAAATTATTGAAAAATACATGCAAATTCTCTAATTCATTTTATTAAAAATAATTCCAGAGTTGAATGAACGTTTACATCATTAAAACAAAGGATTTTTTCATTATAGAGAAGTTGATTTATTACGAAATTAAAATAATCGAATTTATTTTTTGAAAAAATGAAATTCATTTTAAATTCGAGCTCTTTTCAGGTAGATTCAATTTTTTTAATGAATTTAATAAAAGTCTATATTTATTTTATTTTTAGGAATAAAATCAAAGGTGTACACAATTTTCATAGAAGGAAAAAATAAATATTGATGAATTCTCTCTTTAAAAATCTACTCTCTGATTTCTAGGAAAAATTGCACAGGATAGGCGAATTTCTGAAATAATTTCCTTTGCTATAAAAATTAGATCGGTATTCAAAATAATTAAACCACTGAATTTGAAATTATTCGATTTTTATGTTTTCAATTCGAAATTGTTTAATTTCAAATGCTTCCAACCAAAAACTTTTAAAATGTAATATCCCTAAACTATGAAAGCTATCTTTGACTGCTTTTAACTATTTAAAAATTCTACCGCTTGCAATATGAAAATTAATGTAAAATTATTTTCTACCATAAAAACTAAAATAATTATAATTTTATCACTTATAACTTAAAATTGTTAATTTCAGAATAATAAAAATGGTATCACTTAACATTTCGAATTTCGAATGGCAGATTGCTTTCATTTGAAATTATTCAATCTCGATTCAATCTCGAAAGCTATTAAATTAAAATTTTTGAATATGGAAACTGTTAATGTCAATTTTCACAATTTTGAATGTACATTGAAAAATTGTATATCTGTGAATACTATATCATTTTGAAACTGTAGACTACAATATAGAATACAATTGATGAAATAGCAAAATTATTATCAATATTTTAAAATAAACTCATTCAAATTGTATTGATTACAATTTTAAATTGTCTAATACGGAACGCTTTCTATTTAAAATTATTCAATCTTGAATTCTAGAAAGGGTGACTAAAAAATTAGCCCTTTTTGGGAGATATAATAACTTAGGATAAGACGTTCATCAGACAAAATTTTTAACTTCCGCTGACAGAAGAAATTATCAGAATATTTTTTAGCGGTGGTCCCGGATAATGGATCCGTCATTTTGTATTTTGACAATCTAACATCAAATTTATTATCAGCTACCAAAATAAAAAAAAAAATAAATAAAAAAAATTAAAATAAAATAAAACGGATTTTAGATTCATTAACAGCCACCAAAAAACCCGATAGGAAATGATTTTGATCTAATTCTCTGATTTATTAATGATTTTTGACCCCTACTGTCACCTCAAATTAAAAATTTGTTGCGATTAATCTCTCACCATAAGGTATTGTTCGGCAGACACTTCGGTTCCAAAATCAAATCTCAACAAAGGGTCAAAGAAACACCAAATTTTACGGTCACTTTTGAGAATTGTCCAAAATGGATAGTTTTAATTTCAGATCAACCAATTTTGTATCTACAAAAAAAAATATTGTGCAACTATTGTAGCTATATTTTAAAAACTGTAAAATACAATGTAGTTTACAATTTCAAACTTATTATTCCGTATAATAATATTCCTATTTTCTATTTAGGAAGCGTCCATTAATTACGTAAGGCTTTTTTTTGGGGGGGGGGGGGATAAAAAGAATTTCTTACGTAATTGTTCTTTGACTAATTATGTTTTTAAAATATGCTGCTTAACAACGGCTTTGGTCGATAATTCTTTTGAAAATCTTATGAATCTTTTAAAATCGTTTAAATCATGTGAAAATTCTGTTAAATTCCATGAATATCGTTCTTCACTTTTTTACATCCCTTTAAAACGATTGAGCTCCCTGGAAATCCTTTAAAACCCTTTAAAACTGTGAAAATGATTGAAATCACTTAAAGTGTTCAAAATCCCATAAAAATTCCGAGAAATACGTAAAAATCTTACGAGATCTTTTGAATTCTTTTTAAAATC
Organism: Belonocnema kinseyi; assembly: GCF_010883055.1. Lineage (NCBI taxonomy): Eukaryota > Metazoa > Arthropoda > Insecta > Hymenoptera > Cynipidae > Belonocnema > Belonocnema kinseyi. Next base: position 81,539,593 of record NC_046665.1, on the reverse strand, counting down.
CGTAGGAATTTTTTCGAATCTCTTAAAATTTCTTACAAAATATAAAAATCTTTTTAAAGCCTTTAAAATTCGTGTAAATTTCTAAAATAGAAGCTTTATATTAGTAGGTAAATGTTAAAAATCCGTGATATATTTCAAAATCATACGAAATCCTCTAAAATCCGCGAATATACTTTTAAATCGTTTGAAATCGGTTAAAGTCCTTTTAAATATCGTGATATCATCGAAACTCTATTAAATCTCTTTAAATTCTTTAAAATCTTTGAAAATATTTCAAAATTTCCTGAAATATTTTGAAATCTCTTTAAATTCCTTCAAATCTTAAAAATTCCAATATAATTATCTGATATCTTTGAAAATTCGTGAAAATGCTTCGGTGTAACCCGAAATCTTTTTAAACTCTTTCAAATACCGTGACTTACTTTCAAAAACCTTAAAATCCCTCAGAAGCGTTGGAAAAATATGAAGTCGCTTGAAATCTTCAAAATCCCATAAAATCTTACGAGATTCTCTATAATCCACTGATATACCTGGGAAGTCACTTCAAATCTTTTGAAATCTCGGAAAATAGTAGAAACTCATTTAAATCCCTTAAAATTCGTTAAAATCGTTTGATAGCTTTCCAAATTTCTGTTAATTCCCTGAAATCTTATAAAATCTCTCTTTAAATTTTCAAAATCCCATCAAAATACCCTGATATCCTTCAAAATTCGTGAAAATAATTCGGTATCACATGAAATTCTTTGAAATCTCGTGACTTGTTTTGAATATTTAGAAATCTTTCAAATCCGCAGTAATCTTCTTAATTCCTTGAAACAATTTTCAAATCAATCAAAATCCTTTGAAATCCAGCCTGTTCAAATACTTGAAAAATCACTGGAAATCCCTTCATATCTCGTTTATGGCGAAAATAATTGATATGTTGAGTAAAAATGATAAAATCCTACGTAAGAAGGAGGGTCGAAAATTCCAAACAGAATCCTTAATAATTAATGGACGGTCCCTTATGGAATCGAAAATTTGGAATACCTTTGCCACTAGCAGATGGAAATTACTGAGAAAAATTGTTAGGAGTGCATTTTTCGAAGAGGTGTCTGTGGATTGATCGTCGGGTTTTTCAACCCCAGCAAAAAAGGCTGCACGGGGTGATTTTTGAAGAATCCCGGCGCTTACCTTTCTTGATGAGCAAGCTAGTGACCCTCCGTAGCGCCTCGCGTGTACTGGAGGTGGAGCTGTGCTTACTTTGGCCGAAGTACTTGTTGGGTGTGATGTTGGTGGGAAGAGTTTGGGGCTTTCTCTGGTCACCGGCACCAGGGAGTCTCGCATCGTAAGCACTGTTGAGGCGCTCCAGGTGTTCGATTGATGCGGGTCGAGGTTGATTCGCTTTCCTGGTTGGATACCAGCCTCTGTTTGGACCCCCTGCCAATCGCAGCAATTCCGTTCCTATTATTGCCTGCTCCAGTCCAGGATTGTTTCTTCGATACCTGAACAATTATTAGGAGTAATTAGTAGTAATTGGTCAAGATTTCCTTGTTTTGAGATTTGTTAACTGGCGAAAGACCACTGAGAATTCTTGCACAATAAGCTGAGGAATTGTTTATAGGATTTAAATTTTTGAGAAAATAAGGGGCCAACGGCTGCATTAAGTCTAAATGAAAAATTAAGGCTGATGGGATTTTTGCTGTTGGATTTTTTCCAGATATCTCAGATTTTTCCAGGTATAACTTTTCATAATTCCATATTAAATTCCATTTAAACCGCTTGAAATTCTTATTTTTTTAAGTAAAATAATTGAATTTTCAACAAGATAGATGAATTTTTAACCCAATTAATGCATTTTCAACCAAAAAGATTAATTTTCAATAAAAAAAGACGACTTTTCAACAAAATGTATGAAATCTCAAACAAACAGATGAACTTTTAACTAAAAAAGATCAATTTTCAACCAAATAATTGAGTTTTTAATTGAAAAATATCAGTTTTCAACAAAAAATGAAGTAGTTAAAGTTTTAGTTAAAACAATTATTTTTCCATTGACGACATAAAATTAATTTGCAGCTAAAATGATGAATATTTCATTAAAATACTTAAATTTTCAATCTGAAAAATTAATTTTCGAACACCAAGATTAATTTTTCACAAAAAACGAACAGACCATTTTTCAACAAAATACATGAATTTAAAAGCAAAGTTGAATATTCAACTAAAAAAGACAAATTTTTCAACCAAATAGTTGAATTTCAACTAAAAAAAAAAAACAATTTTCAACCAAAATAATGAATTTTCAACTAAAATGATGAATCTTCAGCTGAAATAGTTGAGTTTTCAAACTACAAGATTACTTTATACCAAAACGATGAATTTTCAATACGTTTCAATATGTTCAATACAGTAGTTCAATTTTCAGTTAAAAAGGCATTGTTCAACCAAAGATGAATTTTTAAATAAAATGATAAAATATTCAATGGGAACAGTTACAGTTTCAGTCAAAATGATAAATCATCAACTGAAATGGTTGAATATTAAACCAAAAATGATGAATTTTCAACAACTAAGATTATTTTCTACCAAAAAACACAAATTTTCAACT